>NW_028262290.1:118537718-118840749 GCF_047370975.1 Nipponia nippon | reverse complement strand
GCAGGCTGGGGAGAAGCATCTTTCATCTTGCTTCCAGCCTCCTCATCGGAGGTGAACAGAGCAGGGCCGAACTGCTCCGCGCCCAAGGTGATCTCACCCGAGTCCACAGTGCCCGGGGACAGCCACCACTGAAATGCTGAACATCGTGCCGTATGGGCCAGGCAGACATGGCTTTTCCTACAAAAACGTAACTAAAACTGTCACAATGCAAACACAAAGCGAGCTATTAAAAACCAGCTGATCCTAGTATGCCTTTATCCAGGTAAGCTGTTTTCTTTAGAGCATAATAAATCGTAACTGTTTCTACAAGCTATCTCCATACAAGCAGACAAGAACAGAACACAAAACTTCGGTGAAAAATTTCAAAACCTTAATCGCAGGAAAGGGTACTCTTAAACACCGCTTATAATTTCTGCAGTATTTTATTAAACAATTATTAATATGTCATTTGTTTAGAAAAATCAGATTATTCAAACCAACATAGCTTAAAAATTTGTCTTCAATGAAAAATGTTTTCCTTGCATGAATATATCAGATTGCCATCATCAAGTTGCACAGTGAAGCATTTATTGTTGGCTCTCAACATTTGATGAACATGTTGAATTACATGTACCCTCTTAATTCTACCCCTTAGCCTGTACCGCCATACTTTTTACATCAGCAGATACCACTGTTAATCATACGAAACAGTATGCTGATGTAATGCATTCTTCAAGCATAGATATGCAGCTAGAATGGTTATGAATATCTAAAAGGAATCATCTTCAGGAAGGGACCAAGCAATGACAAACTTCATTCCCCAAAGTGATTGCATCAGAAAGTTACAAGCCCCTCAAAACGGTGGACTTTAATGACACCTTCCTAAACTACCGATGCCTGATTTGTTTTACGTACAATCTGATCATCTGCCTTCAGAATGTACCACCACTAGTCATAAGTCATAAATATTTCACTGTGTAACTGGGGAGTGCTGGACAACTCAATAAATGATTACCAGATTTCTAGGTAATTAACTGACTTTCTTTTAGCTGGCACTTATGTATTTCATTAAAACAAAAATGTCAGGATTGTGTCAGGTAATTAAGAGGATGATACTTAAATCCTCATTTTGGTTTCAGTTCTTATGCTGGCCTTCATTTACGTCACTTCAGAAAAATCATCAAATCTCTAGTTCCCAGTTTTAACAATATGTGAACTGACATGGCTGAAATTATGTATTTGATCATTCTGTAAAACTCTGGAGCCCTCTTCCATGCCGCTGTTGGACAGCCGCAAAAAAACCTTGAGTACTTTCTATACAATACCGGGAAGCTTTGTGGAGTGTGTGTTAATCTTTGGTCTGAACATCAGCACAAGCAGGGAATCAAGCAGAAAACAAAATGAAAACGTCAAGAGTGAGGAATCTCAGTCATGTAATTCTTCATAGACTCTTTCTTGCTCATAAATTAGATTTAGCAGAGTGTCTCAGTATGTAAAATATACATGAAAGAAAAGTCTCCTAACGGGATCAGCAATTGTAATCGTCCTCATTTACTTACTGCTTTCAACTAGTTAGAAATTCGCAGGCAGGAGAACAGGAGCGTTACTAGAGGACCAGCAGATCTGCCTGCACTCTTTGGCCACGACAGCAACTGTATTATGTCCTGGGACATAATATATCATACCAAGAAGCAGGGGATCAAAATGTGCTTTCCATTACTTTGGTCCCTGCTCAATTCAACGACCTTATGCAGTTTAAACAGAGTGAAAATCTATTCGCTTTGTATGCACAGCATGTACCAAAAAAAGTACCATAAACCAGCTGAACTCCCCAGGTTTGATTACCACTTGCATATTTATGCAAATCGTCCCGATGATTTCTGTGGAAGTGACACAAAGCAGAAAGGTTTCCTACAGTTCATCCTGGAGGGAGGGGGGTTCTTGTCTCATCACCCTGAGTAGGTGAAGATGCCGAGGCACTTGGTGCCAGTGGGGTGTATCATCTTTCCCACTGGACTGTGCCTGTCCTAATGAGGGCCTGCTTGCTCTCTCTCTGCAGAAAATGGTCTTCTCTGTGTTAAACAGCACATTTAACACCGGCACTCATCCGGAGCCTAGGGAACATCAGCTGTATGCTCTGCCTCAGTTCCTTTCCTGCCAGGTAGACCGGTATATGTGTTCAAGACTGTGCATCTTAAAATAGCATGCTGGAGACGGTGCTGCGCAGCGCTCTCCAAATGTTAGCTGATTGTCGCAGCAGCCCGGCACAGCACACGCCTGGGACCTGCGCTCTGCACTGATTAGGAATTCGCACACGTGGGGAAGAGTGTGGGAGAGAAGGACAGCAAGAGAAAGAGACAGCAATAAAGAAAAAGAAGATCAAATCAGACAGGCAAACAGGGACTGAACAACTGGTACATAGAGTTCAGGGATGAAGGTGGTAGCTCCCAGAGGATGCATGAGTGTTACAAGCTGAAGGACAGGAGACAAAGGGTTTGATTTCTCCTTGCTTGCACCAGTTACCGCTGCAGCGTGATGCTCCTGCTGGTGCCAGTGCACACGGTGGCCACTGAAGAAAAAGACCAGGAGATGACAAGACCAGCCTGTTCAGAGGCTGTCCAAGAGAGGACCTCCAAGCAAAATGGTGGCTTTCAGTGAGAAACAGATACGCCAGGCTGCAGGAACAAACCAAGAAAAATGACAAATACATCTGTAGAGCCCCAGCGGGAGTCAAACACACACAGTCGTGGCCGGTCACCTGCCTTCATGCCCTGCCTTCCCATATGGGCAGAGAGCTACCTGGAAAGCCTTCAGACACACCATGCTTTGACTGTGCATCCCCTCTGGGCTTAGGAATGAGGACATACACACCTTGCAGGCTTTGTTCAGCCCAGCTTTAGGGCTGAAGTGTCTCGAGACCAGGCTTGCTAGACCTCCCACAACTCCGTGATTTCCTGCTCGTCCATCCCATACTCACCACAGCATGTTCAAAGCATCTTGTTTGAGAAGCTTTTCTCATCGGCCTTGTCAAAGATGTGCTACACACAATTGTAATGTCACACATTGGCGTAACTAGACTCTCACTAATAAATGTGAAAGTTAGGCATGTAGTTAGTGTTGAAAGGGGCATAATTCACAGCTTCAGTCCATTTCTGGCACATAATATTTGGATTTTTGTGTTCTTGAAAAGCATAATCGCAAAACTCCCGTTATCTTTCTACTGAGTAAGCCATCATTTTGTTCAGATACAGGCAGCGGAGTAGCCGATAAAGATGTCTGTGTTTCCAAGGAGTTAGCCCGTGAATTGGTGTCGAGAAGACAAAAGAGGCCTGAGCAGCTAGAAGTTCTCCCCTAAAATCACACTTTGAGAAGGCCTGGCCAATTTTGCTTTATTCCAGTGTTTTGCAAGAGTGAAATTAAGCTGCATAAGCATGATGGAGTAGGGAAGTTCTGCCTCACTGAAGAACTCCCCCACGCACCTGTTCTTGTAGAAACAGAGAGAAAACTCCTTCAAGAGATGAAATACGAATCTGAAGCATGACATCATCAGAAGTATCTCACTTGCTTGCATAAGCTATGAGCAGGTTACGGTTACCTAGCAACTCCTGCAAGCAGCTCAATTCAGAGGCAAAGCATTGGGGTTTAAGTGGCAGACGTGTACCTGGCTCTGAAGTCCTGCTCTATTCATCGGCAGAACCCGGTGTTCAGTGACAGTAATCAAAAAAAGTCAGGAATATTATTAAAGACCTCCCTTGCAGCCTCCAACGCTAAATTCTTTGGGGGTCCACTGTGGTGTTGTACTGCATGGTAGATGACAGGCTTTTTCTCCAAGAGTCCACTCTGAAAGGCAAGGTAGGAGATGCTGGTGAGACAAACAGGTAAGCAGGAGGGTACAGGGAGTGTCTCATAGGTCTGCAAGGGTTTCTTTCAGATGATGCTGGATGCCAATGTCCATAAATTTCCCTCTGCAGCTCTGTATTGATCCTAATCATGTGTGTCCAGCTAATGCACGCGTTCTAGGAAGACGGCTGGTTTTAACTGGAAGGCACCAAGCACAGAGGAATCGACTGTCTCTTGCATTCTGCAGCAGGGTGTCTGCGAGCTTCCCCAGGAGCGGCTGTGCAGAGGCACCAGGAAAAAAGGTGTGGAAAAGCCTGAGCAAACCGACTACCAGCATAACTGCTCCATGGGCTTCAAAGCCATCGCCACTGACTTGGTCAAGTGTATTATATATTTATTTGTCTTCACACTTGTGAAGAAGAACTGCATCTCTGCTTGCTTTTTCCAACCCACGTTGGCATATCCTGAACCATCCACGCAGTCAGGATTTCACCCAGATTTGCCACATACCTTGGCATCTGCAGAGAAATGAGACACCTCCCATTTCTACGTGTCAGTGTCCAAACTGTCTCATTTGTGGGGGAGCCAAGAGATAGCCAAAGTCTGCAGCAGATAAGGGGTGAATTGATAGCAGTCTATACCGAGTAGCTGAGGAAGCACAAATTGCGTGAGCATGGTGTAATGCAATATAGGATATTATTTATAATCTCATCAGGCTTTTTGTGCCTTCAACTGCTTCCTCTTCAGATTGTCATAGATTTAATTCTACACGACAGTCACAGCTTCTATTTAATATTAAGGTGCTTTTTGTTTTTCCTGGCGAAACACTGCAATTCCTGGAAATGCATCTATCACTTAGGTGTCTAGCCCTTCTGATGGACTGTTCTCAGTCAATCCTTTCATTAAAAAAGAGGTGAGCTGTGATGTTCCTTCTGGCAATATTTTCATCACACTCTCCTCTCCTGCAAGCCTGTCCTCTGTTACAGGATATTGCAGTCTTGATTAAGATAGGGCCTGTGATGGGGTGAGAAATACAGATGGAGATACACTCCCCAGAGCAGGGCAGAGCAGCATGGAAGAGGAGCCCTGGGTGGGGGGTGTCTGGGCCCACAGGGGGCACCCATTGACACGGCTCCTGCTTGCCCCCAGGTCTCTGGGGACCACCCGTGGCTGGTGTACATGAGCGTAGCTCCCTGTAAGAGGAGGGCTTTTTTGTTTTGCAGCAGTACCTGTATAAAGATAAGCTGTATCATTACGGGGCTCTGGTAGATGTTTGGAGTCATACAAAAGAGGTGGATGAGGAAGGAAACTATCCCCTGACCATGAGACCCAGTGGCTTGGGCTTGTATTTCACCACAGTCAGCTCACAGCTGCATTGCTGCTATTTTGATATCTTTCTTTAGGGGAAAAAAAAAAAAAAAAAAAAAAAAAAAGAGGAATTTGCTCCACATCTACAGATGTTAGTCCTCTGTCTACTGCTTTGGCATTAGTGTATCTGAAAAAGCTTAGTCCCCCCCAAAATGTTACACAGGTTTATACAGACAGTCTGAGGCCCAGGGGCGAGGTAAGCTATGCATGAACACACTGGCTAACATTTACCAGTTTTCTTGTTAGTAGCTTGATAGGTGAAAATGCAGGAACTGCTGTCAAGGAGCAGGTGAACGGTCCGCCTGTTACCATGTCACTGGTTCTTCCATTCCCCAAGACTGTAGAGGAAGATGATGAAAAAACAAATAGGAAACAAATAGGAGATTTGCCTGCTAGCAGGGAAGGGAGACTACTTCTTATCCTTATGCTAGTAACTTGACTTCTCTAGAGACATAGAAGCTTATAACCTTACATTAGATGGGATAGAGAAAATATTAAATGAACACTTTAATAACTTATACAAATATCTAATCCTTTCTATAGCCTTGCTAAGTTCTTGGCTTCAATGGTTCAATTGTAGGAGGTTAACTGTAGTCTCTATGAAATTGACTTCCTTTTATCAGATTTCAATTTCTTGCCTTTAAGTGAACATCTTGTTCTTGTGTTATAAAAGACTACATGAAAGACTAAAGAGCAGCACCCATTTTACCTTCTCCATGACGTCCGTGGCGGGGGTGGTGGATACCACTCTGTCACGTCCTTCTTATCCATGCCCTCTCCAGATTCAGTGTTGCTAATTGTTCCAGCCTGTTTTCCTGCAAACGCTATTCCTGTGCACCAAGGCAGTCTTTCAAGATACCTGCATCTCTTTTATCTGTCATGGTTCTTTCAGCGTGGTGGTCAGAGCTGCAGGGCACTGAGGGAGGATGTGCCATTCAAGTCTCACGGTTTAATGCTCTTGGGGCATCTGGTTCTGCTCAGCTGTCTCGGGGTGGACTGACTGCGCCTGGTGAGGCTGGCAGAAATTGTGCTTCATTGACGAGCCCATGGCTGGGTTCCCCTAGCAAAGAAAAAAGTCAAAATGAATGCTGCTGTCCTGTCTAAAACATTCAGCAATCCTAGAGAGGGAAGGGACTGATTGTTCTTCAGCCTTCCCTTTTTCTTCTCAACAAACTGTTAGGAAAGAGTAGGAGCTGCTAGAGAGATAACAAGAATAACAAAAATCCCTGCAGTGCAAGATGTGTGGAGGCTCGGAGAGTCGTGGTACCATCTGTGCCTGTCTATTTACAGCCAGAACAACTAACGCCCAACTAATGGTGAAGAGAAGCAGAGCATCATGTCATGGAGACAGCTTTCTAGGCTTACATAAAAGCAGCTTTCTGAAAAGCCTGAACTGTTCAGATGGAGAAAGGAACGGTCACAATTTACACTCAGGAGGGTTTATTTATGGAATGGTGGAAACACCTTTATTTCAGCTACGTTCTTTGAATGATCTTCATCTGAGACTCCCAGGCAAGTTTGGTCAGAGCCTTTTCAGCAACACAAAGTTTACTACACACAAAACATGTCATTACAGATAGATCCACGGTTACAGCAAAAGATCAGTAATGAGGGGGAAAGCAAGGAAGCTGTGAAAGCAGTCTGCTTGTTTTGATTAAAAAAAAGATTTTTTTATTTGGTACAGCTGCTGTGTGAAATGAATAGGTATTAGTCAAAGAGAATGAACGAGCTCTTCCCTTCATACTTTTCAATGAAAACATGTTTTGAAAACATATATACTTAGGCTGAAATTTTAAAAAATCATCTTTGAAATATAAGGAAAACACAGACTTAAATCCACTGTATTTACCTCCGTGGAGCTGTCCTCAGGGATAATTTTAGACCCTGTGACTCAATTTGACTCCAGCAGGGATAAGAGATTGGACTGGAAGGAAGTATTGTTTTCAGGTGAAATGGTTACAGGCAATTACGCACCTACTGGATGGAGCTGGGCGCACAGGGAAGGGGCAGGGACCCGGTGTATTCTGAAGCGGGAGACACACCCAGGGAAAGGAGAACCTGGGGACCAGAGAAGGTCCCAGACGAAGGAAATAAAAGGCAGAAAGGAAGGAAAAAGCATTCAGACTGGGAAAGTCGCTGTACAAGGGAAGAAAATTTCTATGTCTATGGTTAAAAAAAGTATATAGAAAACCAAGTTAGGTTTCACCCAAACCTCAGCTTCAGAGGAACTGATACATGTAAAGAAGTCTCTAAAAATCAAAGACTTTTTTCAGATTCATAAAATGTGTGAGTTTAAGTGCTCAACTTTTGCCATTGGAAATTTTAGATGCTAATGATAAATAAACATCCACCTAAGTAACGTCTGAAGTTATAAACACTACCAGAAAGCATGCTAAATTTGCTTGCCGTTCTGTCTCCATTGATTTCAGTGGAGCAGGGAATTACTCTCTCTGCCCCTTTATGTATTTTTTTACTTACTTATTTCAGAACGGATATCTAGACCTCTGAACACTCACAAAAGTATAATAAGAAAGGAATAAAACCCACAATACAAGAGAAGAAGAAATGGTCACCACTGAGACTGGGTACACTCAGATATAGTCACACCCCAGCGGATAGAGGCAGTATGCCATTACCATCGTCTTACCAAAAGCTCTGGAAGAAAAGATGCTTTTCAGTATTATGTTTGCTCACAGAAACAGGCTCCTGCAAGAGGTTAGTCTTTTTCCCTTCTGACTGTCAAGTTTCAAGTGATGAAGGAAAGATAACTCATTTTGCTGATAAATTGTGAGGCTACAGAAATGTTCTGTGACCATCCAAATTACTGCCTCAAAACCTCTCTGGAGAATTCCACCAGCCTCTCAGTACTCTAATATGTACAGCCCAAACCTGCTAATTAACAAAAGTGCCTCTGAAGATTGTACCACCAAATAGATGCAAATTACTCCTCTAATTTCTTTCTTCATTACATTCCTTGTTTCCTTTGATGCTGTAAGGCCTTTTTCTCCCCGTGACAACACACTAGCAATGGCTGATAATGTCTTGAAAGTAATTGCTAACATTTGAAATTTTATTTTTCAGCTTTAGTCTTGTAGGGACTTTTCTTTGACCATGCCTGGGGTTTCTTCCTACTCCTGCTTCAGCTTACTCCAGTCCTCCAAGAATTGATTCCCCTTTTCTCTGGAATTCCAGGACTCTTTGCTCTTGTTCTCTGCTTTTCTCCACCCCTGCTTTCTCCCCACCTCCCCCCTTTTTTTTTTGGCAAATAGTTATCAGGCCAAATTATGGTGTTGGAAAATGGGGGAATGCCACCAAGTTTAGTGGAGTTGAAGCATGGCTACATGGCTTCATCCTGTATTTTTTGTGAGGAGTTTATGCCCAGCTCTTCTGTGATATTTAGGTTAAAAATTTCCCTTGATATCAGAGTTGCCTAAACACCTTTGAGGAAGTGGACCCCTGACAAGGATGGCAATTCAACTTGCCTACATTGAATAAGAAAATGTATGTTTGTTAGAAAAGGAATGAAAATAGAATGAAATGCCCCAGCGGCTAGTCAAAAATAAGTTTCTTTCTATATATCAGGACATATATATCTCTCAATATATAGGTACGGATATTACACATTCTTATAAAGACAATAAGATTCTTTTATCTTTATATATGTCCTATAGTTGTTGAGTGGCAACAACATTTTCAGCGCTTACACAGTTTTACACAAACCAAACCCCTAATAATAGGAAAAGGAAGACATTTGGAATAACTTCTTTTTATGTGAGCTATGAAAAGATGTCCTTGACTATCCAATTGTCTGCTTTTTACATATTTGGGTTCTTGGCAGTAATACATTTGGCATCCAGCAAACTTCCCTGCTTTTGGCATTTCTTGGTTGTTTCTCCTGTTGCGAGCCAAAGATAATGATAGTACGCACAGGAAAAGATTTGCACCTTTCATTTGTTAAAGTTCAAAATTAAGCTTGTTCCATAAAGGAAGCACAGGATGAACTGCTGTGGCGTAGCTACCCAGATCCCACACAGGAGTGTGATCAGAGGAACTGAATGTCCTACGTGGGCTAGAGCTGAAGAACGTTTCAAATGCAGACACTCAAATAGTGCTATAATTTGTCTACGGAAGAGGTTGTGAAGACATTCCTTTGTTTAATGGACCAGAATATATCAAGGATATGTTATAAATTAAGTAACACTGACTTAGGCTTCAGTGTACTGCCAAAAATAAGTATACCAAGTACTCTTAGAATGGAGAATGAAAATAAAAACAGGACTTAATCTGATGGTAAAATGAGATATTACTGAATCCATCCAACTTAACAATTCAATCATTGAGTAAAAACAAGGTAATTGGTAACGTACACTAAATAAGTGTTTATGCATAGCACAGAAGAGGTGAAGGCAAGAAGAGGCGCCTTATTACAAGAATCAACATAAGAAGCAGTATCTGGACTGCAGAAAATCATAATGAAATTGTAATAGAGAGCCATTCAATGTTCAGCAAATCCCCTTAAATACTGGCAAACATTTCTTGGTTATGCAAGTTTTCCCGAGTATAGTCATAAACGTGTAATATGGTATGACCACAAATCTCTCTCTTTTGGAGAATTATAGGAAACTAGTTACCCTACAGCACTGAAATCACAAAGGAAGGTTTTCAACTCATAGCACAGCCAGAGGAAATGGGTAGGCTAAAAATAATAACTCAATCCTCCTTTCATTCTTCAGACATCCCTTAAGAATGACTTTGGGGGGGGGTTGTGATTCATGCAAGTCTTTGTCTTGAGTTAGAAAAAAGGAATAAGCTCCTTAACCCTTCTGCATAGGCATGGAGGACTGACTTCAAAGAGGTCTTCTTTAGAAAAAGGGCCATCGTTTTCCTCCAACTGTGGCAGAAACAGCCAGTTTACTAGGTAACAGAGGTGAATCTGCTCACTCTAGACTGTGAGTCATTTATCTTCTAAAGGACAAATGCTCAGGCCATAGAATATACGTATATATACACACACATATATATGCACACAGACATTCACTTTGCAAACAGCTGTACCACTCCCAGCTGCCTGTCACCACATCTGTGTTGGAGGCTGCCAACTGCCCGAGCTCTGCCAGTGGAAAGGACCTTGTGAATGCTCCCTCACCTGCTTCAGGAAAAAAATGTTGGCGGGGTCATCTTGCTTTTAAGGATGAATATAAGCCAATAGTCACAGAGCAGATCAGGCAGAGCTGACACAGCAGAGCGGTAGGCAGACAAATGGATACCTCCAGGTGGTGGGCAGCTGAGAGCCCCAGGAGAGCCACGAGCAGAATCAATGTTGTCCTCAGGTGGCATCGCCGAAGCCAGAAGAGAACATGAGCAGAAGAGAACATGGCCAGAGCCATGGGCAGATATTGGTCTCCTTGACACGGAAGATGACTCTGAGCTCCCTGTACAGTTGGCAGCATCCTGACCACCCAACAGTAGAGACTCTGTTTGGAAAACTTCTCCAAGTCAGACCTGGAGCATTTGTAGTGATCTATTAAATCAAGCTGCCGATCTATGAACAGAGACAGAGAACTTGCGTTAACCTTACCACTGGTTCTGAATAAAAAGGGGCAATATCTGATATGATACTCCACTCAGAAAAACCATGTGATATAATTATTTTTTTCAAAACTAAAAGGTCTACTTACAGGGATCAGACAGGCTTTCATTCATTTCCCTATCCTTTCATATTTTCCCTTCAACTGAAATCAATGTAATTTTAGATTTGATTCCTCTGGTTTGCTGTTTGCATTTTTTTAAATCCACTGTTGAATTACAACATGGGTTACCATGTAGGTTTCCAATTTACTAAACTATAAATAGAGAGATTTCCTTGCTGTGTCCTGTGCAGTTACTGTAACTGCTCAAGGTCGAATGTTTGGTGGTGTTAATGGGAACTCTACAGGGTGATATCAATACACAACGGGAGAATCACAATGAAGGCAAATCTAGATGAGCCCATCAAGAAATGCACAAATACAGGCATTAAATTAGATAAATCTAAATATAGAATTAGATTATTTCTTCATATCTGGTTCTGATGGAATACAAACAGGTGTGTCCAATGGCAGATATGAATTTGTGCTTAGTATGCATATTGTTTTCTCCTGTGAAGAAAGGGATTAAAGTTTAGGAGTGGGTCTAAAGAAAAATAGCAATGAATGGAAATGAGAGCCTGAATTCATTAGGAGGTTTGACATCAATGTCAGTACAGTGACGACTGTCCTGGGTTTCACAAACTCTCCCCATATTCCAAGACCAAAAGTAGAGACTTCATAAAGCCATTTTGTTCATGAGATTCCTACAAGTATTTGTAGGTCTTTGATTACCTCCCGTTATCACCTTTCCTTGAAGTTTCAGCTCCAGAAGTGCCCAAGTCTAAAAAATGGAAGTGAACTGATCACAGATGACACCTGCTGCTTACTCTCGTCCTCTGAATTTCACATACTTTCAAATAACACACAAAAAATTTTAGCCAGTAAAAATGGTACAGATGTAGTACAAGTTTTCCTTAAAAGATCTGCTTTCCTTAAAAGATCCTGCATAGAAATTCTGCTAGTCCCAGCTGATGCTAGACTCCGATCAGCAGAAAGGTTCCCTGCTGTCTGTAAATCTGAAGCTAAACTTGAAATGAGTGGAGCTAAACTTGAGATGAGTTTCTGAGGAAAACAGATTTCTATTTAGCTCATCTATAATAATGATTTCAAGCAAAACAGATCTGGGACAAGGTCACAGTCTTCACCCTACAAGAGATTACTTCCATCTCCTTTTCTTTGCTCCAGTCCGTGCTCAGGAAGCCACCCCCGACCCAGCGCCCTGCACAGCACCTCCAGCCCCATGTGCGCTCCTGATGCTCTATGCCAGCCTGCAGCAAGGGCAGGGCAGGTCTAAGCTGCGACTGTTGGCTCAACAGGACAGGCAACAGGAGACCCTAAGTATTTAAAAAGCCTTTGGAAATCAGCTACGAGGTCTTTTATTTTCAGCAGGGAGAGAATTATATGCTGTTATCTTCTTCCTCCTCTCATGCCAACAGTGTGGATGCCTACTGGTGCCACACCTGACTCGGAAGTGGAGAAGATCTCGTCCAAGCACATGTAGTATCTGGCAACAGCGTGAGCTGGTTTACTTCTTACCTCCTCAGCCCCCTCGGTTTTCCCCTTCCTTTTATGATTACCTAGAAATGGGAAGCAGCCCGGGCCACAGCTTAGTGCCCACTGAAAGTCTCCAAGTCTCAGGCCCTGAATAACTTTCTTGATGGGCAAAGGTATAGGAGGGTCTTTGCCTCCTCTGCCCTTTCCCCAGATTTCTTCATCTGACCCCTCTGCAGCAGCAAAGTCATCAAAGAAAACAAAGCAATATGGGAACTAATTTAGATCATGAGAGTTTGGGAAGTTTAGGAGAGAGAAATAATTTGACAGGGGGAACAATTTGATTGGAATTAAAATTCTGCACTGTAATGGGCTGTGTGGGGGTGATAATTGCTCCTGAATGGTGGGGAAGTAGCCAAGCAAGGAGAGAAAGCCCAGCACAGCCACAGGTATTTCTGCTTCCCACTTCTGCGCGGTGCTTGCAAGGGAAGCCTTTTCAGCTGCTCATGCAGAGCACACAGATGCTGCAACTCATTACTGCTTCGACAAGGAGGTCCTCTTGCAGCAAGGCGGGAGCACACATCACGTTGACTCTGCACACCACAACCGCACCTCTGCATTTTCCATCCGTGTAGTGACTAAATGCTACAATGCTCCTGATGCCTTTCCTTCTGCTTGAGAACTAAATAGTTGGAGAAAACAAGCTTGCCTTTCCAGTCAGCTCAAAATATTCTGGCACGTCTGGGAGAAATCCCCAGTCTGTACTAACCCCCAAGCTCCAAAATATAACAAAATAAATTAGCTCATGGTGAGCACTATTTTGCAGTTAATTATCTCCTTGCCTAGGGCAGAGGATTGACAGAAGGAAGAAAAGATCCAGATATTTTCTGGATTCTTCCTTGGGATAAGTTACAACTTTAATTAAAAATGCTGCCTGGGAAGATGGCTGAAATGCAAAGGCTCTGCTGGTGCCCGGACTGGAAAAGTCTTTCTCCTTGAAGGAGAGTTATGCACATGTAGTCTATGTATTGCTTTCTCTGTTGTCTATGTATTGCCTTCTCTGTCTTGATTTGGAACAGTAAACTGGAAATATATTCATTTGTTTACTTTTAAGGAGAAATTCAGGATTGTGCCTCCCATTCAGGAAGAAAAAAAAACACTGCTAAAAACCCAATGAGCTCACTCACTGTCTATCAGTCAGCCACGGTGGGCATTTCAGGTGCTGGGGGAAGCAGCGCTGGTCCGCAGGCAGCCCTTATATCACCAAGGTGCTGCTGGCAAGGCCACAAGATGAGGCTCTGTCCTTCTCCCCCTTCCCCATGCATACATCCAGCTCCACCTACGCAGCTCGCTCCTGCTCTGCAGCGCCGTTCGCAGCTGGAGCGAAGGCCTTGTGCTCATGCGCAGTCTAAACTGCCCTTTCGAGAAAGACTGGCTTCTGCAAAGAAACCAACACCAGGCTCTGGGATAAGCAAACCATTTGCAATGATTGCACGTGCGCTACAAGGAGCACACAGTGATTTCATTTCAGTGCAATTCCCCACTAAAGTAATGTGCAATATATGTATAGTGTTAATTTGTGTTGATTTGGGGATCATTTTCTTCGCTTATAAACATGGTATTTCTGGGTAATACAAGCATCCATCTGGGAGTGGAGAATGGGCAGCACAGTCCTGCTCACCTCAGGTGCTGGTTTAAGAGAATCAACAGCACTGTCACCCAAAAGACCCCTGAAGAAATTAAATAACATATAGGAGGCAACAACTATTTTTTTTTCTTTCAAGATACTGAATTCACTTCCAATTTCTTAGTCCCTCCAAATGTTTTCAGTGATTTCTATCCTAAATCTGCATTGCTGCTATCATCTGTTTCTTCATAGATAATGCAGTCACAACTCCTCTCTACTGGGGCAGGAATGCTGGTAACCTTCCAGGGCACTCAGGATGTGACGCCAATTCCTAGATTGATTCCCTCTGCTTATATACTTAATAAAGTTTGCTCCCTGTGGGCAGTAGTGATTATGTTTGTGATAAGAATGCTTATTGCATTGGTTCCTCCTTTGCCTAGGAATGTATGCATTAGTGGCCGTAGATGTGCAATGCATACCTGCCAATCCCTTCACGTCATGAGGGGGCAGTTGCATTCACAAGCCCTCCCATCCCTTGAGGCTTACTGGTTCCACATCCAGCAGAACATTGCTGTCAGAGAAAGTCCCAGGGTTGTTTCTGAAGCAAGACCAGTCCAACAGAGGTTTAAAAAACAGGAACTAAAATGCTGAGCTCACTTCTCTTCTCATGAGGTGCCGTGAGTGCGGCATTGGATGGTATTCACTTGCTTGGTCTGACGAGTAAGCTATAGGTATTTAATCTGCTGGATTTTCACAAGCTCAGGAATTCCATTCGCGTTCAGCTCACTGTACTAAACGTGCTAGGAGGACACAAACCATGTGGCCTAAGGCCCAATTCAGGAGACACGGGTACTGCAGACTGTTCCCCACTGTCACGGATGCTTGTGTGTACTGATGAGGGCTCCAGAAAGGGCTGTCTTCTGAAGGCCATGTCAGCAAGTGGATGACAGATACCTCTAGAGAAGCAACGGTGATATTAGGACTGGTAAATTCCTAACACAAGCATTAATGTTATACACTATATCCAAATTATCAACAGATCTGCTATATTGGGATGTCTTACAAAAACTGACTTGTCCTTCTTGCAAATACTGGCACAGACTGCTGCTTAACTGGGTCATTATTAGCAGTTTAGTGAGGATGCACTCAGTCATTCAGGTGGCAGTAGGTTACCTAGCATTTAGTGTTTAAATAATAACAAAATCACAAGTTCTTGACTGTAAATACAGAAGGTGCCACAGATTATAAAAGGGAACAATGGGGGGAAATCTCAATTCAGTAAAATATGAACTTCCAGGAACAGAATTTGTTTTGCATCTTGCTCAGTACAGTATTTCCACTTCGTTTTCTGGCTTTTTATACTACTTAAGACAGAGAAATGGCATGTATTAATCTTGGAGGTATCAGGTTATCCACAAGAAGATTTAACGTAACATAGTCTTTTGTACACCATCAGGCACAGCTATTCCAGTGACATTTTGCTCCTTTCTGTTCTGTAAGTCAATAGCAACCAAATACAACATACTCTCTACCCTCTCTTCAAAACACAGACATAATTGATGCTGTTTCCTTGAGACAACCAAGAGGGAAAATAAAAAGAAGCCAAAATTCTTGAATTAGGTAAATTGGGTGAGGCTGCAAATTTTAAAGCCTTTTAGCGTCCTGGGACACTCAGTTAATACTGTACTAGACCTAATTAGAGATAGGGAACTAATACAAAGCTGAGTAAAGTTTGGGTTCAGATTCTCAAAGACACTTCATTTGGCCTCCAGAGTTCAATTCTGATAAGCTCAGCCAGGAAAGGGCTAACTGGCTGAAGCGTTAAGCAGCAACATAAAAAACTCTGTTCATAACACGCCCTTTGCATGATACCGACAGCTTTACTTTGGCATGGGGCACAGGTGACGCTGCAAAATGGTGGGAACAGAGTTCAGAAAAATCAAAGGATTTGATTGACCGAAGGATCAAATTCTTTGCTTGGGATATGACTCCAGTTTATGCCAAAACCCCTTTGAAGTGGTAGAGCTATAGGATGTCAGTAATAGATAGTAGTTTGAATTGAATTTTCATAGAATTGTAGTTTGAATTGAATTTTCATAGAATCATAGAATCATTTAGGTTGGAAAAGACCTTTAAGATCATCGAGTCCAACCGTTAACCCAGCACTGCCAAGTCCACCACTAAGCCATGTCCCCAAGCACCACGTCTACCCAGCTTTTAAATACCTCCAGGGGTGGGGACTCAACCACTTCCCTGGGCAGCCTGTTCCAGTGCTTTGGGGAAGAAAGTCAAGGAGCAAAGAGAAAAGAGTTCTTATTTCATAGGAATGTATTCCTCCATTTCTCCATAACTGCTGCCTGCAAAGAGGCTCTTTCCCTTTCTGGTCAGACACCTGCTACTTTGCTGAGCAATACAGGTATTAAAGGTCCCTCCTGGGAAGGAAAGACCTTCCCATCTGACTCCGACCTTTGAACAAAGCTTCAGGTCACAACACACATTAAAAGTGGAATAAATACCACACGATAAAGCGTTCAAATGATACATCCGAGTGACTGTAAAAGCAGTGTCATCATCTTTAGCCTATTAAACCCAGGAGGTTCCAAAAGGTACACTGAAGAATGCTACTCCTAGCTCTGCCATGCCACATCAGTGCTGGCCCTTCATCCTCTGTGTTGCTGAGGCAAGAGCAAGTAAGATAAATCTGTTTTGGTTTGTCCATAGGATAATTACATGAGCCTTAGGTGAAGCATTGTCATGGTTTAACCCCAGGTGGCAACTAAGCACCACACAGCCACTCACTCACTCCCCCACAGTGGAACGGGGGAGAGAATTGGAAGGGTAAAAGTGAGAAAACTCGTGGGTTGAGATAAAGACAGTTTCATAGGTAAGGCAAAAGCTGCATGCGCGCAAGCAAAGCAAAACAAGGCATTCACTATTTCCATCGGCAGGCAGGTACTTAGCCATCTCCAGGGAAGCAGGGCTCCATCATGCGTAACAGTTACTTGGGAAGACAAACGCCATCACTCCAAATGTCCCCACCTTCCTTCTTCTTTCCCCAGCTTTATACACTGAGCATGAGATCATATGGTGTGGAAAATCCCTTTGGTCAGTTGGGGTCAGCTGTCCCAGCTGTGTCCCCTCCCAGCTTCTTGTGCACCCCCAGCCTCCTCGCTGGTGGGGTGGGGTGAGAAGCAGAAAAGGCCTTGACTCTCTGTAAGCCCTGCTCAGCAGTAGCGAAAACATCCCTGTGTTATCAACAGTTTTCACCACAAATCCAAAACATAGCCCCATACAGGGTACTATGAAGAAAATTCACTCTATCCCAGCCAAAACCAGCACATTCTCCACCCCTTACTCCATACCGTTTACATCATGCTCAGGTCCCACACTATCCAATACATTCTCATTAACCACCACCCCACTTCCCATCCTTTGGTGTAAGACACAGGTATCATTCCCTTAGTCTATGGACCACCCTTGTAAAATGTCTTTAAAATGTCCAGAAACGTCACAAAATGTCCATTGAATTAACGTAGTCCATGACTTTGGGCTCCATCTGTGATGGTGGTCACTCAGGACAGGAGAGGTGGTGTGTTGCGTGGAGTTACTGGGCACCAAAGCCAGCTCAGGTTGGGTCACCGCTGCACTTGCCCTGCTTCTTCTAAGGCTTCTCCTCCATTGGTTTGAGTGTTTCTGCTATAGTAATTCCTGTAAAGTGCAACTCAAATCCTGGGTGACAATAATTTAAAGGTATTTCCATTACAGTCTCCACCTTTGGCCTCTTTGGACCAGACCATAGGGTTTAACATTGCAATGAGCTCCTCCCCTTGCCCCTGCTCCGGCTTGGACTTATTCACAGACTGCAGTCCCTTAGGGGTGTACCTGCTCCAACGTGGCCTTACCCATGGCTGCAGTCTCTCCAGGGGCGTACCTGCTCTGTCATGGGCTTATCCATGGCCACATGCTTTGAGGTGCTCCAGCACGACCTCGTGCACAGCCACTGATGCTTCAAGGTGTACCTGCTGCAGCATGGACTTCTCCACAGCCACAGATACTATGAGGTATACCTTCTCCAGTGTGGACTCATCCTTGAGCCACAATCCCTTCAGAGGTATACCTGCTGTGGCACAGACATAACCATGGCCACAGACGCTTTGAGATGTACCTGCTCTGGCATGGGCTTATCCAGAGCCACAGACGCTTCGGGGTGTCCTGCTCCCACGGGGACTCATCCACAGGTCACAGTCCCTTCAACTCCAGTTCACACTGGAGTTCCAGCCTGTCCAGGACAGCAGCACAGAAACAGCAGTGATGCCCTGGCCATCTGCCAGCCCAGGCGCATGGCCATTGCTGTTATCAAAATGTTCCAGGCACAGCAGAATAAGATGATAAGCACTACAGCAGTACAGCAAGCAGTGAAAGCAAAAAGCAGCCACTAACGAGCACTAGACTCTAATACACAGTAAGGCAAGCAAGCCCCATGGCAAGCACAGAAGCCTGCTGATTAAGAGCTAAACAACAGTAACAGCTATAAATTTGATCTAGCACATTCCAATGAAATCTGTCGTTATCTTGAACCCTCTGAGCCCCACGCTGGGCGCCAAAAAAGATTGTCGTGCTTTAACCCCAGCTGGCAACTAAGCACCACACAGCTGCTCACTCACTGCCCCCCGGTGGGAAGGGGGAGAGGATTGGAAGGGTAAAAGTGAGAAAACTCGTGGGTTGAGATAAAGGCAGTTTCATAGGTAAAGCAAAAGCTGCGCATGCAAGCAAAGCAAAACAAGGAATTCATTCCCTACTTCCCATCGGCAGGCAGGTGCTCAGCCATCTCCAGGAAAGCAGGGCTCCATCACGCATAAGGGCTACTTGGGAAGACAAATGCCATCACTCCAAATGTCCCCCCTGTTCCTTCTTCCCCCAGCTTTGTATTGCTGAACATGACGGCATATGGTGTGGAAAATCCCTTTGGTCAGCTGTCCCAGCTGTGTCCCCTCCCAACTTCTTGTGCACCCCCAGCCTCCTCGCTGGTGGGGTGGGGTGAGAAGCAGAAAAGGCCTTGACTCTGTGTAAGCACTGCTCAGCAGTAGTGAAAACATCCCTGTGTTATCAACACTGTTTTCACCACAAATCCAAAACATAGCCCCATACTAACTACTATGAAGAAAATTAACTCTATCCAAGCCAAAACCAGCACAGCATGCAGAAAAATACCCATTTGATTTAATGATTTGTAAAGTGGTTAGATCCAAAAGAAATGGGACAGCTTAGATCGTATTTCTGGATAACCTGGGCACCATTTTGCAGCCTCCACTGGAATAACAGCTCACTTGCTGGTTGCATAATTCATTTTTATCCTGCCCAGCTGCATGCAAAGGTTAAAAAAGATACAATTAGTCTCCTTCTCTGTTCCTACCTCTGGCCCACACAAACCCTGTCTCTTATTCAACCTGTCATTGTTAGCAGTATTATCCAGGTCTCCTGAAAAGAGACAGCAATGAAAAAAATTATGGTAATTTAACTCAGAATGATCTTTCCTTTGTAGTTTGCACGTTAGTTTTGCAGATACCTCTATTAATAACCTGTAGGAATCAGCTTCTATTTACATAGCACTTTTCTTCCCAAATGGTCTCTGAGTGCTTTGCTAACCTTAGCGATCATTTCATTCTTTCCTGACAAGGCAGGCTCAGTTTCACTTTTATGGCAAACTTCAGGCAAAGGACGGGGAGAGAGGAATGCTGAGCCAACCTACCCCTGCAGAGCCCCCAGCTCCCAAAGTGGGCTGCTAGAGTCCAGCAGAAGGTCTCCTGCCCCACGCAGGTATTGCTACTCCAGTGCCTGAGGCTCACTTTGTCCTTCTCTCCCTACCTCCCTTCTGGCTGCACAGAAGGAGCTCCGGCAACCAAGGAGATTCACACTGTTCCTGCGTGGTGATGCTCCCACTTCCCACTCCATCAGCACTGAGCTATCTCGAGCAATGTCTATGGTTTTAAATGAATTATTTATTCAATTTAATTAAGTACTGGAAGCCTCTGGGAATGCTGGGGAGAGAAATCCTGCATGACTGTTACTGCTATTTCTCTACCTTTTTTTTTTTTGGACTACAGGGGCACCTACATGCACCACCAAGACTAGTTCTCATTGTGCTAGGTGCTGTAGTGGTATCCACTGAGTTGTAGCTCAGTGTTATCCAGTTAAAGGACAAGAGAGAATAGGCGCACACCGAAATACAGGAAATTGAATTCAAATATGGGTGGTCAAAGACCAGCACAGGTTGCCCAGAGAGGTTGTGGAGTCTCCGTCCTTGGAGATATTCAAAACCTGACCAGACATGGTCCTGAGCAACTTGCTCTGGTTGACCCAGATTAGAGCAGGAGGGCTGGACAAAGTGGTCCAATGGTCCCTTCTCACTCAAGCTATTCTGTGCTTCTCTACGTGTACACAGAGCAAAACGTAGAACATATTCCCAGGTGCTTGCAGTCACAGGTCGAAGTTGGAGGAAGCAGCGGCAGAGCGAAGCACCCTGTTCTGTTCACAGTTACCAGACAGGTTAATCAAAGAATTAGGATTCACCCCAGGACCTATTTTGATGGGCCATCCACTAGACCATGCTGGGGACAGAATATGGAGGGCCAGGAAGCGCCTCCCGTTCAGAGCTCTGTTGTTACAATGGGCTTCAACACTGCTCAGTGCCTGTCCAAGTCTGGCTTTTATAGAATACTCAATGGGAAAATGAAAGACACGTTTTCATGTGAACATAATATTATCTATATATAATATAGATACGTATGTATACGTATATATGGGGTCATCCTGCCTCACATATAGGCTTTCAACTCTTGGAATAGTTTCGTGGACTACCTATATATAAGAGCACTGACAGAGTTATCATCCATAAGTTTTCCTAGTGCCTTTTGTAACTTCTTTGCAGGGAGCAGAATGGATCCAGGTGCAGTAATACTACAGGTATACCATTTATACAAACAATGATTGTCTTCACTGCTGAGCTCCTGGAGCTGTTCGTTCAATGCTGACGGTCCCTGTGGGACTCTGGAGCTTCACTTTCTGTGAAGCAAATACTTTTTCAATGGATTCGACTTCAAAAGCAGCTTCTAGTAGCTGAAAAACCTGACCCAAAAAATTACTACCGAAATCAGAGAGAACACCGTTATTTCAGCAGATGCCTGGCCATATTGCAATCAAATTTACGGTCTCGAGCCTTTCCACTCTTATGTGTCTTAATCAGAAATAACTCTGTCAAAATCAACAGGATGATGTTGATGTAAACCCTATATTCAGAGGAAAACCTGGTCTTTTGAATGAATTGTTTAGGATTCATATCCATACCTCTTTGTAGCCCTGGCACGTTGGAAACAGTATATTAGGAGAGCTAGAAGAATCTGACCATCTGCGAGTGACCAAGAGTAGAAGATCTACAAAAGATTTTTCTAACAGCGCTAATAATCAGGGCAGTGTTAGGTGTGTAAATGAGCCAAAGGCCTGGTCTGCAAAGTTGGCACAAAATGTAGCTTTGTCAAGATCAAACCATTCTGTGACAACTTGCTACCTTCCAGTTCCGTTTTCACTGATGTAACCCTCTCACCCTTTTAGTTTTGTTGTGATCTTGTAGAAATGCTTAGTTTAATAAAATACAACCGCTTTTGATGGCTTTTGATGTTATTGCTTGATATTGGCTTTCGCATGTATTATGTTCCGTATTTTGTATCAAATAATATTAGATAATATATAAGCATAATATTGCAGATATGTGACATTTGAGATATGAATTTGATGCAAAGTCTAAGCAAAATTAATCAAGATAGTACGGTTGGCACAAAATAGTTTTTGTTATTGACATGATAGTAGTAAGCCAACTCTTTAAAACCCATACAATAAGAGCTCGGAAACAAATTTTTTTAGAATTTTAATTTCCTGAGGAATTTCACTTTTCAGTTCTACTTCAGAATGTTTTTATATTCACTTATTTAGTGTCAGAATTGCCTGTGGAAGAGGCCTTAGTCCAAACCAGTTCTGATTACAGTAAATAAGAATTTTCACAAAAGAAGCTCCACTGCCTTGAAATTGTTCTTGGACTTTGCCTTTGAAGATGCCATTTTCAAGCACACCTCAAGCTCTTCTTTTCAATAGTGACACAAGAAATCCCAGTTCTGGTCTTGTGTCAAATTTCCTTCCAGTACAAAGGACCGTCACAAAGCCTTCTGCGTCAGTTAAGCCTCAGATTCAAGTTATGTGGACAATTTTACTTAAATGAAATAATTTGCCTTTACCACTGGGGAAATCTTTATAACGCATCATGTCAATGTCTGATGCTAAAGACACTATTTTGAATAAGAAAATAATGCTAAATAATTAACCATATTCATCTTCACTAATCAGCAGAGCCTCAGTGAGTCCTGTTTATTAAACTAATTTTTGTTCCTTACTTGTGTGCTCAAGAGTACAAAATTATGGAACAAAAATAGCATCAGCATTTGTAAAATCTCTAGAGAAAACCAGCTACCGGTGTACTTGACAACAGGGAGAACAGCTGGAGAGTCTAATACCCACCTCCTCCAACCACATAAAAAACAAAAATTCTGGCAGACTGGATAAGGCTTATGCTCCATACTTCTTCCTAATTTTGTCCCTATAACATGATTTTCTCTGTAAGACACAAATATCTTGATTTGTTTAATTAATTTTTCTTTTTTTTTGGTTAACATGTGACACTAAGCTCTCTATTTCCTCTTATGCAATTACCAGTTTAACAAGCAACTACCTTCACTCAACCTTTCTGCGGCCTCCTTCTTATCACTGCTGACACACCAAATCTGTCTTCCTATTTGTAGGCTAGCAGCAGGGAGAATAGAAGTGAGGTAAATATATCCCTAAGCTGAAACTGTGCTCCTTGCCTCCTGGGACTGGCCATCCAGTATGTCCATTTAAGCAGAGTTGCTGGCAGAAAGCGAAAATAAACTATACCAGTCATTTTACCTAGTGAGAGAGGTCTGACTTTGAGTCCCAGTTACACTGTTTCAGAACTGGTAGGTACAAATCACAGAGGAGGAGGACTGGGAGTACCTGTTCAGATACTGCAGGAAGAAAAGCCATGCTGTCTGGGGAAAGTTCTGTAACCTCTAAGCGTGTGGGTCAAGGTCCAGCCTTCTGAGCAAGGATTTCACATCAGCATAGTAGAAAACAAAAACTGTACAGGGATGATAACAGACCAAAGTAGAAAACAGAGATGAAAGTCCAAGATTAACGATGGTTTTTTTAGAAGTTATATTGTTACATTGTATATATTACATGGCACTGTACATACAACTTAAGGCTCTGGCATCCATTCGAAGATACCTCACAACAAGCCATGATCAGTGGATTAGCATCTATCACTTTGTAGCACAGAGAAGCCATCTGTTTGATTAACTGCAGGCAGGAATATTCATATCGGCAGACATCAGTGACGAGAGATACAAACCAAAATCAAACGGCAAAAGCATGAACAAAAGTTAAAGGAAAATGAAGAACTTCTAAAACAGGATAGTCAGGTAATCCTACAGATTTCTGAGCAAACTGCTTCCCTTTCCTGAGAGAGGAAGATGCTCCTTTCTCTTCTGGCATTGTACTTGTACATATTCAGCAAAGCTGGGAAAACAGATTCTGACCTGCTGCTTGCAGATGCTATTGATCTGGCATGAGGAAGAAAATGTAGCCAGTGGGTATTTTATGGCAGGGATGAAAGCTAATTCAATATTCAGATACGCAGACAATACAATAGAAATCATATTCTCGTAAGGCATTGGGCTAATTAAAGTATTATAAACTCTCTCTCAGATTATCCTCTTTATTCTAGTGGTCCATGGGTGTCAGCATCCCTCACTGACATTGCACATGGAAATCCCATAGAGACTAATTATATTTTCCTGGCTTGCAATAAGAATACAGGGGATTATTTTTAAATCCTATTTTTACCTCTGTGGATGTGACCAAAAGCACAAACATGCCTATGTCACCTTCTCATAACTGAGACTTCGTCTAGGGTTTGGGAAGTGTATACCAGAGCCTGGAAACCAGGGAACCATGGCATTTCTACCAGCACTTTGTCGACTGCTAGACCATAGCATATGGGTATAGGTGAGAAAAAAATCAATGCCTTCGTTCGTAGCTAGAACTTGAGAAGAGGAGCCTGAATATGGTTACGACAGATTACCACCTACCAGTCATTCTGAGAAGATAAAAAGGCAATTGTCAGCTCTGGGTGCTCTACAGTGACAGAGGAAAAACAGCCAAGGGCAAATGCAATGATGTGGGTGATGGAGTCACATGATATTAGAAAGTGTAGCACTTGACGTGATGGCTTGAGCAAGAGATCCTCCAGACTAATTTAAGATACGCATCTTAGGGCTGATATGTGTCCCTCTTTAATTTGCAGAATCAGGCTAAGACACAGTAAAAACCCAGGCACACCTTTTAAACCTGGTCGGTTCAGTGAAGAACCAGGCACATAACATCAGAGGCTATATTCCCTACTTGTTTTGTGGTTATTAGTTCATGGAGAGAGCAGGTAATGCTGAATATCGATCTTTCAGCGAGCAAGCTGTTCGTACTGCATGTATTTTCTAAGTATCTCCTTCTGCTTCAGAACATTGGGAATATTTGCATGAAAATAGAAAAACTTTGGGTTTGAAGAGCCTGTGTTCCTCTGCTGGCTGTTCAACACATCAGGTTTAAAGGCTGAAACCCGCATTTGTTCTTACTCCTGCACCCCCGCATTAAGGACTCAGTCCTTGGTATCATACAGAATCGCGTTTGTGAGTGCAACTGCCCTGCTGAAAGCAATCAGTCACCTTGTTCACGTACTGACTTTGCTGGATTAGGACAAGAGTGCTTTGGAAGATAGGAATTGAAGCTCTGAATCCCTTGACTTCCACGAAGCTACTCCAGCTTAGCAAAGGTATAACAGAGATGTCTGAGCACTAGTCTTGGGTTTTGAGTGCCTAATTATGGCTCAGACAATTGTTGCAATGTCGTACTGATTGTGGCCATTGCTGGGACAATAAATAGTGTGAACTAGCGAGTTCACTAGAAACATCTTGTTTCCTTTTAAATCTGGTTCCTGTCTAACCCAGAAACAGCTGACAGTTTTTTTGAATCTGCTAGTTGAAGCTCAGGCTGTCTGTTGTTCTGCAAATAATTATGATAATTAGGATGCTGTACTGATGAGTGGAATGGGAAATGTAACCACCTTCTCTTTGACACCTTAAGACTGCTTCCCAGCTCACGGAATGGGTGGGCATCAGGCTAGCTGTGCCTGCTTGGATGACTCAGCCCCACTCACCAGCACTGACACTTCTGGAAAGAGTTAATGCGGTTCTGCTGACTCACGGAGGCCGATGAATCTCTTTTCCCATTTTGATATACAGCAAAAATGTCTCACCAGAGAAGGGACAGCAGGCAAGGGTTCCCAAACAGGGGCGTGCATATGACTAGTATGCAGACCACCACAAGTGATACCCAAATTCTGCTTGAGAATGCAAGGGTCTCCGCTTCTGCACACCAACAGCTACAGCACCTCTGGGAGCCCCAATCTAAGGTGTTGATGCACAGTCTGGAGGCAGGGAGGAGTTTATTTTTCACCACTGATTTTACTGATGATGTTGATACTGCTGTGCTTTAAATGTCACTGATTTGTCTCATGCAGCATCTCCAAAGTATCACAGTTCGTCTCAGCTTGCTCTGCCAAAAGTCCTAGCCAAGGCCTGTGCATCTTCCCTATTGTAATCTCCTCTCTGGCTAGAGCACCTGGAACTATCTCAAGTTCATTCATTTGGGCACATCACCGAGTTTTCCACAGTTCTCTGTCATTTCTCCTCTTCCACTGCTCCAAATGCAAACTCCTTGTTCTCACTTTCAAAGCCCTTCACAATTCAGTCCTGCCTCATACCAGTCTTTGTTATCCTTCCATCAACGCTCACTTTGTTGATTGCAGCCTCCATTTTTGCTTCTCGATTCTACACTTCCCTTTATGACTGGGGACAAAAACCCGCATTGAAACCAGTAAAGTCCCTGCTGTGGACACCTTTACAATGTCTCTGTCATGTATCACATAGCATTGAAGCACCAGCTAATAACAGCAAGGCAGAGGATGGTCAGGGCCGCAGGCTGGCTAAGGAGCTGCACACAGAATCTGTATCACAGCCTCTCCTTTGAACTCTGACTCTCATCCACTCGTTTTCTGGAAAAGTTCTTTCGGAGGCAGACTGTCATCGACACTGTCTTGTATTTGTGTGTCTTCTGTGCAGTATGGCAAAACAACTCTTAAATGCCCTGTGAACTAGTCTTCCTCTCCTGCGGAAGAGGATTGCTTCACAGTACAAGCGTCTTGCAGCTTCCCAGGGAAGCAGGATTTTCTATTTTAGAGCTGGGTTTTAAAGCCACAGAGAGACTGAGGCCACACTGGAAGCTCATGGGAGTGCCAAGCCCACGTCTGCTTAGTGCAGACTACTACCAGACTCCTGCACCTGTCTCCCTTTTCTATACAGAGATAAATAATAGCAAAGGCAAGCCCTAGGGCCACGTTCAGAACAGGCTGGGAAACACTCGAAGTATTCGCAGAACTAAATGCTTTCCAGGGAGCTATTTTTCAATGTATTGTTGTAGTAAACGTTTAGATTTTCCAAAGACAAACTCATAAAACGGTCATTAAGGAATACTACTTTATGTACAAATATTTTGCGGAACGATTTAATATGTAATCACACAAAATGTTTTCGCATTCCTAGTACCTCCACCGCATCGGCATTAAACAACTACTGCTTTAGCTGACATCTCTTTTCCTTCAAGAAGGGCTGTGACATGTCAGGGTTTGCCCAGAACCACGGGGATCATTCAGATGTTCAGAACATCTGTGCTTCATGAACCCACGAAGCTTGGCACCCGGTCAAACCCACCCTGCGATGGCCTTCAGCAACCTGGCAGAAAGTAGTCCCGAGTCCTGCAATGTGTGTACTCTAGTGGGAACAAAGGTGTTATACTGCCCTTGAACCCTATCTGAGGTTTCTTAAATGGCTCAGATTGCCTCAATTCTGCCCGTACAAACCACTGAATTTGGATTCATTATCAACATATCAGATCCTGAATTTGCCAGTTTCAGCCAAGCTCCAACACTGGATAGGTTTACTGATTAAATAAATATGAGGCAAAATAGATTATAGTTATAGTCAGGCTCCTGGCCAATAAAATTTAAAATAAGCAACCAGGGTAGTTACAAGACAAAATAAATATAGTCCAGGGCTGAATCTCGCCTAAGCTTTAGAAGTTCAGTTGCGAGGAAGTCTCACATGAGTGAGGGTGTTAATCAACCTGCAAGTGGGAACCTAGGCAAGAACGTGAATGCAGTCTTCCTAGAACACTCCTTCAGGTCAAAACCCATCTTAAAACTTCACTGTATAAATGGAATACATGAAAGTACTGCATTTATCACTCTTTGTAGGCCAACTAGATCTAACTAACCTATATCATATATTTTTTTTCTATTTTGTGATTGCCTCAAGCCAGTCTGGTCTTGTTTTAAGATCACCTTCAGCTGTGGAGGTGCAGAGTTTGTTCTTTGGACCACTTCTCTCTTACACCCATTTCCACCGATTCTTCTTTTCCTGTCGTTTCTTTTCGATCTTTGTCTAAAAGCCTCAACCTATGTAAAGCATGGTACAAAAAAAGCGCTGAAAGTCTGTTAATACATTCCCTTTAGCATTCTCTGCATATATTTCACACTTAATCTTTAGATTTGAAGCAGTCTTTTTAGTCTGTGCTAGTACAACACAGAGTCTAATGGAGCTCTGGACATGAGCTCCTAAGTACTCCTCAAAGCTCACAGAGCCCTCATCCTGCAGGCCCTCTATCTTACTGATACTACCTGATGCTCTGAACGACGCTTTCCTCATTTCTAGCAATCGTATTTGCAGCTGGATTAGACCTTGCAGAAATTGCCATGGATAACTCCTTCAGTACTTCCTTTGGATTCCTGACGGCAGTTGCTTTCTCTTGGTCCATACTCCACCAGCTGTGTGGTTTGCAGGCTGCGGGAGCCCCGCTAGAGCCCATCTTGACATGCAGTGGCTGAATAGCCCTAGCCTGGCCCCCACTGCTCAAAGCCTCTCGCCTTCCCTGCTGCCTTGCCTCACTCCCTCGGCTACGCAGGCACAGCTTTTTTGCAGGAGCGTATGGTGATCTCGATAAGGGGTTAAAGACTGGCGTTAAGGTTGGGCTAAAATCGCTTACGATATTTTAATGAAAAAGAGCGTGTATACCAAAGGTATTTTAAAATAGCAGTCATCTGCCCCAGCAATTTGACGTGGGTCATTTTATGGCTTCAGGGACATCTGTGTTTGTTTAACTGAGAGGGTGGTGTGGCAGCAATATCTGCTGCTGATAGAAATGCATGTCAAATGATGAGCTGAGTGTCTTTGCTGAGATAGGTGTGTTGACTTCTCCGGAGAGATTATGCCCTCGTTCTCAGCCTGCTTGCCAACTGGCTGTTCCCTTTGTCTGGGCTTCTGATATTCATATAAAGAGTGGTACAAAGCCCTGGCTTGTTCCGTGCAGCGCATGATCTCTGTTTTCTGCAGATAAATCTTTCTGACATGATGTAGCAGTAGCAAGCTGCTTAGTTCAACCGGCTTCTACTATCCGTTTCAGAAGCTTCAGTGGCCTCTAAGCGTTTCATCACAAATATTTTCTGACAAATCTACCAGAATACCGAGCAAGGAGGAGGAGAGTGAAGGTTCTGATCACTCTGCTCACAATCAAAGCAACATGTCGGTCGGCAGTACGAAAAATCCCTTAGCTCCTTCCTCAACCAGCAAACCACTGATTATCAATGACTCTCCAAAGAACATATTCCACAGCTATCATAAAATCAGCTCGCTTCCTTACGTTACTCTGAGTTTCTCCCCCCACATCAGCTGTGAAACCGTTAGCCAACCAAGCCTTCTAAATTATATCACAGAAACATTTTTCCTCAGCTGGGAGTAAGTATCACGCTCAGAACAATCCCCAGGATGATTGGATCTTACTCCTTTCACAGAACTGAAACTGCTCTTTTCTGAAAGGAGTCAAGTACCAACTTCTTTCTCCTGACCCTGCCTCCCTCTTCAGCTGTTGACTGTGAAATTCTCCTTATTTACCTGGCACTTTTACAGAGATTGGTAACGCATCGCTATACTTACTCGCTCCTAACATCTTTTTTGCTGTAATTGACAGTAGGTGTCTTTCCAGAGAAAAATGTCTCTGTGATGTTATAGCTGGGTCTCCAACCCTTTACTTCGCTACTTTCCCATCTTCTCTCCCACACGCAACTCCTTTCAGAAATGACAACCTCAAAAGCGTGCCCTCTGTCAAGAGAAGTTCCACAGTTATTCCCTTCCCTCAGTGCAGGTCAGCATAAGTTTGCCAAATTGAGGAATGCTGCCTGAGAATCACAAGATTTGACTTGAATCCAATTATGGATTTCCTTCTGGAATCTGTACCTGCTTAGGGTCAGTGTCCACCACCTGCAATGAGACTTCAGGCTCTAAAACAGCACCCTCATGAGATGCAATTTTAATGGCACTTGGGCAGAAATACTGATTCTTGATTTCATCTTACTTGAAGTATTTTACGAGCAATACTTTAATAAAAATGTTTAGTTAAAATGTCATTAAAGCAACTCTCAAAGATTCGGATTGTCCTTTACCGTTAGTCTTCATCCTCCCAACAGCTCTGCAGTCTGTGTCATGAAACTCCTACTGTCTTGTTACCTCACTATTCCCTTCTAAAGTTTTACCATTATAGCCCACTTCACACCTCCTCTGCCACACTGACAAATGCTACTGTGACCTACGGTGCATATTATAGTTCTAGTTATATCTGTAGAATCAAACCCGCAAAATCTACATCCTGATATGCCTGTGACTTGTGGGTCACCTTTGGCTGGCCCCCGATTTCTTTATGCTTCAGCCTCCCCAGCCATAAAACTACCTTGCTCTTTGAGATTTATGGCTGAAAACCACAGAACAGAGCTATACACTAATACTACTTATAAAGAGTTTTCAAGTGTGCTGCAACCTCTTTGAATGACTGAATCCATGCAGAGATTAATTATATCTGATAGACCTATAAATGAGATATCTATAAAGGGCCCTGCTGGACAGTGGCTATCAACCAACGATCTAACGTACTTTTTGCTTCTTCTACCGACTTGCTCAATTATTCCTTGATGAAGAGGAACAGATATATGAGGCGCCCCTGCATCTCCAACCTGAAATAAATTGCCCTCTTTTAGTTCTTTGCCATGGTAGTCTAAATGATGCTAAATGCATTTAACGTTCCTGTGGCAGGTTATCTTTTCTTGCAGGAAAAGAAACTTAGCTCAACTCTCCCTCCCCAGACTTCTTCGCAAATACCCCTGGCTACATTCAGCTCGGTGCTGGGAGTTGAGACCAAAAGAACTGAAGCTCTGCCTGAGAACATTTGCCACCCACATACTGCAACAGTGTTCAGGAGCTAAATCTTATTTATGAGGCTTAGTTTCATTTCCAGTCCTTTGTGCCAAAATGCCAATGCAATGTGATTTGTGCACGAGTGGTCGCACAGTTCTGGCATTATTTGCTACACACTGGCCCTCTCTTAATCTGGTTTTCAGGCTATAGACATAAGCCAGAAAAACTTACAGGCACACAAATGCGTGGAACTGTGGATATGACAAAGGACATCGGGAGATGCACGTAGAGACACATTCAAAGGTCAATAAAAAGTCTCAGAGAACTCTTAAGTAAGAGACATTGAAATAGCGCTGAAAATCCAATTAACTGTATTGTAACATCTGAGCGAAAATCCAGAACTGGAACCGGACAGCTTGCTTTGAACGCTTCATCGGGCATGTTTCTCTGTAATAAGCCAAACTAAAAACCTAGCCGAACTACAGACATCTGGTAGACAATACCCTTTGGGCTAATTTGGGACTGAACACAAGTCCATTTTGGTGCTCAGGTCTCTTCTGAATAGAAGGCAAGCAACTCTGGGTTTTGTCATGATATATTTAGGCAAGAGTTTTGAAAGAAAACTGATTCACCACCTTCATTCATGTTGAATTATAGCAAATCTAAAATTTACTCTCTACCCTCATTCACTACCCTCACTCATCTGAAAAGACTTGAGAGTGGCATTACAGGCACTCGTTCTCCAAGGGAGAACGTGTCCACGTGTCGCTTTGACGTGGGACCGTGTCTGACACGGGACCAACGCCGACCTCAAAGGAGCGCCTTACAGAGCTCAGTTCTATCGTCTACAGAAATTGTCCTATATATACTTGGGAAAGCCTAGCTTTTGTGTTCGTGTCTCCCTTTTGCGTCTGTATTTGTCAAAAAAGGGCTGCAAAGGCAAAGAAGAGAGTCCCAGTTCTGGATGCCTGCCAGGAAAATGTAACTCTATCCCACTCTCTGCCCAAGGTAAAGGCTAAAAAGTGTTCATCATTTGTGTCATCCAGCTCTTTCCCTCCCCGAGGCTCCAAGTGTCAAACTGCAACACAGCAAGCCTCAACCTGTGTCAAGAGTAATACTATAGCCGGCACAGGGTCATGAAACAAGCTGGAGTATCGAGCTTGGTTATAAACTGTCATGCTTACAAAGCAGCCTTTCGAAAAACGCAGCCAAGTCTCACAGCTACCAGGCTCGGTAGGTTTGTGCTCCTTCTAACAAGCTCCCACGTTTGAATCTTTGCTACAGGGACCAGCTGCGCCCGCCTGCGGGATGCCTTGCGCCTCAGCCCAGGCCAGGCTGTGGCTGAGCCCGGGCCCGCAGAGCACCGCTGGAAGGGCCCAGCCACTGCACCCCACCCGACAGTTCAAACTCCCTTCCTCCGCCTCCCCCCCGTCCCCTTCCTTTCCTATAAAGGCGAAATGAAAGCGTGTGCAGGCGGCTGCTGGATGCTCTTCCCCGATCTGCGCCCCCCACCCCAGCCCGAGGCGGCGGCGGGAAGCCGCTGCCCGCCTCTGTCCCTCGCCCCTGGCCCCGAGGCGGGCGCCCTCTCGGCCGGGAGAGGCGGGAAGGGAGGGACCCAGCGGGCCCGGGACACAGGGCGGGGACGGCGGCGGAGCTGGGGGGGGGCTGAGGGGGCGGGCGGCAGGGGAGAGCGGCCCCCGCCCGAGGGGAGAGCGGCCCCCGCCTGCGGGTGCCCCGAGGGCGGGAGGCGCTGCCCGCCCAGGGAGGGCAGCTGCCCCCGCCCGGCACCTCAGGGCGCGGCGGCGGGGCCGGCCGAGCGCAGGGCTCCTCCCGCCGGGGCGCGGCGGGGCCGGGCCGGGCCGGGCCGGGGGCGGAGGAGGCGGGGAAGGGGGGAGCCGCTGCCGTCACCGAGGCTCCCGGCTCGCTCGCCTCGCCGCCGCGGCAGCCCCAGCCCCGCTCCCACCCCCTCGCCTGCCCCCACCCTCCTTCCCTTTCTCTCGCTCTCTCGGCGAGAGCAGTGTGCCTCCCTTCCCAGATGGCAGCCGGCAGCGCCATGCAGCCTCCCGTTCCTCCTCCTCCTCTCCCTCCTCACCAGCTCTAAGTCAATGCCATGCTGCCGCTGCTCCTCCCGGCGCTGCTGGCCGCCTGCCTGCCGCCCAGCCAGGGCTGGAGCCCCTCGGCGGCTGCCAGCGGGCAGGAGGAGCAGGAGCAGGAGCTCTTCTTGCCCCCTGTCAACTCCTCCTCCCGCTCCTTGGCCAGCCTCGAGATGGACCTCGACGGGGCAGCAAGCAAGGAGGAAGGCAGCACCACCAGCCCCGGCACGCCGGCTGCCCCTAGCCAAGAGCCTTTCCCTTCCTCTCCCACCTCCTCCGGGCGGCAGCAGCAGCAGCAGCAGCAGCGTCCCCAGCCGCAGGGACAGGGGCAGCCGCAGCCCGCCGAGGACCCGCACTGCAATATCAGCGTGCAGCGGCAGATGCTGAGCTCGCTGCTGGTGCGCTGGAGCCGCCCGCTGGGCATCCAGTGCGACCTCCTGCTCTTCTCCACCAACAGCCACGGGCGGGCCTTCTTCTCCGCCGCCTTCCACCGCGTGGGGCCGCCGCTGCTCATCGAGCACCTGGGGCTGGCGGCCGGCGGCGCCCAGCAGGACTTGCGCCTCTGCGTGGGCTGCAGCTGGGTGCGGGGCAGGCGGGTCGGCCGCCTCAGGGGCGCCGCGCCCCAGGCCGCCGCCGGTGCCGGTGCCGGTGCCTCCTCCTCGCTCTCCTACCCGCCGGCGGCGGAGCCCGGGCAGTACTGGCTGCAGGGGGAGCCGCTGAATTTCTGCTGCCTGGATTTCAGCCTGGAGGAGCTGAAGGGGGAGCCGGGCTGGCGGATGAACCGCAAGCCCATCGAGTCCACCTTGGTGGCTTGTTTCATGACTCTGGTCATCATCGTGTGGAGCGTGGCCGCCCTCATCTGGCCGGTGCCCATCATCGCCGGCTTCTTGCCCAACGGCATGGAGCAGCGCCGCAACACCGCCGCCGGCACCGCCGCCGCCGCCAAGTAGCCTCTCCCGGTGACTCCCCCGCTCCCCTTCTCCTCGTCGTGCGGTGCGGAGGGACGTGGGGCCGCCGCCTCCCGCCCTGTTTTTCTTCTTTAAAGCCTGTCCCAGGGGCGCGGCGGGACGCGGGCGGCCGCGGGGCGCCGGGGGGGGGAGGCCGCCTCCCTCAGGGCCCGGCCCGCCATGAGGGGAGCAGCGCCGCCCGCCCCGCCGCCGCCGCCGCCGCCGGAGACGACCAAATCCTGTGTGCTCGTTTTGTATCTTTAATACCCGTTTTAAACGAACCTTTTAGTAAAAAAGAAGGAAAAAAAAAAAAAAGAAACCCCCCCCCCAAAAAAAATATCAACGCAGGAAATAAAGGACCCTCCCATCCAACCGCATTTGTTGTAGTCGGAGTAGCTTTTTTGTATATGAATACAGTCAGAGCGGGTTTTTTTCTTTATTTACAGAAGGTGAAGTCTCTCTTTGGCAGGATCAAGAACTGAAGCGGTATATATATATTGTTATTGCTGAAGCTGAACTTTAACGAACCTTCTACACTGTATTTCCCAGTTGAGATAGTGTGTATTTATTATTGTAGCTCCGCGTTATTTGGCTTTTAATACAGAGGTTTTCTTTCTGGAGCCACCGTAGCCTTTTGTCGGTCTGTTTTCGCCAGGGTGGAACGGAGGGTTTGGCCGATTTCCCCACCTGCAAACTGGCTGCGAAGCTCCTTTCCCCGCGAGATGATATTGCTAGGGTTGGTGGTGGAAAAAGGGGAATCCCAAACCCTTTCTGAACGGTGTTTGTCCTGTCCTTACAGTCGATTTGGGTCTATATGCTTACATCAGGGTGGGATGGGATGGGGAACGTGTCTGTGCCAGAGATCCTCCAAGGCGATTTACTTAGCACCGCTCCACAGGCTGTGGCTTTCTCCTTGATTTGCGGTCGGGTGGTTTTGGTCCTGGGAAGATGAGGCCCCTCTTTGAGATGTGTTAAAAGCAGCCCGGGGGCGAGTCTCTGACTTCCACAAAGTGCATTCCTCAAAAACAACTCAGATGCGCTGTATTTGTTGAAGGCACAGTAATATTGTACCTCTTTTTCATCTACCAGCCCACAGGGTTGCTCACAGAAAGCCTGTCGGGTGGAGAGAAGCCAGGAGCTGCCGGTCCAGAACTAGATTACGGCTGCCACTGTGCAAGCGTGCAAGGAAGAAAGATTTGCAAGGTTTTCTTCTTTTGTTAAAGCAGACAGTTGCATAGCCTGAAATACCATTTGTTGTATACTTCCAACTGTTTAGCCTTATAAGAAGTGGTTTCGTTTGCCTTAGACGCGATTAGTCCAGCTGAAGTTTCTAAAACCAAAATGTGAACCAAGTGAGAAAGATCTGCAATAGGAATTCTCAGTCCTTTGCCAACATCAGTGTATTTAATTTGTTAGGGACATATGAACTCACTCGAGGCTAATTTGGTGTATTTGTAATGTTGTTTTCTTCCCTATGTTTGGTGGAAATGACTGGATGAAAAGTCTGGAAGGATTAAATTCTTAGCATTCCTATTTTTTTAATTGAGAACAAAATAAAATAAATGCATGCTCTATGTGTATGCTATCTGGAAAAAAATGCAGAGGGAAAAAGATTGACAAACAGCAGAAATAAATCAAGATTTTAAAATGTTCCATGTTACTGGGCTACCTCTACACCCACTGTTTCTCCTATTGATCTTAATGAGCACGTCACTTGAGTAAACATTGCAGTAGTGTTGTTTTCAGAAAGCAGAGGATCCAGTCCCTGTGAGAAACGTTAATTTGACCTGTTGATCCGAAGGGCACCTTCCCCTGTATGCTTAGTTTACAGAGCCCCGCTTTTCTTTCCTTGATGTGAAAAAGTGTCGTTTCCACCTTGTGCAAATTCTTTTGCACAAAAATGCGACATGCTAGAGAGCAGTTACTCGCCTATAATGCCCTGTCTGACAGAGGAGCCTCTTCGTACTGAAAAGCAAGGCTAGCAAGAGAACATGAAGCTAATGTTAACACCCTCCTGAAAGAGAAATGCTCTACATATGGAATAACCTCAGAAGAGTTGCCATGCCAGAAAATAATTTCTTCCTTTAAATTAAGATATATTTAGGCAGAGAGTTTCTTCTTTTGAATGAGATATATTTAGGCAGAGAGTTAAGAACTTTTGTTGGAAGTTTTTGCTGGCTTTGTAGTGTACAGTGCATAGTAGTCACTGTGATCCAGGGAGCCTGTGCTTAAACTCAAGGTTGGAATCTCTTTTTTGCTTATCCTAGTTTCACCAGTGACATGCCATTGTTTTTTTCTTGAATTGCATCAACATAAGCAAGATAATGGCATTACTGTCTGAAACAGGCAGCTTCAGTTATTAAAGGTTTCTTATTTGCAGTTCTTACAGACGTCTGCTAAGAACAGTAAAGCTGGTACAGCATGGTTTTGGGGTATGTCTTCTAACTTCTACCAATATCAGCTTGAATATAAACCTTGTGAACAGGCAACGCCATTCTCAGTAAATTTTGCTGCTTCACTTACAAAGTGTGATAGAAGAGAGGGATTTGCTTATAGTTCTTCTAGAAATATGCTTGTAAGCGGAGCTGCTATTAAAAATCTGCTAAAACGTGAAATGTTTAAAACACAGGGATGGCATTAAAAAAACCCCAAACAAACCCCAAAGACAATTCTTGTCCAGAATACAAAAACCCGCAACATTTTCAGGGAGTACTGATCTCAGGTACAAAGTGCAAAGAGCACTTCTGAGGTAGGGAAGGTGTTTCCTTAGAGTGCAGTGACCATTGGAGTAAGCGCATTCCCTTCGTAGAGGGAGGACAGCCCGTGTTTCTGTGCCTTAAAGAGTACTTTACGAGTACTTTAAGGCAGAGCAGAGGGCACAGAGGTTACCTGATGTACAGGGTTTAGCTTGGACCAGACTCCCTGAACCCTCCGGTTTTGGTGAGGTGGCAGCAGGGTTTCTCCTGTAAAGAACAGAGAACGGGAATGCATTCTGCAGACAGTGAGCTTTCTTCAGTCACTAACACACCTAACACCAGTAACCCTGCTCCCATAGCTGTGGCTGCCACTATGACTCTAAGTAACCGATAATTTTGAGTAGCAGAAGGCACACATAACTTTCGCCCACATCCATGGCAATTTCATCTGCATTAAACCCAGAAGATTCAAGCCCAGAGCAATGTGAACCGATACATCTCCACACTGGTTAGTTGTAGATTTCAACTTGAGACACCAAAGTGTCTATTTATTTTCTTTGGCAGTGGAATTTTATTGTCTCTTTACTGGGGATGATTCTAAGCCATTTTTATTCATTTGGATTTATTTTTAAAACCAGTTGGTAGCAGGGTCAGCACAAGAGCGGGATTAGTCACCATATATCATGCTTCATATACTCAGGGAGGGCATATATATGCATACATCTATACATGAGGACTTACTGTGTACAACAGAAAGTCAAAACAAAAGGGAGAAGAAGGATGGTGAGAAACAAATAGTACTGAACAAGTAATACTGGTTTTCCTTCACTAACTATTTGTTGGATCGTGTTTCCTGGTAAGTTATCCTGACTTTATTTACGTGCATGTGTTTGTTGGAAAGCAAGGGATACCTAGAAACAGAGGTCGCTTCTGAATTTCCTTTTTATGTAATTGAAGTATATTACAGATTTTTTTTCCAGGAACTTTCTCCAGAGAGAGATTCAGCATTAGAAGGTACTAGGCTTGTATGCTACTGTTAGACTGGTACATTTTTTGCTGTATATTCAGACCTCAGAACTGGATCTCTCTCCCTTGCATACTTCTTCAGTTACGTCTAATAGATATATTAGAAGCAGAAGTATACAGATGAATATGTAGTTTTAGCATGGACACAGTCTTGCTGTTATTTAGTGCCACATTGATTCCCACAATGAAAGTATAAAAATGTAGTACAGTATAATAATAATTACATATTATGTAAGCATACTGTTGTTCAATACGTTATCAGTAATCAAGAGCAGTTTTGTATGTCAGGAGGTGCGTGGATATTTGGGGGAAAATTGCCATACTTGGATAAACGTGAGAGTTGCTACTTATTCGGGGCTTAGTTCACCAGTGCTTTTGATGATTAATATGACTGCAACAGCAGTACTATTTGTGGCGTGAATATTACTCAATATGAGTAAGGGCTACGGAACCAGGCCCTAAAAATACTAATTAAAAGCCTTACTTGGCTGAGTAAGTATTATTCATCATGACCTCCGCTTGCTGAATAAAAGTATCTCCAGGGCTGACATTACGTGATTCCAGGGGCTGAAGAAAAGCCAAATGAAATCAAATAGTTAAGTTAATTGAAGTTTTGTATGACTAAATATCAAAGAATCTATTTTAAAGATATATATCTGTATATAAGAGGAGGTATTGCATTCTCGTTCCTCTCTGTTTTTTATACACATAGTTTATAAATCCAAAGCCAGGATTTCTCAGCCCAGTGTAGGGCTTTGCTAATTTGGAAATTAACTTCTTTTTGAAGCTAGTGTGAAAATGCCAGTTACTTTACAAGGAATTTTACGAAATAAATGTCATTTTTTTCAACATATTTCAGGGAAAGGCCTTGGTTTTTCAAAAAACATTTTTAATGATTCTGGGGAAATGTGTAAATATCAAATCCCAAATGTATTCAGATTTCAAAATGTAAAAAACCTTTTTAACCAGTAACTGGTTTTTAGAAGCATATTTTTTCAACAAAAACATCGGTTTTCATTTTTCCCCTCAGAAGTAGAACACTTCAGTGAAGATCAGAAATGCGTATGAGTCTTCTACCTTGCGAAAGTGCTTTTGTGGGGAGAAAAAAACATTTTTTACTCCTGTTTTTTTGTGTGATCCATAGCCATATTCTAATCATAGTGTTCTCTTCTGTGATTTGGAATTGATTGCAGCTTGTGACAGATAAGGAACTACATTTCTTGTCCCTCCTTCATAATACTTCTGGTTAAATAAGTTTTTCAAAACAACTGGGAAAAAAAAAAAGTAGCTTACCCGTTTGTTTTGTTTCTATCCTATTATGCCAAGGGAGAAAGCAGCCTGGTATAAAAATTGGGATATTAAAGATGTTTACTGGGAATGCCTGGATGGTGTTTAATTTGTGGCCACACTAAGTCTCACAATCCAAACATCTTCCAACTTTTACAAATTTTGGATTCGTAACTGAGTGTAGCAGGTTGATGATCATCTATGTGACAGAGGAGTCTCTGTATCTGCTTGTTGGGAAAGCCAGGGTCTAAAACCTTAGCTCGTACTTTAGCTTTCATGTTATCTCAACAGGTTACCAAAGTCAGAGCAAAACCGGAAGATCCAAATATCCTGTGAAACGCTGCGTGTTTCTGCGTGTTTGACTTGTTCTGAGCTTTCGTAGAAAAACATCGGATTAATGAGACACGAATTCGAGATCAATGCCATTCCGAGGAAGTGAATTCACTGGGAGCGTGAAGTTAAATTGTATTTTTGTTCCTTGTAAGGTGAGGCTTGCTAGAAGCAGTGGGACCTTACCTTGTTGCTGTCATTCTGGGTGTTGCTAAGCAACATGAAGTGGTTAAAATGGAGATACAGAAGAAGAGCATGGAGGAATAAAGGAAACAAAAGACATAGAAAAAGCGTAAAAGAGAGTAAATGTGCCAGCATGTTCTGCAAAGTTGTGAAGTATCAACTGGGAAAAAGACAGCGATTAAGACCATAGAGAAAAAAGAAAGCTGACATGAGATGAATTAGGAACTCGATTCCGTACTTCATATTCAAGCAAATTTTTCAGTGCTTTGCTTGAATAATTGCAGGTTTGGCCCCAAATGGCTAAAGTAATGGCAAAAAAGAATAAGAGCCTGGGAAGAAATGGGAGGGTCAAGAAAAATTAGGAGTGGAACCACCATACCATAAATAAAAAGAGAAAATAAATCACTCTCCATATTGCTGGAAACCAAACAACAAAATGGCAAAGCACTCTCTGGCATATACTATTTATTCTAATTTTGCTTCAGATGTTCTCTGAGGTTGTAAGGAAAACATACTAGAAGTTGTACTTATGGAATGGATATGGTTCTCCCATCATATCTTCTTTTGACCCGTGTAAAATACACGTTTCTCATTGTCCAGCACATGAATGTTAATCAGAACTGTATTAAAGCTTTCCACCTGAATTGAAGTAGTGCTGGTGTGACTGTATTTCCCAGGCTGGGGCACTGCTGTTGACAAGACTACGGGCCAGTATGCTGTTTATAGCATTCTGATCTATATTGCCAAGACTACCTACTTAATCTTCCTTTCTTGTCCCTGTCTTCATTGTCTCCCAAGCTTCACTCCACTTTTTCTTCTGTCAATGAAAATTAATCATTCTTAAGATTTGCTCCTTCTTACTTACTCTCTCCCTCTTTCCTTCTCTCTTTCCTTAGCTTGTTTTTTATCTTGACATTTGCTGTCTTCAGATTTCTCACCTGTCTTTCCCGCAAGCATGTCTTATATTATCAAGCTATAAAAAGTACGCCAGGAAACTCTGCTATCAGTTTCTTCTGCTTTTCCACTCTGCTTCTCACCCATTCAGACTGTACCTCTCCTGCCTTTGGTACTGTGACACCGACAAGCCAAAGACAAACGAGAAACCTTGTGTTGAGGGCAAAACCCAAGCGCAAAGTTGTCTCTCCCAGCAGTCCTGTGGTCACAGGACTTCTGCACTTCTGCCCCAGACACTGAGCAGGGGCCCTAAGTTATTGTGTCTTCTTCTAGGAAATGAGAAGTGGACCCATTTGAAGAGCTTCCTTCCACCTTAATTCCTCAAAGTCTTTTCTCTGAGTAGCCCTCTACTCATGCACCTGCCCAAACCCCTATCTCATGAATCGTGGGAGCTCTCACATGCCACCCTTCCCACGTACCCTCGACTGCAATGTCAGGACGCGTCTCGCCCTGCCTTCTGCTCCAGCCGAAGGTAGGTGTCTCAACACCTCGGCGGAGCTCTGTGCTGCCAGAGAAGCAGTGATCTCACTTAGGAACGGACCGGCGTTTAAAGTTACATTCGGCTCAGGTATGCAACCACAGGGTCAAAACCATTACTTTTCAATTAAACCTTGAATTCTGCAGAAATTGAAGTCCCTTGCCTGGGTGGAAAAGTTGTACAAGCAGAAGGCCCTGACAGATTTTTCAAGTGCTGATCTAGTAGCGTTCTGGCCTCAGTAGTAACTGACTGAGTGGCCAGGACAACTCACTGCAGCCCTACTTCTGTAAGATGATAAATATGCACAGCTCACGCTGGAGCCTGTGGGTGCTCAAGCCTTCTGAAAACAACATGTCTGTCCATGTCTCTCTGGCTGTGGAGGAAATAGTATTTACTCTTCTTGTACTGGTAGTGAAAGGATTAATGAGCTAAATCCCGTATGGCGTTTTGAGCATGTGAAGCAGAATAAAAATGCAAAACATGAACATGATTTTATTCCTTCTCTGTTCTTTTTTGCACTTAAGGGCATGGTTTGTGCCTTGTGTTGTTAAATTAAGGTATTCTGCACAATTTTGTCCACAATTTAGGCAGGCAATAGCTGTACCCTGGAAATGCTTTTCCCATTGGAAGGTGCTGCTGTGAGCTGATATATTAAAAACAAATCATTACTACGTGATGAATGTTACTGGAAGAGATTCTCATTAATCCAAAAGTATATGAAAGAATCCTCCAAGGTGTAAGAAATACTTTCTAGGAGGTGAATATATGAAAAAACTGGTGTAGAGGTAGCTGGTGGAGGTTTAATCATGGGGCTATTTCATTTCTTTTCTTGCACTGCGTGTTTTATCACATTTTCTCTGGGGAATGTGAGCTGTGCCTAATTATGCCAGCAATGTAGTTGCTCCTAAATGGAAACTGGAAACTGCTTTCTTCAGGCAATAGTTACTATGAATTCTTGAGATTTTTTCATTTCCTCCAGGACATGTAAAACACTTAATGATGCAGGGTCACATCATTTTCTTAACCCAGAGAAATCCACTTTTGAGGCATGACGTTCACCTCACAGTATGTCCAATGCGGCCTTGCAACACCCCATCCCTTCCCCAAGACAGGGATTTCCCATGGCTCCCCAAACCCCACTGTCTAGTTGTAGGGTCACTTAGGGGCTAGGACCATGAAGACAGAAGCCTTATGCCTCTGTGCTCTACCCCAGCTGTATATCACCTTTCCCTCTGTCCTGGAAGCACAATTATGGTGGGAATAAATTTACAGCAGGCCAATGCAAGCAGCAGTTTCTCGCAAAAATTAGTCCAGCTGTACTGCTAACAGTTTCTGGAGAGGACCACTGCCAGCAGAACTCTTGTTCCTCTTGCCCTGAGCTGATGGCAGTCCATGCCAGTGGAGCGCTCCACAGCTACGACTTCTTCGTAGGTCCATGTGGGGCAGCTAAGGGAAACCACTTTCACCCTTTAGGAAATGAATGAGGTTTTAGCCTGAAAGCCATTTTGAGCAGAAAAGATCTTTTACTGAGCTATTCAGGAGTGTCTGTGCACTATATGAGCCCTGTACTGATGCCTTTAATGTATACTGAGAGTTTTGCAGGCTTTTTTGGTTTGCTTTATTATTTTTTTCAGAGTTTGACTCGGAATTGTTGTAGATACTGCCTAGGGAACACCCCTTTCCCATGCATATAAAATGTAATTCCATAGGCTTTGCTCTAGCTACCCTGGTGTGAGAGTGGATTGCCCACGACAAAACTCATCCTCCAAAATGTCGCTTACTTATCTCCAGTTCTGAAACAGAGACTCGTATCCTCTCCCCATGAGACTGCCATCATAACACTTACAGGCACCAGCCCAAGCTGGGTTAAGACAGGAAAAGACAACTCTTATTTTCCTCCTACATCTGGAATGTTTCATGCCTGTCACCATTTTGTGTTCCCTGAATTCAGCCGGTGAGACTGATAATGGTGCTGCCCCGTGTTAACTGAAGTGTCGTGGGTGGAATGGGTCAGAAAGATTTACTCTCCTCCCACACGCGAAGTGCAGAAAGAAAACAGCATTGGCTAATCTGTTTTCCTACATGTGCAGGGCACAGCGAAGCAGAGATCAGTGGCTTCACCCATGGAAGAAAAACAGACCCTCTGAAGCAGGCTCTGAATGAACCAGTTCTTCCAAAACAAATCCAAGACCCGTTTTCTGTGCCTGTAACTCCTGCTGATTGCCATGAGAACAGCCCCAGCGTAGCTGTGTGATTGGAAGGTCTTTCACCATAGTGACAGGAACAGGATCGCTTTTTGAAAACTTCCCAATTAATTTCATCAAATTATGTGTGATTCAGCTGATACCTGCACTATCTTTAGTATCTTCACAGCTCTGTCAAGCTGTCTCTATTGCTATCTTTCTTCTGTTACATATAAAAAGATAGTGAGAAACCTATGATGATGGTGAATAATGTTAATGACATTTCTGACCAAAAAAAATGCTTAAAATCCCAGTTAAATCATTCTAAGAATGATATTCAGAGAGCTTGTAAGCTGGAAAACATCAAAGAGTTAATACATTTCTGTAATATATTTAAAATATCAAAATCCTCAGTGTTGAGGACTACAGATTGACTGTAGCAACAGAAAGCATTCACAGCAAGTTCCCAAGCATGTGTTGTCTGCTGTTACTTGGCAAATAATAGTTATGCTTAGCTACTTCCTAATATCTTCCAATCCCACATTCATGGTAAAACCAATTACTCGTGGCAATGCGCATAAAATATTTTCAAACTACTACTCTGAGTTCCTCAATGATACAAGCATACTTCATCTATAAGCCTGTCTTGAATATTAGGGTTTAAAAGGCCCAAAATGTTCTTTCCCTTTGACCATCTTCATTTTCTTGCCTTTATTTCCCGCAGCTGCTGTACTATCTGGTTTTGCTCAGCGTGCTTAGAGTTGTGGTTATTTAGGAAGCAATGTAATACGTGAGCAATTCAGCAAAAACTTGCTACAGGCAATACTAATCCTTCTAGGCTTGGAATTAATGCAGGAATGGAGAGTGCTGGAGGTTCCTTGCACTGCTTGCTATAAAGTGTGGAGCACAACTTCAGAAAAGAATGAAATCAGTGTTCGCTGGAGTGATTTTAAGAAATTGATCTTTATTCATCAGTTCAAAGCACTGAGCAGTCAGTCTGGATGAAGCATAAGGAAAGGAGGATGTATCAGCTCTTCTGTTTTTAATGTAAGCTTTGGCAGTTGTTAGGATTTGATGAATTTAATAAATAAATATATTGCAGCGGGTACGTTTCTACATTGCTGTAGGATTTTGAGTTAGCTCAGAGAATTGGAATGTAGGGGTTTGATTAATTCCGAGAAAGTATAGAAAATAAGTATATGCTGAAAGAATGGATCACATGAAGAGCACTTCTGATGGAAAGTACCGCACAGCAGCACATCTTTGCATAAGTAGCATGTCTTCAGTCACCCCACAGCACTGCAGTACATGCCAGTTAGCCACACTACGCCGAAACAACTGAGCCTTCTCCTTGGTGGGCAGGAGGGTGAAACCTCTGAGAGAGGGCAGGCCAAGGGCGGAGGGCAGCAGTCACTATCGCCACTGCAGGGTAACCTCTGTGCCACTTTGGAGGCAGAACCCTACAGCCGTGGCCATGTGTCCGTGAGCTGTGGGCACGTGTCCATGGAGCAAATAGCCGGAGCAAATCTCAGAAGCTGCTTTCCTCTTGTGGCTGCTTGGTGAGAGTTACCACCTCCTGCCAGCGGGGCTGTTGGCATGAGCGCTACTTCAGAAAAAAGCAAAATCACCATGTATTTAGGCTGGTCTAAAGAGGTGCTTGGAACTACGCTGAACTTCAAAGTGCTCAGTCATGCTTTCTCGACTTTTGCTCTTCTCCAGTCTTGAAGGTAGCTGCCCAGGGAGTGCCTTGGGTGTCTAACAAATATTAATCACTAAAATGAAGTCTTTAGTTTGTTAGCTACTAGTGGCAGCCAGAATTTTTAAAAAGTGGTTTGATCGAGTAAGATTTTCTGCAGTTGTTTGCACCTTAAGGTGCTGTGCAAATGGAATCCAAATGTCATGGCTGAAGGGCATTTGTGCTGGCATTGCCTGTTCCAGTACTCCGGGCTTCTTGCATTTTCAAGGTTTCACACTTACTTCCTGAAGTTATTTTTCTCTGTTGGTGATTTGGCTTCTGGACTCCACCACAACTTTGACGCTTTCCTCTTTTCAGTGATCCACATATCAGAATACTCCGTGCACAATGGTTTTGAGTAAGAGTATGTTCTTGTCGTGTATTTCATTGCATATCCTGAATTTTCTTTTCTCCAAGCTCCTGTTGGAAGATGAAGGCAAGATAAACCAACTACCACTGTTGTTCTCACAGAGGAATCCATTCCTAGCCAATACTGCAACTTGGTTTTGTCCGTAGCACTGTTATGTGAGCTTTGCTTGTGCCCAAAGGTCTGAGTGATTAGCGCTAACATGACTGGTATTTGAATTCAGCAATGCGTTTGGTTATTGTCTCTGTGCATGGATATTTATGCTTCATGTCATTAATAACCAGAAATTGTGTCTAATAAGGTTACGCTTACGTGTATATTATACGGAAAATGGCATTTAAAAAACACGCTATGCCTTGTCTTAAAGGTCAAAGTTGTAATCAGATTATCTTCTGCATATTAAGAAAAGCAAAAAATTAATGTAAAAATGCATGAAGTGGATAGTAAAAGCATGTGTTTGAATAGTAATTGAAGGCAGTATTAATGAAAACTGGGCCTCTGTGATGAACTACACAGTATCTGAATGGTAACATGATTCACACAGAATTGACCGTGACCGTGAGAGGGTGTACGCAGTGTACGACTTGACTCCAGACTTTGCATGAGTACTTCTTTGTACGAATTTCAGCAAGCCCATTCTGACGTGCTGCAGGCACAAGTCAACTCCTAAGGCCGTGGCCCAGCAGCACACCCAGCACGTGGCATCGTGATGCTTGCTCACAGGAACCCCACCGAGTTTTCAGCTCTGCTGCACCCTTCCAGCTTACCCCAGTGCAACATGAGAGCTGCGGTGCCGTTGCTGCGCTGCTTTGCTAGAAGCCTCTGACTGGCTCACCACTCCTCTTGCTCCAAAGACTTTTGACCAGCCAAAATGTCGGGCGCTTTTTGAGCCCAACCTGTGAGTCCCAGGCCGTCGAGCTACAGTCGGTCACCAGCCCCTAGACTGTCCTTGGGGGGCTGCTGGTATGCCCTGACTTTGCTGGGCCCGACTCTGGACTGCCATTATGCTCCAGGTTCTCGCTCCTGGTCGTTGGTTCAGTCTCCCACTTTTTGGCTCTGCGTGCTGCTCCTGCCTCTGAACCCCTTAGCTTTGACCTGCTTCTCTGTTCCTGACCACTTCTCCTGATCTTGCCTGATCTCATGACTGTATCCTTCACTACTGGCTTCCGGGCCGTACCGTGCCCCTGACCTGATTCTTGGGACTAGAGTAAGTTTTTCAGGTGGGAGACTTGGAAGATGGAAGGACTTGTTCCTTTAGTGCAGATAGCTTTTTCCAACCTCATCATGACTCATCATAGTGATTAATTTTGGATATAAGTAATTCACAAAGTTAAAAGGAGCAAACAAAAAGTTTAGGTTGCCACTGCAACTAAAATGAGTGATTTCTCTTAGGGTAAAGTACATTGGAGAAGAATGGAACTGAATATAACCTGTACTGTCAGGAAAGATAGAGACTTGCAGACATACAGGTATTCACAAGGCATGTCTCTGTTTGTTTAACGGAGTTGGGGATTTGTTTTAACAGCAGTGTGATTTATGATGTAATCACACTGTCTAATGATGCTATCAAATACTGGCCTATGCGATGAGCAGGAGTGACTCACTGGCAAGTTAAATAGCAGAAAGGGAATGAAAATGTGCATTCGCCAGCCATCCCATTAATGCACAGTGCCATAAAGCACCATTAACATCTCAGTACATACAGGCTAAATAGACTTACCCAAATTGGTTTTATTACCTTAGTATGTGTGTGCTTTAGTCTGCAAACCAAAGCACGGTGCTGGCTCTTTCCCCACTGGGAGCAGAGCTGTGTCCTGCCGTGCTCTGCCGACTGCTTCCCGCTCTGCACAGCCGGGCTGCCCATGGCGGTGCCCCACGTGTGGCTGTGCTGTGTGCCATCCACCCCGCAGACCTTGCGTACCTATCCATGATCACCAGTGGCATCCTGTTGCCAAGACAGCAAAAACAGTTATGCCAATAAGCCAGTGTCCAGAAAGTATCACCTATTTGTCTTTAAAGACCTGCTTTTTAACTGGTTATAGTGAGTTAGGGAATGATAGATGTTGTTAAGTGCTATTAGCCTACCAGGGAAGATGTTAAAAGTGGCCGTAAGTCATTCGTTATGCAGTTTCCTAGCCTCTAGAACAATCAACACCAAACATTTATTTCCTTAATAAAACATCCTTTCTTCTCTGGTTGACTCCATGTAGCACAGCAAGAATCAGATCCCCTGCGTGATCAATAAATAATAAGGAATTGATTCCCTTGTAACCACTCTGGCCCTAATGGTGCAACCCCAGTGGCTTCAGCATTGTTTCTCTGGATTTACACTTGGGAATACAAGGTCAAGACCTTTTTTTTCTCTGGCAAGTAAGAGAAGGCTCTTCCAAAGGTAAAATAATGTGTCCCTGGCTGTCCCTAGCATTGCTAAGAAGCCGGGGGACAAACTGGCCCAGAAGACTGGACCTAAGCAGCCCGGGGCTGGCCATGAAATCCAGAGGAGAGGAGGCTGGCGGGGCTCCTGCAGCCAGCTATCCGTTATCCTCCCACCGCAGGAGCTGGCTGGCAAGGAAATCTCCATCCACAGGCTGAAGAAGGAGTAGTGACAGTACGAAATTACTCCGAGGTGCAGACAAACCAAGTGACTCCCCATGGCTGAGCTATAAATTAGTCTCTGCAGCCCGCCAGCATAACCTGCCTGCTGATAGCTTATAAATAAGTCAGCCGTAGAGCAGGGTTAATATTTACCTACACATCTCAGACGGGTGGCATTCTGAAGATGGAAAGCGTTATAGAAGCGCTAGAGTAAGTCATCATTAAGCCTTTACGCTGGCATATTTACTCACCTCTAATAGCTTACAGAGGCGCAGAAATACAATTAAACTAGAAGATATCTATAGCTGCTTGCCTCCTGATAACACCTCATCTTCTCATGTATTGATTTAATGCCTGTGCCGGTGGTGTAACATCTGTTTACCATGTCTTACAAGTACCAGTGTGCTGACCTGATTTCTGTGTACTAACCCTACCTGTTTCTTTGTTCCTTTGGTTGGTATTTATTTATTGTACCTGATAAAACATACAAGCTTGCCAGAGTCTCAAAGGCAGGGTGGCTTATCTGTGGCTCAACGTTCAGAGTGTTTCTGTAAGTAAAATGTGCTGTGGGATTGGACTTTCTGGGCAGTAAAAGTATCCTCCATTACACTTCATCAAGAGATCATTAAACCCAACCTTTAGCCCTTTTGAGTTCTGTGGTTTAGAACAGAGATGGGCACCGCGCAGTCATTTCCATTTGCTCTGGCTGGAGGGGTTTTTTCTTTCCTCATAATACAGTTGTTGCAGTTTGCTTTTTTCTTTAAAAATAATAATAATGTACCAATATGCACCCTTATTACTGTTTGCCATTAGCCCTTACCAGCATCCCTTCATGTTTGTTACAGGCACTATCAAAGGAAAAGAAACAAGGAGCAGATACGTTTGTCTCTGTGTGTGTGTGTGTGTGTGTGTGTGTGTGTGTGTGTGTGTGTCAGCTCACTGCAAGGAAGCAAATTTTGCTGCTGGCCTTTTGCATGGGTAATATTGGAATAAAGAATTACATAAAAAGGAAAAGGAGTGTCTGTGGCACAGAACTCAATATGGTGAAGGGGAGGTATTATTTTGAGTGATGCAGTCGTTTAATTTGTTACCCCCTAACAACGTAAGCTATAATTTTGCTTCGATTATATAAAACCTGGTCATCACAGTCTAATTCTCCACATCTTCAGAACCGTGATGGCGCACATACATCTGTGCCACGCCATCAGCTCGGACGGCAAGGGAAAACCTGTCTTTCACCAAAGTGCCCTTCCCTCTTCCTTTCTTCCCCTTGTCCTCCTGAAAAGATGCATAGGAAGCATGACCCAGAGCCAATTCCCAGCACAGGACAGCAGGCAAGAGGAACGTTGATATTCTGCGTAAACGTGCAGTCTTTCTAACGTGGCAGTTTTAGCGCTCACAGTGATGTGCTCCAACTGCTAAATGTGGGCTTGCGGTCACAGCGCTAATTGGAAGTCGCAGCGCAGCCTGCTCCTGGGTCTGCTCTTTATCTTAGCAAACTAGGATAAGCGGGGTTAGTGGCCCCTGGCACCTAGTCCTGCATACACGGTGGATTCGCAAACTTTAACGTTGAGGGCTGTGAGATCAAGAACCAGTTTGGAAGTGCTGGGTGCAAGAAGCAGGTTCATATTGCTTTGGGTGAAAAGCACGAGGTGTTGTGAAAGCACTATTTTAGATATCTGTTTTAGGATGAGATGATCTGTGCTCTGTAAGTGACTGTTTTGACTATTTGTTTCCACCATTATGTGTGAAGCCTAGATGGGGTATTTACATGTAAACTAGATGTCTACATTTGCTTAGATGAATCCCAACCCTAAAGCCAAAGCTAAACTTTGCCATGTGTAATTTAAACACATTATTCCTTGTCCTTCTCACACCCTGCCTCCCCCAAACAAACAGTCCCTTCCTGCTTATAGCTACCCTTGAAGTATTTGAAGACCCTTCCTATGTCGCTCCTCCATGCTCTCTCACTAAACAACGACACAGCCTTCCATTTCTCCTTGCAGGTCTTATTTTCTAGACTTTCAAATTTGTGTCATCGGGGCTCTCTTCAGCAGGCTGGCCTTCCTGAGGCAGTCCATCCTTGGGCATAACGTACCTACACAGCTTGCATTTAGCAGACCTCTGCCTCTGGAGGCTTCCTGCAGGGCTGCGCCCACCTTGGTACAACAGATGATCTTGCCCCTGTTCCTCCCTCGTAGCCACTGCTGATGTTGGAGTACCCAAGCAAATCTCTCAATCTTGACTGCCCAGGCTATTGAATTTAATATAATTCCAGGAAGAATAGAATAGGAATAGAATATACTAGGAATTATATGCTATGAAGAATAAATTGCCTACTATAAACTCCGTATGGAATTCAGAATCACGCTCCAAGGAAATATGTCTTTTGACAATGAGAGCAGGTTCATCATCAAACCCCTAAAAATGCAGAATGTTCTGTTTTCTCAGCATCTGACAAAAGTGATGAACTCTATCCTGAATGTCCAAATCACTTATTTTCTGTTCTAAAATAGCCTGCAACAAAGCAATAGAAACTAATTTATTTGGTAGGTCCAGTTTTATGCGATATTCAATTCTAGCATTTCCTGAAGAGTCTTCAACTAGTGGTATCTTAAATTTATACTGATTACTTTAAGTAAGGAAAGAGCTGGGAACAATGGATGTCCTATATCTGAGTGAAGTCAGGCAAACATCTAATTACTGGCCTGCAGATTTTCAGATAGCTGTTGTTTGACCCATGAAGACATTGAAAAGTCATCCCCTCCTCTAACAAACTTCACTGGTGGAGGCAGGAGCTTGTCTGAACCTTGGAAATAGCACATATAATACCTTTGTTAAACCAGTTTCCATGGTAACAATTTCGTGTCATTGAACATCATTAAAGACCATAAGAAATATGAACTTTTCAGTTAGCTTGTTTTTTAGGGTTTTATTGACCTCCCTTTCTGAATAACTGTTCTCCTGGGAGATAAGACTCAGGGCAAAACAGGGGATGCAGGAGGTGGACTGCTTTGCTGTCGCGTTATTAGCAACCCTTTCCTTTGATTTTTCGGCTCAGGATTTCAGAACAAACTCTGTAAATATAAGTAGGCATGGAAACGTGGCACAGATATTTCTGTCTCTAACACAAAAATAAGGCAACTAAAGATGACTGCAGTTAAGTAGCTTGTCCAGAGGGGAAAAAAGGGGAAGCATGAGGAAGCTGAGTGAGAAATTACGTGCTGTGATGACTCGACTCCCCCATTTAGCATCCTTTCCAGAATGCTATTGTTCCACTTCATGTTGACGCTGGATAAAACCACTGTCGGGTTCCTTTGCCACTGGCCCCTCTGGCACAGCAGAAGAGATGAAAACCCTGGCAAATCTCGACATCCATGAGTAGCTTAGCTCTTCTTATGGGAAGGTCTAGCAGTAAAAAGGAGTGAGATGCAGTAGCAGGAAAATTCAGCAGTTGCCTGTGATTTTCTCTGTGCACTGTGGGGTTTTTTTAGCTTATATAATTAACATTTATTTTCTTACCCAACAATTTTTCATGTACTACAGTCTCCTCTCGTGGGCAAAGTTTGTCACTTTTCCTGCTAGGGCAGGATTGCAGCCCCAGAAATGGGAGCAAACCATGTCTTGACTCTGGCTCTAAAATCACACTGGCTTCTAGGTAAGGCTTTTCCAGCAGCCTGAAGGTCTCCTATGGCATGTCCCCTGTAGGAACTTCCACTGCACTGAGGAGAGACCCTTGAAAACTGCTGCTGAGAAAGGATGTCAGTAAGAAGTACCCTGGGGCCATGCTGCTGTGGTTTTCCAGGCACTGGGCCTGGCTGAAAGAATTTGTGAATGCCTTCTCCTCTACATGACACAGCTGCAGCAAGCTGGGAAAAGTCCTTCAAAGAGGGAGGAGGACTGGAGAAAAAATGTCTGTGCTTTTTGGGGTCAGAACCAAACCCACAGATCAAAATATTTTGCATTTTGGGAAATGCAGATATGACTGCAGGCAGCCCCTGTTACTCCAGTGTGTTAGGCTGGGGTGTCAGCTGTATCCAGAGGGTGCAGAATGGAGATTTCAAAAGACAAATGGTTCACCAGCTGATATATGTATTCAAGATGCCACCATCCTATGACAAATAGCAAATTGCCTACTACTGCCAGCAGGATGCCTGCAGAGAAATCAAAGGAAGGATAAGGGTTTCATTTTTTCCTGGTGGAAAGCTGTTTGAGGGGGGAATCAAATAATGCACTGTATTACTATAGGATTATAACACAATAAAGAGATATCCATTTTGGACCGACCCAAAATCAAGCATTGTCTTTTCACACCAAAAGAAGAAGCTGTGAAACTGTGTTTCAGGTTAAATGAAATAATTTATAGAGCATTTCACAGAGGCCTGCGGCAGCTTCTGCTGCAGCCTGAGCAGGAGGAGGTGGAACACAACTGGGAGGGAGCAAGGGGAAAGGTGACATTCCTGTTTCTTTAAAAATTTCCCAAATTATTTATAGTCAGGCACAGCATCACACTTTTTGTTCTGGATACTGAAGACTGACGTGGTCATGATATTTCTTCTGCCTTCCCACAGAAGCCTAGCATTTGGGGGATGCACCCTAGATGTGGGAGGGCGAAGTTGGACTGCCTCATCTCTGAGGTGAATGCTGTAGCTCCACAATGCATTTCTTTAAAAACGCACTCAAATACTTGAAATTACACTGAGCCAGCAACTCCGTAACCTGGTGGTGACAGGCTCAGTGGGTGAAGGGCAGGTGGGTTCCAGTTTCTAATTCACTGAGCAGTAAGATGTGGATTTTCGCACACCACTGCCCAATCTAGTGAAGGAACTGACGCCACCACGTGTTTTCCTTTGCTTTCTTTAGCTTTACAATGCTACAGCAGAATGAAACACCAAAACCTCAAAGTCAAATGATCTGACATTTTCTAAATATTTGTTTCTGCCCAAACTATTCAATGAATCCAACATGAAACTTGAATAAGCATAGTGGCTCCTAAAATGTCTCTCACTGACAAAAAAATTATTTGCTACAAAAATTAATTTAGGTACCTACTAGCATTGAATGAGGCATGAAAAGTCTGTTACATTATCATTCTGGAACTGGAATTTCTCCAGAAAAAAAGAAATTAAGAAAAATAATTTAGCATTACATGTTCATTTTTAAAAATAAAATTCTACCTGCAGGGCTGAAAGGAAATCCAGGGGCTTTGAAATGAGGGAAACCTCAACCACAATCCCACTTCCAGCTTTTTCAGCTGAGCCCTGGATATTCCCCCAACCCCAGGGCAAGCAGTTCCCCGGGTTATCACACTGTTTTGGGCAGTCCAAGGCTCCTTCCCTGGCTGTGTCTGCCTGATGGAGCTGTGCGGACCTGCATGCAGCAGGGGTCTGGGGGTCCTGGCTCCGAGACAGGCTCCTTTACAGGCTGCAACACTGCTTGCACAGAAGGTGGTTGCTGAGCTGATAGAAAACCAGGATGAAATAATATGCACAAAACTTTTGATTTCAATTATCAAAACATTTTTCATCTGACTTTTTTCCAGTGACCTTTTAAAATGAGTTCAGCCTTCTTGGCACATTTCTTATCAGTGAGAAAACATCTTTACCTTTAAGCCTACCTATGATCTTTTCCTTCCCTTTTTTGCTTTCTCTGGTTCACTCTCTCTTTCAAACCTTAGCAACCCTCCTATCTTTTTTCTTCTCTTGCAGTAAATCCCAAATCTGAACAAAATGCGCCTCATTCCGTTGGTACAACTATGGACCCTACCATTTACATGGGCATGAACTACAGTGTCATTCAACACTGACACTCATTTCAGATGAAAAAGTGATGCAAAGGAGGAGGGGGTGGGCAGACCTTTCTGAGTTGCTATTTCAAATGATGTACATTACGTTGGATGCATTTTCTTTCTCTTTAAAAATTCAGTGTCCTTGCTTAGTCCTAAAAATTAGTCCAAACCTCCTTTCTACTCTGAGGAAATTAAAAGCTGTGACTAAGGCTCGTCTCCATCAACATCTCAAATCATTCTTTAATGAAGAGAACAAGGATCTTGTCTCTTTGTTTTCAGACAGGCTTCAGTTCAAAGCAGCTTGCTTGAGGATAGCATTTAATTGACCTCAGTGATGGAGCACTTCCAGGATGCCTCTTGCCTAGCAACAACCACCAGGTAGGGAAGCTTTAATAACTGCTGGGATTTAGAAACTGGAGAATGCTATTGTGCAGCAATGGTGGCTTCTGAGCAGCCCAAAAGTGAGCCATCAGTGCAGGCTGCCTCCCCTAATACAACCTTAGACCAGGGCGGCTGGCTCGTAGGTTATGAGCCCTTGCGTTTCGCTGGCTACCCAAGCACAGCTCCGCTCCCAGGCCCTAGCAGCAGGACGGTCCCCGTGCAGGGGGGCATTGCTGGCTGTGTGCAAGACGGTTGCTGCAAACATCAAGAGGTTGCTCCCAGATCTAATGGCATGCCCAGCCCTGCTCTGTCCTGCAAGCTCCAAGGATACATGCAAGGATAAAGTAGTTATCCTTTGCCAGTGAGCCACTGCCAGGGCTCCTTGGCTCTCTGAGGGATGTGGTACAGGTGCAGTGGCTTTCAGCTTTGTACACATAGCTTGTAGGTCAGGCTGGCTGCTTTACCCAAATGGCTTGCAGAGCAGTACATGAAGCTTGAAACTTCAGGTGGTAACCAAAACTGTGCCTCTTTGGTAAATAAGCAACCATTACCTGGCCAGGGTTCATTTTATCCTATAATGTATGTTAAGTGACAGACCAACAAAAGCAAAAAACAAATGGAAAAAAGGGACTGGCACTCAGATTAAATGTATCCAAACTGTTTTGAGAGAGAGTTTTCTCTGCATTTTTCAGTTCCCAACAAAAGAGAGAATTTCCAAAGCCAGCTACCAGACAGGGTCTTCATCCTACTAAGCGAATGTTGGGGTCAAGTCCTTTTTCTTTTAAATATAGAGCACTTTGGGAAATTAAACTGACAAAGAGAATATAAGAGAACAGTCAATATTTCCATTTATCCCCATTCCCGGTACAGGGTTGGGTTTTTTTTGTATTTGCAAAGAACTGTGCTACAAGAGTCTATGTGTGCTAATAAATAAGCATTCCCTACATTTGCTTCCCCGCTTTCAGAAATGTCCTCCTGCTTATTTTCAGTGGTCCTTTATTACTCATTTTTGAGTGCTTTGGATTTTTGTGTTGTATATATGTGTGTGTCTTTGTGTCTGTATGTGTATATAGCTCATACAGCATTCTGGTGGACTTTGCAGTCTAATCCCCCTTCTGCACTTTCTTTCCCCAAACCCATTGCTTTTCTTGTAAATCCTCTAACCAGCCATGATGCCTGACACTGTAACCAGAGACAAGAAGCAAATCTGATAGTTCCTGTTGTACTCCTAGTCCTGCTCTTCCCCTGAGCATCAGCATCCACAGCAGCACAAGGGGATGCCATGTGAGAGGTGAATAGAGACAAGCCTTGCTCACTGCTGCTGCTCGAGAGGAGATGATGCAGATCCTCATCCACAAGGACTGAATTGATCTTGTAGTTTGTCACAAAATCTGTGTAGGCCAGGAATCTGCCTGTTTCTTCCCTGCCGCAATTGAAGTCTTAGACTATAAATGTCTCAGGGCCAAGACTTGTTTCATGTTGTTAGTCAAGCACCATTTGTCCCTGCAGTATTGTACCAGCAAAATAACCGCACTGGGTATCTGCTTTAGTGTTGAAGCCACTATCTCCAAGAACAGGGAGGCCTGCTGCAAACTGGCCTTGTCTGTCAAGGACTCCCATCCCATGGCCCGCTGAACCTGACTGGTCTTGGTCAGCGGGGCCTCGTTAAGCCCCAGCACAGTTTGTTTTCTGGTGTCTCAGATCAGGATAATCCTATGGGGAAAAATGAAACCCTGAGTCTTTACTGTCTTGCTCTGTGGCCATATCCTGACCTGTGTGAAGCTAGCAGAAGGTAGCAGTCTTCTGGTATGCACTCATTTGGTCAATGCTCTCTTGGTGGAGCAGTGCTTTGGTGTTGGTAACAACCTGAAAGGGAGAAGGCAGAGACTGCTGTACATGTCTTAACCTCTGGTGTGCAGGAAAAGTTTCCCAGCTTTTTCTGCTTTTCTTTCCTGTGCTTTTGTCCAGGAATGTATCTCCGTGGGCTTTTGCAGCCTCACACGCCTGAGCTCAGCCCACACTTTGAGAGTCAGCTCTGAGGTGGAAGATGGAGAGCTGCAATCTGCGTGGAGCTGAGTCCAATGCAGAAGCACCGTCCTACAAGGGGCTGTAGCTAGCGCAGGTCCAACACTGCCCTAACCTAGCTGTATTATTTCTGCCTGGCTCAGAGCACTACCAAGGCAAGCTAACATTTCCTTGCAAAAAAATCATGTAATCTTATCACTGGTTTGTTAGTCCAAGCCTCTTATAGAAACATGTCTTTTCTTTCAGACATGTTTAGCTCAAAGCTGGAGTAGCTGGCCATGAGATTTCAGGGGGAATTACATGTTCCTTGGAAGCATGTTCCTCTTGACTTTACTTTGAGGCAAAAACAGAGGAGCGGATTTTGATCTCTGCTGCCTGAGGGGGAGTTTGCAGCAACATTACAGACAGGAGTTGGGTTATTCTCCATTTATACCAGCTGAGAGTTGAATCTGGCCTGCAGTCAAGCCAGTAGGTCTTATGGGATCTTATCTACACTGTTCTTAAAACCTATTTATTAAAGGAAAACAAAGGCAGTTCCCTTTAATCTGAAGTTCGTAATGGTTGCAGTAATTCAGCTACCCAAAACCAGCTCCCCCCTCAAATAAAACTCCATTAGAAAGGCAGCAAACAAGAGTCTTTTCCTGGTGCCTTGCTGCTCTATGAGAAGGACCAGCCCTGTTTTCTTCAGGAGAAGGCACGAAGGCGCTAGTGCATGTATACCTCGCCAAGAAGGGGTGGCTGAAGGGAAGGCTGGACCTGGGCTTGAGGGGGTTCAATCCCCCCTCTCGTACGGGCTGCCTGGTCGAACTTGAGCATTGCTTTGCTGCTGGTCCCAATCTGCCAGATGGGATTATCGCTTCTCTCAGGCACTACAGGGATGGAGGCCAGGCAAGAGCCTGTAGCAAGAGGAAGGCTCTCTGATCTTGCAGCTCCTGACATCTGTGCCTGTGCTGGTAACAAAAAGGCCACTGGTGTAGGTGGCTTTTTGATGTGGAAACTGCAACGAGACCTGAAATGAACTGAGACCACCTGCTTCTTTGTCTTAACGAAAGCAACCGAACAAAGAGTAGAGCCTGTTTGTGTCTAACAGGTTTGATCTGTGAACATGAATCCTGGTTCTCTGGGGGGTTAGGATTATCACTTCCCATTAATGTTCCTGCTGCTCCCCAATAATACCTTCCATTGTCTTTTGTTTGTCTCCTTTCCTCCCCTTCCCCCTCAATTCCCTATTTCTCTTCCACTGCTCCTGCTTTTCTTTTCTTCCATCTCTCAGTTCACTCAGTTTTTTCACAGCAAGGCTAACTGGTAAAATCACAGCCTTTTTTCACAAACTGTGACTCCTGCTCTGTGCTCACCTCTTAACCCAAATTTATTTTCCCATCCCACCTCTAGGTGGTTGAAATAAGCAGGATGCATAAACACACTGAGGAGCACGTTTCTAATGGGGAAGGAAAGGAGATTAAGGAAAATCAATAGCCCTGAGACTCCCAGGGGTACTGGGAGCGGGCACTGCTCCTTTCCCCCAGCGCTGCAGGTACCAAGCTGCTTGTTCCCTGATCTGACGACTGGGTTTACACTGATGTGACGGTGGCTATATTCACACTGTAATCAACATCCACCTCCTGGCTATGTTTTAAATTGGATTAGGGTGTGAATTTCCTTCTCACTTTACAATTGGTATGAGCAAATGCTTTGCTTATCAAAGCAATCTGAGCGATGCATAATGGAAAGCACTGGATCTATCCGGAACAATTATAACAGTGGAATAGGTGCGTTACAATAACAGGAAATCTATTCTGCTAAAAGCTTCCTTCAGGATCATTATCTAGAGACCTGCTAACCCTGTAATTGTTCCCTCAGCACAAGCACCCTCTTCAGAAAAAAATAAAGACCATAGCGGTCTGGTTCAGAGTACGGAGAGTCGCGCTTGCCGGTGCTCTGATGCATGCAGCTCCCCATGTGAATGCGACGCATCCCTCCCCCAGACGCGAAAATGCAAACTAAGTGCTTTGCACGGGGATTCCTTACTAGTACAAATCCTTCTTGTTTAAAAACATCGGGAGAAAGATTACCTCTGTGCCCGATAGCCTCTTTGATTTCTTTTTAACTAAACAGAAGAGTTTTATCCAAATCAATCCCAAATGTACATTTCCAAAGAATGACAGACTGATGTCTATGTATAAATCAATGGTATTGATTTGTACGAAGTGGAATATTTACTGTGATATTTTCATAAAACTGTTAAAAAAAAAGTTGCTTGCTTTCTTCTCAAGGATGTTTGCTCATTTTATACAGGGACAAGAAGTATCTCTGGTATTTCGAGTGATTTTTTCCTTTTTAAATGTTTTTTTATTAATCTGACTAATCTTGATACTTAGAGAATAATTTATACCAACACACTTTATCCTCAAACTTCTTCACAAACTTGTTGCTATGGCTGTTGTCACATGCATGGTAAAAGAGACCCGTCCAGCCTAGGAGCGGGCACGGCTCCATAGGAGTAGGGGAGGGACTGAGCCCCAGCTTTGTCTCCAGCTGGTTGGAGACTCTGCCTTGGGCTCAGCCTACCTAGGTTACCACGGAGGTCACTCCTAGTTTGTTTCGGCTGCCAAGTGGACCGTTAAAAACCATCGATACCTGAATTTTATCATAGGAACCTCCTTTATTTATCCACTTAAACAAGCATTAAGCCTTTCTCGACAGAGCTTTGGCACTCATAACAACAAATGGCAAAATAATAATGAGCCAAAATGCAAAAAAATGGACAAATAACAGCAGGACAGTCAGACTTGCAAAGCAGATGATGAAGAGCCTTGCAAGGCTGTCCTGCTTATCTCCCATGATTAATCCCAGGAGGCAGCTCAGTTAAATTGGATACCCTTGGAAAGACAGCACATAGTGAGTAACAGTTGGAGGAAGTGGAATCAGAGTGGAAATGCTTTATCAAATGGATATTTGAGTGTGTTAGAAATAGAAGGGAAAACAAAGGCTGGGCAGGTGAGTAATATCTGTGGCAAAGCAAAAATCTGCAGGGAATGAAAGAAAGGGACGAAGCCAGGAGAGAGCTCTGCACTGGTGGGGAAGGAGATGCTGAAGTCAAAGCAAGAGCTCAGCACCCCATGGCCCTTGCTTAAAATCCTGGCTCGAACACAAAGTGCCTGCATGCCACTGAGCTGGTCGTTTTGGGCAGTAGATTGCACTAATCATGGCAACGCACGAATCGCGGCTAAAATCATCACTCTTTACACGCCCGCATGCCCGTGTAGCACCTCCTGGTGTATTGCTCCTCTGCTAGAACCTGTTCCAGCTGTCCTCAAGCCTACACCTGTAAATCAATGAAATTAAAATAATTTTGTGTCTGTCCTAGCTCTTTCAGAGTAGCGAAGCCTCCCACCACGTCAGTAATACCCAGCATTCACAACAGGGCGAGATGCGGCACTCCTCTGGGCGTGCTTTTGAGGAGATACTCCTTGAGCAAAGAGTTTTTCGGTGTGCGGAGGGAGGGCTTTCCCCATCCACAGTACCTGTAGATTTCACACCAAAATAGTTTTTTGGTGGTATAGTTTTGGGGTTATATTCTATTATATTGGTCGTATTATTATTGTACTATTCTATTATGTTGGGGTTTACACTTTTTTTTTTAGTAACATTAAGCATCTAACTGATTTAAAAGTACACTTGAAATTCTCACAAGGAACAAGGGTTAATGGTAGTAATTATACTTCAGCTTTTAGGAAACCCTAACCTTTAGGTTTCGAGGCACTGTTGCTGCTATGACATTCCCAGGAGCTTTGTGCCACGATGAAAAGGGATTTTATTGAGGACTGATACAACACTAAAGAGCTACTGTCTCTTGAAGACGGCAGAGACCTTGGGAAGGTGGGTACCCTTCTCCCTCTGATAAAGGCTGCACGCTGCTGCTAAAGAAATGCTGATTTTCCGAGCAAAGCAGTAAACATCTAACAGGAGCCAGGACCAGATCAATCTGCCACTGAAGTCAAAAGAAAAGCTTGCATTAAAGCAGGTCATTGTGGTCTGGCCACACAGTACAAGGAAAGTAATTTTTATTTCTCATTACTGCTGTGGACTGACTAAAGAAGCTCTTAAATGCCTATCAGTGGTACAAAAGGATGCTGTTTATCTGCTGGGAATGCGTTAGAGAAAGGAAGATGCTAGAATTTGGAGGGAATAATGTCTTTTATATAGCAGTCTGATGCAGAGGCCTCCATGCATCAGCTGAACTCGAAGGACTGGAAAAAGATGTACAAATAAACAAACCACAAGCCAATATCCATTTGAATTTTAAATACATTCACTCTAGATGTGCTGTCATGCCTTTTGTGTTCATTTGCTTGCAGATATAGGGGAAATCACGGTTTCCAAGTTGAAATAAACTCAGAAGAGAATTTTCAAAGTTCGTATGCCTGACTATTGAAAAAAATAAGCATTGCATTCATGTTTATGAATGTTTGTACTGGAAGTGACTGCAGATTTATTCAGCCAAGGAATAAAAATGACATCACTTGATTTATTTGACCAGCCACTAGAAAACAATGTGCATATTAACGAATGTGAATAATTACTTAAAATTAACATTCAATCTACAGAGCAGTAGAATCATTAAGAGGTATCAAATAAACTTAACTAAGGAATAAATTCAAAAGAAATTTGTGATCCTCTGGCAGTTATTATATAAATGGGAGAAAAGACTGCATTAATTGTATAAATTATTCATTTTAATTATTTGCTCGGCTGCAGTAAGTATTGATAATATTCTGTCTCAGGGAGGGAAGAATGATGACAAACAAATTCTGCTTATTCTCCTTACAATGGCAAAGTAAACAAAACCGGTGAACAAACTGAGAAGTCTGGGAGCATTTTTAAGTGCATTGGGGAGATCATGTTATTCATTGCTTTTTCTTCTCTGTCTTCTTTCTACCCTTCTACACAGCACTAGTGAGCCTTCCTAACAGACATGTTTTTTGAAAACATGACTGATTAAAATGTTGGTTGGAAGAAGAATTGCACAAAATAAAGGAAGCTTTGATCCATGGAAAGGTTAGATGATAAATGGCAAATATACTTTCTACAGAAGGTGGATGTGTGTGTGGCTGCAAATAAAACTTGTGGCAGCCTGGTGAGCCATTTCGATCCTCAGAGATGTGCAAGTAGAAGCATTGTGTGCTTTGGGGATCCAAGAGTGTGCAGCAGAAATAAATTAAGATTCTTCTGTTTCTCAACGTGTAACCTGCAGCTGTCGATAGCTGCCGATACGCAGCGGTGGTCCCCGAGACGCTCAGACCTCTTTCTTGGAGCAGGTGTTGAACCTGCAGCAGGGCAGTAGGGATGGTGTTCATGTAAGTGCCAGCAGATCATCCTTCTGCTTTCTCCCCACCGGGACGGGTAAAGCTGCCTGCCCTCCTCGCCAGGCGCTGTTCTGAAGATAGAGCTGTAGATCTCCTCCTGGCACTTTCCCTGGTATTTGCTTTGGGATCTGGTGGGATGAAATTTTCAGGTAAGACAAACTTTTGTCAAAAGTGTTTGTTCTGCTGCTTTAGCCTGAGAGACTGTTAGAAACATCTTACCTTGGCTTACGACAGCGCTGCCCTGTCTCCTCCCTTGTTCCCTTTCTCACGTCACCTCTGGAGCTTTTTGCCACAAGCTTGTTGGCTCAGCAAACCGCGACACCTGAAAAGTGATTTTTTCTTCTGTTTTTGAAGGGTCTATTTTCAGTTGGGTTACTGAGCTGACTGTGAAACTAGATCCACAGGCTTGACGACCTGCTGCTGAGGACAAAGCAGCGATTTGAAGGAACCACGTCAGCCTGCCCGCAACCATAGAGCCGTGGAAAATGTGAGTGCCCGGTCCCCGTGCAGTCACTGTCCTGGGAACATGAAGCAGCTGTACAAAGTAACTGGAAGCCTTCTAATGGCCTTCTGGTATCAGCAGCAAAACCAGTAAGGGCATTAATTTCTCTATGTGGCATCAGCAACAGAAGCCAAGGAGCTTTCAGACTGTTGGAAACCTTGGAAAACCCTGGACAGACACACCGCCCCCACACTACTTCTAGTTCTTGCTCCAAAGCATGTGACCAGCAGAGCTTTTCAGAAAAAAAAAAAAGCTTACCATATTTTTTTACAGGTAATAAAATGATGAGTTTATTGAATCAGTTAAACCAATTTGGCTAGAACGTACTCAAAGAATTCAGGTTGAAGTAGATAGTTGGCATGAAAAATTTCAGCATGAAGAGTATGATAAGCTTACAAAAAATCAAAAACAATTTTAGAGAGGGAAGCATCAGACAATCTGAACCAGAGATGCCATTCCCAATCTATAATGGGTGAATATCATATCCCATTAAATGCCACATATGATATTGTGGGTACTTCCTATGGTGCAGAGCTGTTTCCTTGGATGATGATGATGATGGTGATGATGATTTCTTGCTGTACAGTTATATCTTCAGATATTCAGCAGGGACTTTTATTCAAGAAGCACTATTCCTCTGTGCAAGAAGTATGCCCTTGGCAGATCCAGCATTAGTTTATACTACCTGTATAAGACTTTTGACTTCTGCAAAGGAACATATGTCCCAGTGAACTCTTGGGCACTACTGATTTTTTCTACTTGCAGCTGTTGTCTAGTGAGAAATGAGAAAGTGGCTTTCCATTTAGCATAGTCTCCCTCCAAAATGAACTAGCCATCACTTTAGCTAAGTTATTGCTCTGCTGAAATAACCCGAGGGGCACTCAGCCTCCACGCAGTGAATGTAGCATTTGGCGGAGCAATCAGTCTGAATCACCCCGACAGTCTCTGTTCCCTTTCAGGAAGCCTGCTGGCCTCACTGATTTCCCAGGGACAGTGTGTATAAGGAATCACTGCATGATCAGGAGGTACCGCTGACATAAAAGGATGCTGTAAGCTGTGACATCTTGTGTAGCTCACACAAAAAAAAGCCATCTGACAGCACAAAGATATTCAAGAATATTTCAGGAGGCAATTAGCATCTGTGTACCGAATGCTCCCAAGTGGCTAAGCTTTAGGAACACTCGCTAGGATTTTTAGCTGAGTTTGCATCCCAGCTCTAAACCCAGGGAGTTTTTTTACGTTCGCTGCATACTGCCAGGAAGGCAGGGACAGCAAAGGCGTCTCGCCTCCTTGTTTGTCCCCACAAACCTGCACTGAAGGCCTCTTCTGAACCCCATTGTTCTCTCTGGGGACTCAGGGATCCAACACCTCCTTGTGCTGCTCTTACTACAGAATCTGGTGCATGTTAGAGGAGGAGGAGGAGGAGGATGTCCTGTGAGCTCCGCAGGACATCAGCCGTAACCTCTATTTTGAATGTGTTGCAGAATAAAATGTGCAGAAGTTGAAGTTGAGAAAGTTCAGGCACCTAAGCAGGGGACAGGTATAAATATCATGCCAGGATCTGCCCCTGCTCTCTTCCATGAATGTGAAATTCCCTGATGTAAAAAGCTGACAGAGGTTTGTGCATGATCTCTCAGCAGCGGTGACATTTGTGTTCGGCTGACTCTACCTGTGCGGAACAGCAGGAATATTTGACAGCACAAAGGAAAAGTCAAATGAAATCAAGCAGGGAAAAGAATATAATTTAAAGCATACACCAAGGGCTTACTATGTCCTGTTACAGAATTAAATGGAGACATCCTGCACCTACTTTTCTCAAAGTATTTCTCTGAGATGGAAGAGGTGAATTAATGCTTTGCTAAATGTGGAGTGAGAGCCAACTGATTTTTACAATTAATTCATGGTACAGATGCAGTGTCCTAGAAAATACATTCTCTCCCTCCTGTTTTATGTACAGCTTTGTTAGGAAGAAGGTAGCAGGCTCAGTCTGTAAGGGATCATTTGAGAGGGCTCGGTGCCCTCTGCTGAGCTTGAATGCACAGGCAGTGGTCAGGAAAGAAAAAGATGTTGAGCCTTTTCAGGCAGAAGGATCTTACATTGCCTGCCGTCACCAGCACCTTCTCCTTGTCCAATAAATTGGATATTTGTAAAGCAATTTTTCACCTAGACTGTGTTTCTCCTAGGGATTTGATAAGCCTTTTTAGTACAAAGTAGATGTTTTCTGAAGTCCAGCTCTAAAATCCTAGGAGAGAAGTTCTCTTTACTGGAAACATTATTTGCTCTTGGAAAAGCTGGCATCTGTGCCAGGTAAATGCATTCTGTGCAGATCCCACGGTATTTGTATAATCACCATAGGCAATGTGTGGCAATTATCTTCTGAGAAACTCTGATTTTCTAGTAATGACTGCTACCTTTCACTTGAGTTTTGGTCTTTAAAGTACAAGCCTGGGGATTTGTGAATGTATCGTCTCTGTGGGAGAAGTACAGCAGCATGGATTATGATGTTAGTACCCAAAAGAGCAGTGGATGATCTGTGGACATGAAAACAGAGCTAGACCTCGCCCCAGCACTGTACGTGCTTGGTATTAACAGGTTCTACAGAAAGTTGCTGCTGATCCATGCCCTTTCAGCATCCAGGCTATCTGTCTTCTGGGTGAGGTTTCAATTCTTCCTAAGCCCAACTCCTCTCTCCAGAGGGCAAAGCAGCCTCTTCTCCAGCTGCTTTTGAAAACAAGAGACCTACTGAAGTTCGTAACTTCAACTGAAAGTAAAATTTCTCACGCTTATACAATCTCCATTACCACAGCATCAGAGAATACCTCATCACCCCTACTTTTGAATGTGTTTACTCTTTCTACCACTGATGATGAAAAAGGTGATGCTATTTTTCCTTGTTAAGCGTTAGGCAACCGAGGCACAGAAAGGCTAAAACTACATCTGTACGACACAACTCAGCTCTCAACCAGCAGGATCTAAAGAGGGTAACAGAAAACCCAGTACAGCCCAGTAAGTCCTCCGCCTAGTTAACTCACCCTGCTGGGAAGCTTAGCGAAGCAGGGCTAGTGAGGTGCACAGCGAGGGAGGGTGGCTGGGAAATGATGGGCAGATGTCTCATTTCTGCCAAGCGTAAGGACTGACTGCTGTGCTCCCATTCCCGAGCAGGCTTTTTAATATCACACTTTGTTCCTACAAACCTGAGTTAGGATGCTGGACCTACACGCCACAGATTCCTGGAAAGCTGAACTCAAATCTAGATGACAGCTTCTTAGCTTAGCGCCCCGTAGCCTGCAGAAATCGTTACAGCAGCATCGGGAGCCGCTTGAACAATCAAAGTGTAAATGCAACGTCATCGGAGCATCACGTCCAACTCTCCCAGGCTTTGGTGACAACTGGATCTAACCACAAACTTTTCGGTTAAAACAAAAAAACTTTAACACTTCCCATTATCCTGTTGGGCAGCATCTCACTTTTTTGATACGTTCCGTATAACTTAAAATAGCTTCAGCGTATGCTCGCTTCTTCCTCATCAAACATTTCCAGGAAAGTCTTAGCCATTTTACATGTGGAATAAGAACTTCAGCTTCAGTTTGCTGGACAACCTGCTGCAATTGCACCTAGAACGTCACCACAAAATCTCATTAAAGTCCACAATTGTCTTTAATCACTGACCTAGTCCTTTTTTTTTCCTTGTCCACCTGAGACGGCAAATGTTTTGCCAGAATGAGACCGGGTATGAGTGACAACAGAAAATCCTGGGATGCAACCCCTCTGCTTGGGATCTTTGTAAATCTGTGATGGAAAGACCGTCCAGGCACAACTGGTGTCTGTGTGACTTGGATCATTTCAGTGCCTAACACAAACTCTTTAAAGGGAGAATATTATGCAGTGGGCACCCGATTCACTTTCCTAATGAAGCCGTAGACCTTTAGGAAGGCATGGGAATGTTAGACCACATGCGCAACTCAGGGAGGAAACCTCACTGTCTCAAGCTCTTCCCAAATTTACTGTTTGTACCAGAATAGCTAATAGTGCAGGCACATCACCAATAGCTCCCACATATAAAGGACCCATTGCGTGTCAGCGTGAGAGCCATGGGGAAGCGCTGCTCTCCCCATGGAGTCCCTTATGTGACCCATGCTGTCTCTGCAAAGTATACCTATAGGCATATGTGGTATTTTGTCATGGCATCCTATTCTACAAGTTGTTTACCACACATACTATTTATATCTTTTGTTATCAGAGCTTGAGCATCTGTACCAGAGATGTCTGTATAAACTGACAAAGAGATACATACGGTATGCAAAAAATAACCAATCCTTAAGCGTCGAGGAATGTTCCTGCTGTTAAGCTGGTTTGTTATGATTTCAGTTAGAGACAGATAAAGATGATGGAATATTTCTCCCTGACAAAAAATTGAGTTTCTTCCCAGAGGCTCAGAAATGCCCGAGCCTCGAGACTTTCTCTGCTGTCTCCTTTGCCTGTCCGTGTGATATATGACAAGCGCTCCCTTCCTACGCAAGCAGGTTACTCCTGTCAGGCCACAGCGTCTCATACGGTAAAGCAATACATTTTATGCTGAACCACGCCAACCACTATTTGGGAGCAGATGGATACGATCCAGCCACATAGCCGCTCCGGCTTGCTGGTATGTTTTCTTCACCTCCATTTTGCATAGCACAAAGCAGAAGAGGGGCAGGCAGCCCCTCATGAAGTCCTGCTTTTATTTCTTTTCCTGGGTAAACTCCCTTTAAAATATGAGAAAGAAGAAAGGGATAACTTTATACCAAAGAGAAATGAAACATACTGCAGGCAGCAGTTTCTCTTCTGTACTACTGTAACAGCACCACATTCTTCACACCCAGATTCACAGGAAAATTGCAAGCTATCTGTTTATCAAAGAACGCTCAGGGATAAATCCCACTCGTCTGCTTTACGTGAATGAGTAACCCTTATTTGAATGAGCAGTTCGGCCAGGGGCAGAGTTACCACGCAGTTTCTGACCCACCCCCTCCTTTGCTCAGGGCTCAGCTTTTCGCATCCCCTCTCTGCTTTGCCGCTCCATCCAGCCCCGCTTGTGAAGCCTCAGGCAAAGGGCAAAAGATCGCAGGAAAAGACCTTGCACATATATCTTCCAATCTTTAAGGTAAGCCTGTTTGTCTAATAACCAGGGTAGAATTCAGAATTGTCTCACTACTATGATGAGAAAAAAGCCCCACGCTAACACATTGGCTGAAGGGTAACTCCAGTCAGCTCGGGGGCCCTTTCTTTTGTGGCATAAAATCATTGAACAAGCTGTAACAAATGTTGCTGCTACTCGCTGCGCAATGTACCTGCCAAGTCAAATCAGAGATATCAACAAGAACAATTTAAATGTTCTGGCAAGAGAAAACTTTCTTTAAGCTATCCGGGTGCTTTGTGGGTGTATTTTCAGGTAACAAGCCTTGGCTCAAAGCCCTGCATTCAAGCATTGCTGAATCTCACTCATATTCAAAAACTAATTTGTATTCAAGTGCTGTAAGCAGTCCCTGTGCTTCCCACAATTCATCTAACGACCCTGAATAACTTGGAAATAATTAAGCTTTTGACCAAAATTATATGCTGCGTGACTTCAGTCTACGGAAGACTGATTTGTTGACTCCAAAATATTCCATGGATCATTATTATAGCTGGGCCTAAGTCTTTCCTCCATTTTTTATGATCGATAATGTATATATTATGACATGCAGACCTGTATTTCTTATTTAGCATCATGCGTATCCTTATTAAACACTACAAGAGAGTAACTCCCAAATGCAGTGAGCAGGTGTTTTACAGCTGTAGCACAGATACACTTCAGCCTTATTTCGGGAGCAGCCTTAAGCAAGTGCCTAACTTGAAAGCAATGGAATTTAAGCACATGCAAATAACTGTCTTTTTTTGTGGGAAATTCTATTCTATCCTGCAGAGATGGACTTAATCCTGTGTCCAGAGGGCTGAGTGGACATCAGCCAAGGTCAGTAAGACAATGATCATGCCGATTACAAAACTATCTAAGTACATACCTACATTTATCAGAAGGGCCCTAACTTTAATGCACCTTGGCACTTATGTTCGCTCCCTTCCCTTGCTCCTCCTGAGTCACTTGCTTCCCCCGAAAAGTGACTCACCAGACCTGGTCAGGGGCGCTGGGGCAGACTTACCCTGTGGAATCACTTTAGTAGAAGAACTGCTTTAGTAGAAGAATTGCTTTAGTAGAAGAATTACTTTAAGAAGTTATCAAAGGAATGGAAACATGTTCATATGGCTTGCACTTTCACAAATATGCAGAAGACCGCGTGAGGCTGTACGCCTGGCAGGCAATAAAAACTCCACCTCCTTACGTATTTGTTGAGGCAGTCATGAGACTCCAACTCCTTCTCCAGGCAGCTGCCACAAACAGCAGAGAGGCGTCGCATCCCGTGTACCATGATGGATATGCCGTATTACTACAGCTGGATATTCCTGCTAGGATTGAAGGAGAGGTAACAGTGACTTTGGTTCTCTTGAACAGAGACAAGGGAACATAGAAAGTTCTTTGGTCTTTCCTTAGTATTAACCTGCTCTGTCTTAGTCTGCTAGGATGATGCAACTACTGTACAAGGGAAATAGATCACTTTCATAAAACACGGTAAGGAAAACCAGCTTAAAAAATAAATGTGTGTTTAGCTATTTCCATGCCTACCTCAGTCAGGAGGTAGCACATTCAATATATTCCAGTAATAAGCTTCAGCTAGTGAAAAAAATAGGCCTGGAATTTGCTAGGGTTTAAAAATGTGGTATTTCCTGTGTTCTTGCAAGAGAAACCGTACTTCGTACCATTCTCCTGCCATACCGAGCCAAGCTTCCAGCACAAGGAAGCAGATGCTGTGCATCATTGCTGTTCTCAACTGCAGCAGAACTGGAGAGCCAGCGCATAGCGATTACCCCGGTACATCAGATCCCAGTAAAGTGGAGCTGCACTCACCCCTGTCTGGTGCGTACAGGCACCAACAGCCCCAGTTTCTGCTCCCTCTAACAGATCCTCTTCTCCGTTACAGGCTTCTGCCACCTTTTGCTTATGTATTTGCGAGTTCTGTGGAGCAAGGCTCGCTCTCAGTGTTGGCATGGTGCCTAGGGTGAAGCTGTCCGTGTTAGGTATGGTCTTTGGGCATCGCCACAGTATATAGTCATAAAGTAGCTGCTCGATCTGATCTTTTTTTAATAACAGAGGAGATGAAATACTTGGAAATTCAGCTAGAATACCCGCTGAGTGCCCTCTCACCAGCGTGGGGTACTCGTCCGGTGCTCTTCGGGCAGCTGGATGAGCGTCACACAGCTGGCTGAAAGCTGCTTTGGTTTACACAGCGAAAGCAAATGCTATCTCATACAGCAGCTGTGTTTCAAGTATGATGAACTGCATCTTGATTACTCTCTTTGAGGCTGCATCGGCTCTTCTACCAGCTGCCTCCTGGGTATCTGCACTAAATACATACCCCGTCGTTTCAGGATTCACTGAGCTTGTTTTGCTGTTGAGAGTCAGAGCACAGCAGAAACGACCAGGCTAAAAATTACTCGAATGAACTTTCTCTCACTAGTACAAGAGCACATTTACGTGTTTCTCTCCTAGTGTGAGGTTATCTTCTTGAGGTTATTTTCTCAACAGATTTTTCCCCAGGCTGGCCGTGGGAGTCTGTGCCCATGTGCCTGTATGGTTATTACTTTAATGATTTCATTTTAGGTGAAAAAAAGTAGGGAGCGGAATCTTACATTGACAGCTATTGATAGGAACAACACTGGCCCAGTCTTTGATGTGTTCATTTAGCAATCTTACGCACACTGTGGGGATCAGGAAGCTGACGAGGGAGATTTGCTCCTCAGAAATAGTATGGCTTGGAATTCGTGTGCTTCCATTTATAGCTTGTCTGTGTTCTCTTGTAATTTGCTCTGTGTAATAAATAGGACATTTCCAAGCAAAGGATATGGTTCCCATAAACAAAGGAGAGGAATAGTTTTGACTAACCAGCTCATATATGTTTTTTGGGTTTTTATCCCATTTTTATCTTTTCCCTGGCTTCTCTTGCTAAATTCACATTTCCAAGATGCTTAATCCTAGCTCTTCCTCAGAAGTGTATTGACTTTACTGTGGTCAGGCGATCAGTAAAGCTCACCACTGAACAATGATACACGGCCTGTGTGAAACAGCTGCTCCAAAGCACTTCAAGACTTGCGGAAGAAGAATGCTATAAGGATGACAAATAATGCTAACAAGGATTAAACCCTCTGATTTTCTACGCTGTTTCCAGCTGGACCAGGGCACTGTGCATTAAGCTAATGAGAGGTGAAAGCCAAATTAGCCGGTTTTGATGGAGTTTTCATTGTGTGTGGGCACACTCTGACTGCAGATGCAATTATTTCTCAGTCCCTGGGAGTTTCAATCCATGGACTTGCATACCACATTATGCTGATCCAGGAAGGCTGGCCCCCACATCTGACCTGGCTGACTTGTTCTTTTCTGTGGAAATGACTGTAGAGCAGGGAGGAGGAATGTAAAACGATACACGCTGCTCTTGCTCACCTCCAGCCTGACACAGAGGCAAGAGCTGCCTGCAGGATGGTAGGTCTGCTTACAGATGTTTTCACATTTAACACACATTAGGACCAAATCAGGATCTTTTCCATCACTGTCAATATATAAGCATAACCAAAAAGAGAGGAAACCCAGAAATGTCTTAAGCCCCCCCAAAAAAGAAGATGGGATAATAAAAAAAAAAAATTATTTGTTTCTAATAAAGAGACCGACTGAGGGAATTGTTCATGTCGTGGTTTAATCCCAGCCGGCAACTAAGCACCACACAGCTGCTTGCTCACCCTCACCCCTGGTGGGATGAGGGAGAGAATTGGAAGAGCAAAAGTAAGAAAACTTGTGGGTTGAGACAAGAATTAAGAATTAATTAATTAATTAAGAGACAAGAATTAAGAATTGAAATGAAATAAAATAAAATAATTATTTGTAATGAAAAGGAAGACAACAAGAAAGAGAGAGAGAGGAACAAAACCCAGGAAAAACAAGTGATGCAACCGTTCACCACCCACCGACTGACGCCCAGCCCGTCCCTGAGCAGCGATCGCCGTCCCCCAGCCAACTCTCCCCAGTTTATATACTGAGCACGATGTCATACGGTATGGCACAGCCCTTTGGCCAGTTTGGGTCAGCTGTCCTGGCTGTGCTCCCTCCCAGCTTCTTGTGCAACTCCTTACTGGCAGAGTATAGGAAGCTGAAAAGTCCTTGACTTAGTACTAACAGAGTATAGGAAGCTGAAAAGTCCTTGACTTAGTACTAACACTGCTTAGCAACAACTAAAACATCAGGGTGTTATCACATTATTCTCATGCTAAATCCAAAACACAGCACTGTACCAGCTACTAGGAAGAAAATTAACTCTATCCCAGCCAAAACCAGGACAGTTCATCAGCTGCGTCAGCCAAAATAGACACATAGACAAATTTACAGTATCACAAGAGTATTCACCTTCTCAAGAAAATACAACAAAGTGAAAGTCAATAGCTATTTCAAAGGAAATTTTGGTAAAAAGATGTGTGAAACGCAGAAGGTCTCTTACTCTTCCTCCTGTTTTTCTTCTTTCTTCATTTTAAAAACAAAGTTGAAGCAATTAAAGTCATAGCAAAGTGGATTAAGCTACCTTTATGCTTAGCATATTGACTCTTGTCACTACACTGACAATTCTTTACCTCTGGTCCTCACTCTTTGCAGACAGAGGAGAAAAGTCTGATTTTAGCAGGGTACCTGTTTAACAGCAGTCACCTTCAGAGCATGCTTTCTTACCTCCTGGATGCTGGAGCATCATCACAGAGAGTGGTACACCTCCATTTGCACTGTACGCTGAGGGTCAGCGTGTTTTGGGGTAGGCATGTGGTACGACTCTTTAACTTTAACCCTGCCAACCCCCCAGGACTCTGCTATAGCATCCTGGCATGTCTAGACAAAAGGTGCTGATGGAGGTTGACTCCTTCACTGTAGCTGATACTGCAGCAACCAGGATTGCTGTCGCTGTAAGGAAGTGCATTAGCTGGGCAAGCCTTAATGAAGTCAATGGAAAATGCCTTCATTTTGTGTTGGTGGTTTTTTTCCCGTAGAGTTATGTGTACAGACAGTCAATGTTTTTTGACTTGAAGTGGTCGTTTCTGCATGCTTTCCCATGCCAAGTATTTTAAGCATCTTAATCCAGCTATCTACACTCTTTACGCAACAGTAGATGTCCAAATCCACTAGGAAGTGACTCTCGTAACTAGCCAGTCCGTCACTACACAGCCCTCTCAGCCCTACGGAGAAGCACTCACTCTCCTGTCACACTGGGGAAGTCATAGGGACTGTCTGTCCCTCAGTCCCTCATCTCCAAATCAGAGGGAACTGAACTTATCTGTCTCACAGAGGTGGTGTTAGACTGGCTAGCTAATGTTTACAGAGCTCATTTGGAAATGCTGGTGACCAGAGGGGCGACTGAGGAGAACATAAGAGCAGCCAGACCAGGGGTGATTTCTGGTTCTGTGTTCCTACATTAGAATTACAAACGACAGAATAGTGTTAAGAACTATAATGAACATAAACCCACATCTATTTTAGGAAGCCTACCAAACTTTTTCCATGTTTTGATCTGGAAAAAAGAAAAAAGAAACTGTAAGGTAATACAAAGCTGACATAAGAATTACCTTCAGTGGCAAAGTACTGAAATTCATGAAGATGTGAAACTTGATAAGACACAACTAACAAAAATTAAAACCTGTGAGCTGGCCAAAAGCCTTCCTCTTTCTCCAGCAGAAGAATAAAAAACCCTAGCCCTTCCTTATTTCCTTATGTTAATAAAGCGGCATCAGAACCCATTTGAGCCCCTAAGAAATCATTCTCTTCCTCCTCATATGGCTGTAAAGCTCCTATCTGTTCATTTCTCTGCAGTCATATAACCAGTTAATTACTTTCTTATTAACTGTCCATTTCTAAAGACTGATTTTTTTTGCCATACACATTTTCTTTTAATTGCATATTCTTCATTAAGAGGAGTAAAGAGCCATACTATGCAGAATAGATTTATTTATTAAAGAGGTGTAAAGATCTCCCAGGAGAGCTGAGTATCCTCGTTGCCAGCTGAAATCAGCAAGGGCAGAGGGTTTTCAGTGTTCTCTAAAGCTTGGTCTTAAATCTGTAAAAGGTCTTGAACTTCTGACATCATTTTGCCTTTTCTCCTTCTTTGAACATGAATATTCCTGTGCACATTTCTGTAATAGCCAGCTGCTGTTGTGGACTAGTATAAATGTTTTTTGCAATGATATTGCCAAAGAAACAAATGCTCCAAAGCAATGGCGTGGAATTGCTAGAAGATGAGCTGGATGAGCTGTCTGACGTTAGTAAGGTATTTACTCACTGGCAAACATCTACTCCTGACTACATCGCAATGGTCTCTGCTCGGAGTTTTTCACTGCAAAGTCCCCAAACATGTAACAAGCAGGATGCCAACTGCTGTTCATTGGGAGGAACCTACTTTTGGGTGAAACGTGGCACTTCCAAACACATAATCATAGAATCATAGAATGGTTAGGGTTGGAAGGGACCTTTAAAGGCCATCTAGTCCGACCCCCCTGCAATGGGCAGGGACATCTTCAACTACATCAGGTTGCTCAGAGCCTTGAATGTTTCCAGGGATGGGGCATCTACCACCTCTCTGGGCAACCCATCCCAGTGTTTCACCACCCTCATCATAAAAAATTTCTTCCTTATACCGAGTCTGAATCTACCCTCTTTTAGTTTAAAACTATTATCCTTCGTCCTATCGCTGCAGGCGCTACTAAAAGTCTGCCCCGTCTTTCTTATAATAAGCCCCGTTTAAGTAGTGAAAGGCCGCAATAAGCTCTCCCCACCACCTAGGCACCGCTAGATGATACAGCTCGTCTCTTCGGCGATGCTTCGGCAGGCAAGGCGCGCTTTCCCTGGCATCGGGAACAGACCAGGCACCCTGCAAGAGTGCGAGGGCAGCCTGCGGACCGCAATCTCCAAACTCTTTTGGCAGAAGTTAATAATGTCGCGATTGGGCCGGGGAAGCGTTAGAGTGAGGTGTAACAGCAGAAATAACACTCTGCAGCAGCATCTCTCCCATTGACCACGACCCGCACCGCCCGCGCCCCGGCCAAGCCGGCTCCACCCCGCCGCGCCGGGGCGGCGGCAGCGCCCGGGGCCGCCCCGATCCCACCCGATCCCATCCCACCCGATCCCATCGCATCGCATCGCATCGCATCGCATCGCATCGCATCGCATCGCATCGCATCCCATCCCATCCCATCCCATCCCATCCCATCCCCGCCGCCCGGGAGGAAGAGGAGGGGCCCCACCTGCCCGGCCCCGCCCCGCCCCGCCCCGCCAGGTGCGAGGTGGAGCCGGAAGCGGCGGCGGCGCCGGAGGGGACCCGCGCCCGCCTCGGCGCCGCGCCCATGCGGGGAGATGGCGGCGGGCCGGGCGCTGGCCGCGCTCCTGGCCGCCCTCCTCCTCCTCCTCGTCGCCTCGGCGCAGCACCTCCAGCGGGAAGGTAGGGACGGGGCGGCTCCCCCTCGCCCCCGGCGGGGCTGCCCGGGGCCGGGGGGGACCGGCCCGGTGCGCGGCTGAGGCGGGGAACAGGGTAGAATCGCGCCTGTAACGTTCGCGCGGCGCCGTACGGCGGTCCCGGCCCCCGGGGGGAGCGTGTGCGGGTCGTTTTCCCCCTGGGCCGGCTTGGCGGGGTGAGCCCCGGGGTTTGCCTCGGCCGGCGGTCGCTCTCCTTCCCGGAGTGAAAGTTCAGGGCGGCTCTGCCCGGCTGCTCGCCCCGGGGCGGCGGGGGGCGGCCGACGAAGGCGGCCCGCTGCGCCGGGGGGCTGGGGCATCCCTCGGAAGTGAGGCTGAAACGGGGACACCCAGCTTCAGCCCCTCTCGCCTGCGCATTCCCTACTCTTCCTCTATGAAGTAAAGGGTGACAAGGAAAACGATACGGTCCCTACGTCCTGGCTTGCTGGAGCATTGATGATGCAAGTAACTTCGCAAAGTCCCTTTCCCCGGACGCCGGAGAGGCAGCCGGGTTATCTGTAAGGAGCGGGAGCTGGCAGGAGCGTGCTCTGTGTCGGACCGTCCAGTCGCCCGAGCTTTTAAGCAAAGGGAACGGTATTACTCGTATGGAGCAATGGACGAACTGTACGTGCAGGGAGAGAATGGCTTGTGTGCCCAGCCGGGCCGGATGGTTTAATGGGAGGCTGCAAACTCTGCGTCTCTTGAAACTCCTGGTTGCTTGATGCAATCCCGTGTATATAACCCATGAATAATTTTCTTATGTCCTGTCTGCGACCCCAAAAGAATTGCGGTTATGAATGCAGGGAGAGTGTGTGGGGTTTTCCTCAATTTCCAAAGCTGCTTGATTGCAAAAAATGCCCATGCTCAAACCTAAACAGTCTGTTTTATAGCTATTAGTCTTGTTAAAGACTCCTGAAGTACGAGTCCTTCTATACAAAAGAACCGCTGAGTTATTTGCAGTGACTCTGAATAATGTAAAGAGCCTGATGTGAAATTTGTGCCTTTTTAACGTTCCTGTTACCTTTAACTGCGCTGGTTATGCTGAAGTGTGGCTCAGAGCCATTGTTATTGTAAACAATACAGTCTAAACCTTGGCTGTGAAATTGGACAGCACTGAGGTTTAAGTTTCAAGCTATGTAGTCTTTTAAATAAAATATTTGCACTTAATGCATTGCCTCCAAGTCAAGTGAGTGACAGCTAAGCCTCTTCAAAGGAAAAAGAAAGAATGTTGTACTGTGGTTAACTGTGTGTTGTTTTGAAAGAAAACAAACTTTTAAAACCTTAGATGGGTCAGTGCTGGAAGGAGAGGAGCCAGACTTCCTGAAGATCTTGTATTGTTGAAGTAGCAAATGAAAAAATCCTCAATTGCATCTTTTTTTCATACATAGCTCTAGACTTTCACTTGGAGACGCAGCAGCCTATTAATCGTACATTCACACGTTATTCCTCATCCTCTGGTCAAACTGTGTTATCAAAATCCTTTGTTCCTTTTATTTTCCTTCCCATAAATCTTCTTGATGCCTCACGTTAAACTTCATAGGCTTGCTTTTGAGGCACAGGATGGCTCTTTTTGAGCCAATGTCTTTTGACTTCTGCTTATTGTCATCATCTGCTGTTTAAAACATCCAAACAAATTACGCATTTGCATTAGCATTAAAAAAAAAAAAGCTTATACCTTCTTTATGCAAGGTTGAGCCCACACCATTAGTTTGGTTGGGTGTAGCGGTGAGCAGGATACCGGCTGTGTGGTGGCGGTGGGGGTGGGTGCAGGCTGTGTCGCTGGAGAGCCACACAAGTCTGCTTTGCATGTGGTTGCAATAGCTCTTGTCAGGAAGGTGGCAAACCCAAATCAGATGGGCAGGTGCAGGAAATGGAAGGAAGATGGCGAGTCCAATGGAGAATGTCTAGTCTATTGTGCAAACCTTCTCTACAAACAAGATGTCTGTGTGGTCTGGGGCTTTCTTAGCTTCATCTAGAGGAAGCAGGGAGAGAGCTCTCACCAGCCAGTAACCTTGCCCTCAGGCAAACCATGAAGTTGCTGTGTAAAGCAAAGTTGGTAACAGTGAAGTGGCACAAAACACCGCTGGTAGACCCAATGGTTTGCTGCCGCTGTTGGTGGTTTCTTCTTACCTCCTTTAGTCCCTTCCTTTCCAACTGCATCCTTCTGCCCGCTTTGTCCCTCTCCTGCACAAGCACCACCGCTCATGTGTGCCAGGTCTTCTGTCATCCCCTCAAACGCTCTAACTCGGTGCCTTCCTCCTCTTTGTGGACCCCCAGTCCCCCCAAAAAAGAGGTGGCACAGTCTCGGCTGCATTAGTGGAATGGGTTGGCAGGCTGAAGGTTGCGATGGTGTGAGCGGGACCGGAGAGGGGGACGGTGCCTTCCTAGGTTTGTTGGCAGATGTCGTGTGCCTGGTGCGTCCTTCATCCCAGTGGGAATTGCTTTTGTTACTGCACAACCAAAACTGTAGTTGGAACATTTCCCTGAGCAAAGGTTTGTCCTGAAAACCCAAGATAGCTCAGGTTAAGATTTCCCCCCATGCCCCTATGTATTTTTAATAAAATAAAAACCCGAAGCTGTTAGCAGGGTCTTTCTGGTGTTCCGACAGAATATAAATAACGGGCCTGTTTGTGCTCCTCTGAAAGTCAGTGGAAGCTGGATTATTTCCATTCTGAATCACTCACTCAATTGAGACCTCTCCTTTTAAGACCACAACTAAAGTGTATGAGTATTAGGTTGTACCTTTTTTTTTTTTTTTTTTTTGCTTGCCTCATGCCATTATCAGTCTGGAGTGCTTAGGTTTTGCTCTCTAGAAAATAATGTGTGTATAGTGAATTACTTACTTATTGTGTGTCTCAGTTTTGGTGCTACTACCTTAAATTTTCCACCAGGAAACACAGTTAAAATTTTTTCTTACTTCCAGATTTCTGGGGGATAGAGATGTTTGTTTTTAATAGGTGAGTCTTGTTTGTGCATTTTTTTTTTCATTTATTTGTCTTTTTAAAATCTGAAAGGATGCAGAGGTAATGTGAAGGCCGAAGTGAGGTGGTGGGGGCTTGAAAATATTTGAGTATTAATACACTGAATTCAGCTTCTTGTCCATGGCAGCACAACCAACCACTAGCTTGAGTGCCTCCACCAGAGATCCTTAGTTAGGTCGTGGTCTCTGGAGTCATGTGTGAATGGAGTTTCTCTAACAGCCATGCTCTTGGTCATGGGGTTACTCATACGCAAAACTGAAAACACCAACAAATAGCAGTCATTTGGTGAAGAAGTGGCCTAGGAGAGAAGAAACATGATGTGGTGGGCCAGCTCCTGAGGCTGGCTCCTTAGGTGACTGGCGAGTTTTTTGTGCCTGGGATTGTCATTTGATGAGCTGTGGTGGGTCATCAGCCAAAAAATAATTAAGGGGGAGCAGGCTGAAAAGGATTATTTTTTGGCATTGGCTCAAGGCATGGGCTCAAATGACTGTCGGGGGGAGAAACAGGGGGTGGAAGGGTTGGAGGCTGCTGAAGCTCATGTCCAGAGTACCACCATGGACCTGTGGCATGGAGGAAATTATTCTTTAGCTAGAAGATTGCCCTCCTCTCATTTTTATTCTGACTTATGTGCATTGTCTTGCTACACCGTAACAGGAGTTTCTAGACAGAAATCAGGGCTTGGTTTATGAAATAAGGGAAGAACCTTTCCCCTACCTGATATCAGGTATCCTTTGGGTCAGATGTGTTCAGGCTTGTTAATTACTTAAATGAATTAATCTTATCTATAAATAACATTGGATAAAAAAGAAAGTAGGAGGAAAGCTACTGAAAAAAAATTAAGTTTTGACTTCTTGAAATATGTAGCAGCAGTATTTTCATGAATAAATATTGCTGGTGCTCAGCTTATTGGTGTAGCCCTTATTACCCAGCTTGATTGATATTTATACATGTATATACATTAAATAAAAAGCTTTGGAATCCCCATCTGCCAAAACCTCAGTCTTAGGTAGAGGCTGAACAACTTTGCACTTAGTTCATTCCAGGAATATTTCATATTAGAAATAGCATGAGGAGGAGCCATCCTTTGCTGAGAACAAAGTCAAGACGCTTTTGGCCTTACCGGTGTTGGGTGCTACAGCTATGGGTGACAGGGGTACGATGTGTTTGCAAATGAGTGTAGATCATAGGCGACTAACTCTTTCTTCTTCACCAGTTTCTCTGTATTGATTAGATTTTCATTTGCTTTTTGTAATTGCTGATGGCTAAACATGACCTTCTTCGGGTCCTGGCCAGTGATAGACGAACAGAACCTGAGAGCAGTGAACATGCGTGGAGTCGTACCTCTTCATGTTGTGGCCAGCGCGGGGCCGCTGGTGGTGCTGGGTTATTGCTGGGGCTGTGTGGCGGGAAGCTGGGTATTGCCCACCACTGTTACGCGCAGGCTGTTCAACTGAACTGACCAGTGATTTTCTTACTACACCTGCGGCAGGATCCTCCCACTGTCTTCTGGGTGCTCCTTTGAGCTCTCCCTTTGGATGCTTTCTGGCTGTGTCTCCATGCAAGAGCTCCTAGAAAGGCTCAGCTGCAGCAAAGCCTGTGTTAGACTGGAGGATGTGGGAAAAACGGGTCTTGGATGCCAGTGTTGATCTAACTGGTCTCTTTTTGGATAATCCTGTATGCTCTCCCCCTGATTTTCTTAAGTTTCTGTTAAATTTTTTGTTTTTACAATTATACATCTTTAATAATTTTTATAATTTATAAACCTTCGATGGGGGGGAAAGACTAAAGACGTTACCTTAACAGAGCACTTCCAGCAGTTTCTGGGACATTAGCCATCTCACTGAGGCTGTTCAGGTATCCCTGTCAAACCTCAGCTCTGGAGTGGACAACATACCCACTGCAGCATGGGTTGATACACTGGAGCCAAACCATTAACCAATTCCTTTAGAGCACCTGGTGACTTTTGGTGGTCTTGTAGTAGGATGCAGTCGATAGAGCCTGGCTGCCATCCCTCAACTCGAAAACTTCTCTAATCTGATGGAGGTGTGACCATGCAGGTTCCTCTTCTTCAATGTCTGCTTGTGCCACCAGGGCATGAAGGAAAGGATGTGGGTTGTGCTGCGCTTGGTAAACTCTTGGCTGCTGGCTGTTAGGTCAGAGCAAAATTTTCTCTTTCTGTATTAGCTGGTGAGGGTTCACTGCCTGTAGCTGAACATGCCCAGTGTAGATAGTATTGATGGGACCTCCTGGAAGACCTTCAGGAAGAGCCAGTTGAAGAATCATGCCATAACGTCTGGTCAATGTGCATTTCACATATGTTATAAGGTCTCGTCTGCTTCTGAGTGCCCAGGCTGCCAGTACTGTGGGAAAACAGATTATTTGTTTTTTACCTATCTCATATAATGGGGGAAAAGTCTTACCCTGTGATGGTTCCATGGGACACCTTTCAACAACCATCCTCAAGGGGGCCATGGGTCAGCCTGCTTCGAGCGGTGCCTTTTGATTTCTTGGGGAACAAAGTGAGCATGGTTACTCGCTGTCAGCAAATGCTTATTTTGAGAGGTACAGTCACGCCGGCATTTCGGAGTTGGCCCTGGCTCTTTTGGGTCTGTGGGTGGAGCTGAGAGATTAGTGTATGGAGGCAACAAACTGCGAGGGGTGAAGAGGGAAGATCTGAAGTTCCTCAGAAGTGAGAGAGAAAGAGCTCTCGGCAGGATATTTGGCATGGGAGGGACCACTGATTGTGAAACATGCTTTTCCACCTTCGTTAACCAGAGCCAAGACCAAAGAGCTGCTCAGACATGCTCCAAGATACTGTCCTCTCGCTGGCTTACATCAAGGTAGGGATAAATTGTGCAAGCAAACACCCCTTTGATCAAGGGAGGCTCCTGCAGCGACTTGTGTGGTGTCTTAGTGTTCCTCATGCCAGCGCGACGTTTTCTTGTCAAGTCGCACAGACCCGTGTATCGTACATTTTGTATGCTGTACATGAGTTGGCAGCCAGCTTGCAGACAGCATTCACTGAGCTCTGCGTCTCACTTCTACAGGAGCAACAAAACTTCGTATCTGTAAAATAATAATAAGATAAAAAAGGCAGCCCAGAGTTAACATTGTCCCTTCTGTAATTACAGCTAAACTTGCCAAGTCCCAAAGTGTCTTTTTTCCCCACTTCTGGTGAAAAAAGCTTCTTTTAAAAATCTTATACATGTGAGTTATGTAAGTGTCTTAATTATCCTTCTAAAAAGGTTCCAAAGAAAGTGGTAGAAGTACTGAAATGTATAATTATTTTCTTCAGTTATTGTTAAACTGAAGGTACTTTATTCCTTTGAGGCATTAGAAATTAACTTAATGAATTAACAACTTTTCAGTGAGCAACCTTGTTGGCCTGGGGTACTGACAGACCTTTTCTGCTGAATTGTGCTGGGATGGCTTGTAACATCACTACCACAGAAGTGTCCACCCTTCCTCCCTGATGAGGAGGAGAACGGGATGTGTGACATCTTGCCTGCTTCGTATCCCTATCCTGGCTATCAGTTTACACCATCAGTGAAGATTAGGCCTGTACTGTGGTGGCTGAGGAATGGATATTTTCCCTCATGTGCCCTCTCCCGAGATGTGGCTGGTTACCCTGGCGTAATAGCCATTGGCAGCACCTATCTGTAAGCGTTTACAAGCTTTGCAGCTTGTAAGCTTTAATTTTCTAGGTGATTCCCTGAAAGCAATCCTTTCACAAAATATGGACCTTGTATCCCAAGCAAGCGTGGTATTGGAAGACAGGTCCAATTCTAAGGACATCATTGAGCAATGTAGAGAGTAGTTAGTTTACATTTTAAATGTAAACAGAAAACCTGTTTGCTTTATAAAGTCCAACAGGATTTCAGCAGCTTGGAGCAAGCAGGGTTGGCTGCAGTTTGTGACTGAGCTTGTGATCTCCGTTTGCTGCTCACCACACTGTTTAATAGGTGAGAAGAGTATAAATGGTATATGGGTCCCTGACTAGCTTTGTGAAGGGCTTGAAGAATGTGAAGGCAGTTACCTGGATGGGCATCACAGATGGAACTGGAGGAGTGGATGATGCTTGGGCAGTTGGGTGCTGTAGTTAAACTGGAGAGCTGGACTCAAATTGACAAAGAAAGATTCAATAAGGCGGGTATAAAATGCTAGAGTCAGCAAAGCAGGGAGACATTTACTCTTTGAAATATTCTTTGACCTGTTGGCAAATTTGAGTCAACTGTGCAATGAATTGTGTTGGAGGTGATGGGGAAATGGATGATCAGGTGAAGAGTTGGCGCATCTCTCTTAGGTGAGCCATTGGGGTGTTCGCTTGGGATGTGGGAGCTGGAGCCTGCAGTCCCCATCACGCAGGAGACAGCCTTGAGGTCCCCTTGCTAGGTGAAGGGTGTTTTGGATGGATTGCTCTGAACGTGTCCTACTGATGCTGCTGTCTCCTGCACTGAGGCTGTCTATTGGTCAGCAACAGGAGTTCATACAGCTTGAAACTGAAATCGTTCAGCTTGTGGCAGGGTCACTGTGTTATTGAGTCATACTCCTTGCTTCCCACCATCTTGCCATGACCTTTGCAGTAGATTATGTGTAGTGGAACAACTTCAGCAGGTTACGAGTGTGCCTGTGGGCCAGCATCCCTGCAAGGGCTCAGAAGAGGTGGTGAGCTTTCCAGGAGAGCCTACCAAGCCGTAGAGGCAAACAGCGCTGCGGTGCTATCTGTGTCCCGAGGCGGTGGCACGAAGCGCTGTGGTGGATGAGCCCGTTCTCTGGAGAGGTATGTTGGTTGTGTGGGTTCAGATCCCCCTCGGGCAGAACAGGGGTTTGGATCCAGGTACTTCATATCCGGAGCGAGTGTTGCTGCTACTCGTCTTCTGCAGCAGCCTGTCTCCTCCAGCTGCCGCCGTCTTGTGAATGGTGTCTGAGTCAGCCCCATCCAACTGGTTTTTTATTAAAAATGGCTGAAGTGGAACAAGCCCACGATTTAACCAGAATGAGCAAACCAACAGTTTTTGTATGTTATTTTGGGATAAATTAATATCTGGGATTTTTTTGTTGGGGACTCTTGTGGGCTTTGGTTTCTTGGTCTATCTGGGGTTTTTTTGATTGTTTTAATCCATCTGGTGAAGTAATGAAGCAGTCTATAGATCCTTATGGATTAATTGCTGCAATAAAATGCAGCCCTCTAGCCAAAACTAGTTGGACTCTGTTCTCCCGCTTTGTTTAGCAAAGCACTGCGCATAGCCATAAAAATTGCTGCCCTGCCAAGTTCCTTCCTTGTACGTACATACGCATGCTCTCTGTCCCTCCATCTTCTACATTGCCCCCTGCCTCTTCTACAGGAAAAGTATCCTTTTGACATTTATATATACATATTAAAAAATGCTAGGGGATTAGTGTCAGGTGCAACCACAGCAGATAAATTTAGGCTAAACTCTGAGAAGTAATCTGACTTGTTGTACACTATGCAGTTTGTTTCTAACTCCAGTTGGAGAGTTCTGAGCAATAGAATTGATGAAAGGTTTGGAAAAATTATACTGTTGAGAAAAAGCTAGCCAAGGTGCATTTTCTCAGAGAGGCACATTACTGAGTGATAAAGGGATGCTTGTGGTGGGACAACTGCCGTGAAGGAGTAGTCTTAAACAAGGATGAGCAGTAGCAAAATCCAGTTGTGGCGGGGAAGATGCAGGTTGAGATTGGGGCAGTTGAAGAAATAGCCAAGGGAGACTGCAAAACTGTGATCACTTAGAGGAAAAGAATTTAGGGTGACGTCAGATGTCTACGTCAGCCTGTGAACCAGCTCAGGACTGGAGGCTTCACCTCTGACATCTTCCAGCCCAATGATTTCATTGTTGTGTAGACAGAGACTAGATCCAGCTTGGCAATGCTTCCTCTTGTTGGTTTGGATATCCTGTGTGTCATCCCTCTGCAGCATTAATGAGGCACGGAAATTTCTTCTTTACAAGAAACGTGTACGGTTGCTGGTAATCCTAATAAAAAGGCATGCAGCGGGAATCATAGACAATGACAGATCAGTGTGAGTCACAGAGAGACTCACTCATATTTATAAAAGCTCTGCAATAAAGGTGATTTTAAGTAGTCTCTATTGTGCTGTGTGTGTGCGGCTATAGTTTGGGGGTTTTAGCCATTTATTCATTTTTAGTGACCTTGGGATCACTGGGTATACTTTCTGCATGATTCTTTTTTTCCATTTTTCCTACGAAAACGAGATTTGATAGCACATCTCTAGCAGCTGGCTGCTGTTGACATTACAGCACTGTGCTCTTATTTCTTCCACCAAAATGATTATCTGTGGAGTTTCATGAGGCTGGCTTCATGAAAACTAGAGACAATGTTGCTTTATTTTGTCCATACCTGCATGCCTTTTCCTTGCAGCTGAGAGCAAGGTCAGTCTCTCCCCTGTGCTGTGCTGCTGTGTGCGTGCACCACCCCAGGCAGGAGCCTTGTCTCACACCCGCCGTTGCCCAGTGGCATCTTTCTTGCAGGGAGATCAAATGAATGACTATATGGTCGTGAAGTCTGGAAAGGGGGTGGGGGGCGAAAAACGCAGGCAGCAGAAGTCAGGTCTTTCAAGGGCTGGGGAAGACGATGCTTTGTTTTGACCCTTGTAGGAAGCATTTACTCACTTATTTCAAAATGTCATTCAAAATGCCTGTTCCGTGGTTTCAGCTCAGGGTGTGTATTTGTTTTGTTTTAAAGCTAGTCATGTGCTTACGGTTATGCTTAAACTTAATCCTCATGACTAAAAATGGTCTTAGAGCCGAGCCCAAATATTTGGTGGAGAAGTGCTGGCTGTTAGTGGCCCTGGTGTGTGTGTTTCTCCATCCTGCCAGGTTGGCTGTGTGGTTGTGCTGTCCCACGGATGGGAAAAAGAACAGTGATAACAGTTTGACAAGCAAGTGAGGAACAGATTTTTCAGTCATTACTTATAAACTGTAGATGAGTGTGACAGAAAGAAGCCTCTTTTGTCCATAGCTATTAATTATTGCTGTTACATTTCATATATGGATGACACAAACATCAGAAAAATGATGACCATTAGGGTCAAAGGCTATTTTGTGCACTAAGCGTGATAAATAATAATAATAATAAAAAAAAAACAAAACCAAAAAACATAAAACCCAAAAGCGTTCAGTGGTATGGAAAACAAAACTCTGGGCTAGGCTGGAAGTAGTTGTTTCACTTTTTCTTCTGAAAACTGCTTCCTCCTGAAGCACAAGGAGGAGCAGGCTCTGGTTGCTGGCTTTGCTTTAATCTTTCCTTTTCCCCACCCCGCGGACATTGCCCCTGCAATTGTCCCCTGTGTGCTTGGAAGGTCATTGCACAAGGCAGCGCCTAGCCTGTATGGTCGTCTCTTCCGCGCCCTCAGGAAAACCCTGATTGAAAACCTTTGCGAAAGCATTTTTAAGGCAGAAACACAGATGTCAAGTAGTGCTGGCCATTGGAAGAGGTGAGGGAATTCAGTGTAGACGCTCAGAGCAGAGGGCTGTCCTGTCACTTAAAAGCTGTAGGAAAGTTACTAAGTGACCAGGTTCTTACTAATTGTATAGAGGATTGGTAAACTCATCGATACAAGTACGTGCAGAATTTGGAAAGCCTCATGGTGTCTGAGGTTTTCATTTAAAGCCTTTGATCCTGGCGGCAAATAGGTAAGGCAGTTTCAAGGGCTTGTTAAGTCTTTTGACTTCAAGATTGTATAGAAAGGCTGGAAAAAGGCTCAAAACCAACAAGAGTAAAATAAAAGCGCAATGGGGTATCTCTTTGAGTACCCTCTTCTGCCCTACTCCTCTAGCAGTGAGATTTTGATGCCTGGAGTTTGCAGACGTGGAGCTGCCATGTTCCCAGTGGCAGGGAAGGACGGCAGCCTGCGCCAACTGATCGATCCCCAGGGCTTTTGCAAAACATTGCAATGAAAGTCAGGCCCTGCAAAACCATGCTGTAAAAATCAGGAGATTTTAAAAGAGAGGTTTAAAAATAGGATGGGTGGGTTTTGTGGGAAGTTTAGTCACTAATGCTGTACGCTTCTCTCTGCAGCTGTGACGGCTGAAGTTTTGAGTTGGGTGGGTAGGTTGGTTGTGGGTCTCTGGTGTGCTCATCTGCCACGAGAGGGCTCTGCCGATGAAGGGTTCTCAAGGTGTGCTCGCCACTCCCCACAACCCTCGCCAGGTGAGCCCCTGGGTCTCTGGCTTTGGCCAGCCTCTGTACCACCACCATGGTGATGGCAGCTGGCATGGGCCAGGCTGGATATTTAGGTGCTGAAGAGATGTTGAGCAGTTGGGTAGAGCCTGGGGTGCCCTGAAGATGTGCATTTCTGAGCCAGCTGTTCTCTCACACCTTCCTGGCACGCTGCCTGGCAATGGGAATGGCTGCAGGGGCTCTCCCAGGGTGCTACGCTGCTGGGTTTGCTAGAATAAATCTCTCTTTGTTGGGGTTAATGAGCAAGAGGATTCCCAACCTGGCGTAAGGGCAGAGCATTGTCATGCAGCCCTGTGTGATGTCCCACTCAAGGCACAGACCTTTTTGAACAGAACTTGGTGTACCTGTATTTCTAGATCTTTTTTTTTAATATACTTAAATTATTTTTTTCCCATAAACACTAAAAGCACAAGTGCTGTAGACACTGTGATTGTATCTTCTGTAGAGTAAAATAAGGAAGGGAGAGTAGTGAAAACAAGTGGCAGAAAACTGGCCAGCTGATCTGTCCTCAGATTTTCGGCTGGGGCTGCAATACGATTGACTTCAATGCAAACTTTACTCCCGTCAGCCAGGGCTGGGCTCAATCTTTGCTAAGCATCAAACTAATGCTAATAACTTTTCTAGTCTTCTTGAATGTCCAGTTGGTGCTCCTTCATGTCTTATACTGCGTGTATGTTTTTAGAAGACAGTCAAGTTTGGTCCATTACCTGATAAATTGCTACCAATTCGAGAAGATTATTCAATGACCAGTTTATTCTGTGGCTCCAGTATTTCCTGTGAGAGCTGCTCCTGCATTCGGTGGTGCTTGAGAATGGGTTGAAATCTGTGAAGATCGCTGAGGCTTTTATGTATTCCCCAAAAGCCGTAAGTCTATGATGGTCATGTCAGGGGTGGAGAGGAGGTATCCAAGCACACACAGTCTGTCCCAGGCCACAGATGCCTTCTGTGCTGCTGAGGGGTGATGACGGATGTCCTATACCTTCAGGGAATGAGTTGTAAAAGGTGGGGAAGGTGGGAGAAGGCCATGACCACAAGTATAACCGTCTGTTGGTATGTGCTTTTGGTATCACTGGAGTACCTAGCCTGGTCTGCAGTAATTGTTGGGGCATACCCAGAGATTCACCTGTTAACCGTCGTGTACAATTTAAGTTGAGGGTTGCTTTATTGTTTGGCTGCTGAATAAACTTCATGAATTGAGTCACAACTTCCTGGGTGCCTTCAAAAATGAAGCATGCTCTATGATGGGCATGACAGACCGAAACCCAAAGTCTAGACTACAGAAATTTGAAAGAAATAGCTGAGCTACTTTTTAAATGTGAAATAAATAACACCAGTGAAGGTAAACTGGAGCAGAACTGGTCCTGCACAAATTCCGTGTATACCTCTCTCTGGGCACATGCAGCAAGCATGTTTCCGTATCGTCTGTGCTGGACTGGAAGAGCTGAGGCATTTTCTGTAGGTCCAACACCAGAGACTTTTGAGAACACGGATGCAAATATTCCTTCCGACAGTGTGGCATCTGTGGGGATGTGTGGAGAGGCTGATGATACTCGTACATGATAGTAACAAAACATGTCTATTTATTTTTCTTTCTTAGCTTCGTTTACAATCTCTCTTCGTACAGTGGACAAAATCACAGTTATGGTTAAACTGAGACCTGGTGTTCCATCACGCTGTCAAATTCGTGTTAAAAATGTCAACAGGCCTGAACTCAAGATAAAGCCTGGGGAGAACGTGACTTTTACGTTCACTTGTAGTACTCCGGAGAAGTATTTCATCATGGAAATTCAGAAAAATATTGGTAAGATACAGTTTCTTAATTTTTCCTGTAATGGTAATTTTCTTCCAGTAAAACCACATACCTTAGTACAGTAGCAATAAAAAAAGTATCCCCTATAATCTTGGGTAAGAAGAAATCTTTGGACACTGATAAATAACCTTGAATTACGGAAACTACGCAAGTTAAAGAAGTCTGTATTATGGCTGGCAGAATTAATGTTAACTTGGCTGTTTTGGAAACAGTTAAATGATAGTTTGTTGCATGAATTCCTTGCTGCCTTCCCTTCCCCCAGAGTTTATAAATCCATCAAAGAATCTTTTTTTTTTCTTTCCAAAGCCTCTGAGCACTGATAATGATATATTACCCATATTATTCATTGAACAGCTTGGTTGTGTCTCTAAGTGCAACAGAAAAGTTGAAGACATGCATGTGTTTACATATATTTGATGAACATTATTGAAGTCAAGAAACTGAAAATTTGGAAATGTTGGAACTAAGCCTTCATTTGCTTTGAATGTTATCTCTGGTGTATGTATGTTAATGTACTCCTTAATGGCATGAACATGTGCTACTTCTCAACAGGATCCCAAACTTCATGGTAACAGCTTTGCTATTTTTGGAGTGATGCTCAAGGACAGTTTTCTTCACGTTTTGGAGTTTTGTTCATGCAAATAGTAATGTCACAATATTTCATGATATGTTTGTAAGATGTACTTGTGATATTTCTATGTCTATGCTCCAAATTAAAAGAAGATTAAAGTATGCATAGATTAAAGTCCAGCTTGAAATACCAATAATCTGGATTTTTCACAGAAAAAATTTATAGGTTCTCCCCAGAATCCTGCAGTGGCAATTGTTGTCACTCATCACTTCTGCAAAATCTGGGCCCCAGGCTGTTCATTGGGGCACCAAGGAAAAGAAGATACAGTTCATGGGAAGCAGTGGAAAATTTAAAGATTAATGTTTTACCAGGAATTCTGAGTGAGATGCGATAAAATTGGTTCTTTTAGATCCGTGATTTCCAGCTCTCCTGATGTTGAATTTCACCCTTCTGCTCACTCGGCTCTCTACTCTGTTCAGTAAATACCTTCTAAATTCTTCAGCAAACAAGGCAGGAATACTACAATGAATCCCTTCTATTAGTCAGCCTGACTGAAGCAGGTTTATCCTGCCTACTCTATAGGCTAGGAGTCCTGTTTAGAGATAGCATGTGACCATGTTATAAGAATGTCTTTTAATGCATATAGAAGTTAAGTGCAACCTAAAAATTGTGAAAATAGCAATGAAGCAGAAAGTGTCAAATTCCTCGTTTACTTGAATGCTTTCCATAGTGTATCACAGCTGTTCTCTCTCTGTATTTAGACTGTGTGTCAGGTCCGTGTCCCTTTGGAGATGTTCATCTTTACCCACCGGGGCTACCTCGCCTTAACAGGACTTTCATCTGGGATGTGAAGGCGAGTACAAAGGCTGGACTTGAACTGAAATTTTCTGCCCCGTGGCTAAGACAGATTGAACCAGGAGAGACGTGCCCAGATTTCGTTAGCTACAACATTAACAGCCGTATCGATACAGCCACAGTCAACATTGGCACCTTCTGCAGGAACGGCTCGGTGTCTCGCGTCAAGCTGCTGGGAGGAGTCGTCATGTCTCTGCACCTCCTGTGGGACTCTCCTGTCACCACCTCGGGCTTCAGCATAGCTAACAGGGCTTCCATAAAACGTAAGTACGGGTGTTTCCCCACCTGTAATTGCCTCGTGCAGATTGCAGCAGAATTCTTTAAATCTTGCTTCTCAGATAACCTTCTAATTTTGGTGCTGCTATCCCTAATTCCCTTCCACTTCATCTTTTCTAAAAGGTGCTGTTGTGTGGTTTTTAGTTTGGTAGCTGTTGGTCCTCTAGTGTCAAAATATCTTAGTTTGGTTAACCTAATAATCACGAAAACTGTTGTGAAGCTGCTTTTGGTGCACAGTACTCATTTTTCAATTGCTTTAAATTTCCTAAAACTTAAACATACCTGCTCTGTTGTGTTTATTTTTTCAGCTAGGTGAGACTAGATGGCTCATCCTAATTATGCTGAGAGTTATTTACCAGTTACAGTGTGTAGTTGGGTTTGTTTATTTTTAAATAAAGCTTCCTTAACCTGCTGGAGTCTCAAGCCAATGCCTCTCTTCAGGAGAGGAAGGTGGGAAAAGGGTAAGCGTTGCCTGGAAGGCACACGAGGCTGCTTAAATACAGCCATCTGTTTCAACCTGCACAGTAACATAAAACGTTGTGCAATTAATCTTCTTAAAATACCTGGAATACTGTATAGCAATCAGTGGGTTACTTCGTGATCTCGTGACAAACCCTCTTTGGGAGAGGTTCTTGCTCTTTACTTGAATTCTGCAGTTGTTGCCATCGGTTATAGAAGGGACCTGGTCCAGGTTCGAGCTTCTAGAACATGAGTTTTTGTAACTCCTGACACTCCTCACAGTTGCACATCGTCGCTGCAGTCCTAGAGCGGGACTGTAATCTCTGTGTACCCAACTTCATGCTGCCAAGAGTCATCCAAGCATGAAGTGTCTTACACACTCTCTATGGTTCGCATTCATGTTTTGTCATGCATATTAGAGGCTCTCTGCTGCTGTGCTCTTGTTAGATCTGGAGGTTTTTGGACAGAGAGCTCCGTACTGGTATAAAAGCTCACATCTTTTGTTTCCCGAGACCCAGTGAAGCAGAAGCAATTGTCAGGTTGCGTGTTTGCTCTTGCAAAGCCAGGACCAGATGTAGGAACTAGGATATTTCCTTTCCAAAAAATAAAGGCCCCTCTGTCCATGTGTGTGAAAGGTAAACCCACTAAACTGAAAATACAGCATTAATATATCCCTTACCTTTTCTGTAACTGAAGGCAAAAGCATCAACTCAAATACATGTTTTAGTCTGAGCGTTTTGTAATAGCCTAACCTGTAGCTGAAGTGGATGATCTTGCTGTCAAAATAAAAATACTCTGCTGCTGGGGTGCTGCATATGCCAGTTTGTCATCTTTAATTGCAAATTGTTTCATGTGTGTCTTTTCCCCCATGTTTTAGGGTTATGCATTATTGAATCCATTTTGAACGGGGAGTCTTCAATCACCCTGATGTCCCCAAACTACCCGCTGGGCTTTCCAGAAGATGAGCTCATGACATGGCAGTTTGTGATTCCTTCCAACATGAGAGCAAGCGTGTTTTTCCACAACTACAGCCTCTCCAACTGCGAAAGGAAAGAGGAGAGGGTGGAGTACTACCTCCCCGGCTCCCTCAGCAACCCGGAGGTGTTCAAGCTGAGCGACAGCCAGCCTGCCAATATCGCTGGCAGTTTCAACCTGTCCCTGCAGGGCTGCGATCAGGATGCCCAGAACCCAGGCATCCTCCGCTTGCTCTTCCAAGTCGTCGTTCAGCACCCGCAGGTTGATGAGAGTAAGTATCTGCCTGCCCCTTCCATTGCTTTTGCTTGCAGGCGCCTGGGCTTAGCACCACAAGGAAGAAAAATACTGGGTGTGTTTGTCATTTTTCTTGAGCGGTGGACCTTTCTTGAGTTCAAGGAGGTGGGTTGCCAAGCAACGCTGAGGCCTGTTTTACTGCCCTGGGTACCACCGGCCGTTGTAACAGCAAGGCGGATGGTGATGCTAAAACTTGCAATTTGTGATGGAGTATAAAGCTCCATCGTAGATTTTACACTGTAGCTTGTAAACGGAGATTCCTATCCTTTTCCAGCACCCGCATCATGTAATTGAAAAATGCCTTTAACACTTGGGGTATCAGGTCTTGCATGTTGTATAAACAAAGCTAGCTTTTCCATCTGACTGCGTTCCCTCTGGAGGCCTGATCCAGCTATCGGGCAAGAACCAGAACTGCTTGATCAGAATTGACAGGGCTCATGTGTCACTGCCTGTTCTCCAGAACGGAAATCAAGTTCAAGCTTATTCAGACAGTTTTATTTTCAGCTGTAAGATTCAACATTTTAAAGATAATTCTTGAAATGTGAGCCCAGGTTTGTGCTCTGTATGTAAGCAGTTGTGCCTAGCCAGGTGAAACCTGCTGTCACGGCTGGTCAGGATCTGGTGAACTGGTGAAAATGGAGATGTAAAATTGTCTTCATACTACTAATAGTATCAATATGCATTTCTTTCCTTCCTTTCTTCAGTCCTCTGAGTTTTATTTTGCTTTCTAGGGAAGCCTGAACATCTTCTAGTGTGAAGAAGTCACATTAGACACAGAACGTGTCAATAAGATACTCCAGTGATATCCCCTACACATTTGGATGTTCTTCAGCTTTCTTGCTGCTTGTTGCTACATAAAGAAAATTTTTTTTTTCTGTTTTCTTGCCCCAAATTCAGACAGGCTTAACACAGTGACATGTAATAACACAGCATCTATCTAAAAACAGAAATAAAAGGCCTGGCTAGGTAATGAGCTATGAAATAAGTGATTTATCCTCTGGCTTCTTAGCTCTGACCTCAGTTCATGGTGGAGGTTAATAGTCAAGGTGCCCTCACTACAGAGGAGCAGGTGGAGGGAAGTCCATGCTCTGGACTACCACTGCGGCAGAATCTACTTAGAGGCTTTCTAAGTCATTTTAGAGGGAATAAAGGTCGAATAGCCTGTACCTTGAAGTCACATATCCAGAAAGGGTCTGTAGCATCTCACCACTCTAATCCTCAGTTCTTTGTCTAGTCTGGCTCCATTCATGAACAGCAAATCCTCCTGAAATTGTTGTTAACCAAATCATGTTTGCTTACATTTATTGCGTGTTGCACCTTGGAAGCCAGACAGAGTGAAAACATTGTATAGAGTTAATCTGCTTTATCTCCCTTCTACTCTGGAAAGCAAAGAGGAATTTTAATGTTTATGGCCAGTAGACAAGACGATAATCACCTAAAAAATAAAAAACAGGTTGTCATTTATTGAATGAGATGCAAGTAATAAACCACTTGGATTTAAGAGACAACAGTGGCTTCTCTAGGGATTTTATAGGATTTCATGAGTGATTTTGTAGTTATATAAGTTCCATCAAAGATTCAAATTCAGCCTTCAAGACAGTATGGAAACTCTTATTTAAAAAAAAGAAAAACAAAAAAATGCCATCTACAGTGTACAAGTTAAACATGGTTCTTACTAAAAATGCATTGGTATCTGCATATTCTCAAAGCTTCCCAAACATTTGGGTATTCCACAGCTGTCTGTGGTGCTTGTCATTAAATGAGGAAAGTATAGCTCTTTCCAATCAAAATAATTTCTTGATTAACCATCTCTGTGTTTAGCTGCTGCAAAAAACCCAAACCTCTGAAGAATGAGTAACCTTGCAGTAGACATCGTAGATTCTGTGCTTGGTTGTGGCAATGACTTGGAGATTTCTGCCTGAGCTCTTGCCTTTTTGTGTGTCTGATTTCCCACACAGGAGAAAGCTATTTTATTCACCTTTTGTGTATGCCTTTGAGATCCATAGCTAAAAACAGAAAATTAAGAGTAATAATAGTGTGTGTGTATATATAATTTTTTTTTTTAAATCTGTCCTTTATAGAATAATCATAGAATCACAGAATGGTTTGGGTTGGAAGGGACCTTTAAATATTACCTGGTTCCAACCCCCCTGCCATGGGCAGGGATACCTTCCACTAGGTCAGGTTGCTTTCTTTGATGTCAGAGACATGTGCCTTGTTAACAGCGTATCTGCACATCGGATATCTGTCTTTGCACATGATGGTTAATCTTTGTGAACTAGGCTACAGTCATAATCTTCAATTTTTTTTTTCCTCTGTCCTTTCCTCTCCCCCTTCCAGATGTTCCAAGTATTTGCAACTGCCATTAGCTTACATGGGAGAAGGTGTTTCATCCCTGCTTACCCTTGCTGTTCCAACTTGCTGTAACGAGTCATCTAGGATATCACAGACTTGCAGAAAGGCTGAGGTTGGCAGGGACCTCTGGAGATCATCTAGTTCCAACCCTCTGCTCACGCAGGGTGAGAGAACAGGTTGCCTAGGACCATGTCCAGTTGGGTTTTGAGTATCTCCAAAGATTTCACAACTTCTCTGGGTAACCTGTTCTAGTGTTTGACCACCCTTGCATATTTTTGTTTTTATGTTTAAGCAGAATTTCCTGTATTTCAATTTGTGCCTCTTGCCCTGTCACTGGGCCTCATTGAGAAGAGTCTGGCAGCGTATCATTTACACGTGCGTGCACACATCCCCTTCAGCCACCTTCTTCAGCTAAACAGCCCCAGCTCTTTCGGTCTCTTCCTGTGAGAGATGCTCCAGTCCTTTAAGCATCTTTGTGGCTCTTTCTTACTCCAGTACATCCACATCCCTCTTGTACTGGGGAGCTCAGGGCTTGACCCACCACTGCAAATGTCTTACCAGCGCTTTAGCAGAGGGGGAGACTCACCTTGCTCAACCTGCTGTCGATGCTTTCTAGCATAGCCTAGGAGGCTGTTGGCCACCTTTGCCTCAGTGGCACATTGCTGGCTCGTATTCCACTTGGCGTCCACCAGAACCCCCAGGTCTTTCTGCAAAGCTCCTTTCCAGCCCCACTCTTGCAAACTTGCTGAGGGTGCACTCTGTCCCATTAGTGAAAATATTAAGCAGCTTTGGCCTCAGTACGTGCCTCCTTAAGCAGATCTTTGAGCTGAATCTCGCTGTTTGAGAGAGGCTGCCAGGGATGATGGTCACTGCGTGCGCCTGGGCACCTCAGGTCCAGTGAGCTTAGAGGGTGTTACAAGGCTTCCTGCAGCAGCTGGTGTGCAGCAGGGTATGGGGAAAGGGGTGGACCGCAAGAGAAGCGGTGGCTAGTGTTGAGGAAGAGGAAAGTGCTCTTTACTTTTCAGGGTTAACTCTGCCAGCTCTCAGGTTTGCTTTTTACAGCTAGTCAGAAAATAGTTCTGGAAGAATGATTTTGAGCAATTAAATGGAAGGGCAGTGTGGTAGTTCAGTTATGCCGTTGAAGGAAACCAAGCAGTCTAGTGAGGCTTGGTCCTCAACCTTCCCACCGGCATGGTAACAGACTTTAATAATTTGTGGCATCTCCGTATGTTTTTAACTGCCAAACAGAAGTGTCTTTTAGGAAGCATCTTTGAAGGCTCCAGTGACCTTCATGATGACTGCCAGCACTTCTGCTGAACTGTAGTACTTGGCAGTTTTTTTCCTTTTGAACCATATTGGTACTTGCATTTAAATTAGCTTAATCTCTAACTGACTCCAGACAACCAGATGTGCTTAATTACTGACTTTGGACAATTTTCTTCAGCTTGGCTCTGAAAAACCTAAACTAACAAAAAGTTAGCTGAGATGGCAATCTTGCAATTAGTACAAAATTTGAGAACGGAGAACCTTTTTCCAATCAACTGTTGTGTGATCGGTAGAACTGACTTTAAAAGAAATTCAAGAAGCCTCTTAGGGAAAACAAATCTAACATAGTTGGCTAAGATCCTTACATTATAGCCTAACTTTTCAAAAGAGGCTAGTATACATGTTACCCTGTTATAGCTGGAAAGTGGTGGGGAGATGGGTTTTGTGTGTGGAAAGGCTCAAACTTCTAAATTAGAAGAGTGATACGATACTGCCTGAGTTTCTATTACACTGATGGAAAGAAGTAAATAATGTTTTCTTAGCTAATACAGAAATAGCTGTAACAGCTGCTCATCTGATGGGGGGAGAAGAAGCAGAGGAAGTTCTGCTTCATGCCACACTTCTTGCCAGTAATTGCTCTGGGGTGTTTTCTGCTGCAGATGTCACCTATTTGGTCGACCTGAGCAAGGAATGGAATATGACTGTAACGATACACTTCGAAGGGTGGCCCAGCCACATGCCGTCCATGTCTGAACCGATATGCCTGATCTGTAAGGATCCTCGCACCTGCGACCGCGTCTTGACTTTAGAGTCTGGCACCGTCTACAAGATCTCCTTTCTGTGCAAGGACTTGTCCCGTCTGAGGATCACAGCTGAAAAAGGCATAAGTATGATGTGCTTTTTTTCCCAGCGGTCAGACAAACCTTCTCTCTTGCTTGGGCTTTAAATAGAGTGAGGTTGGAAACCAGGCGTTGGCCAGTTGGGAGATGGGTACAATGAATCTGGAGATGATCTTGTTGTTCGCTACATCATTCTGCCTTTAAAAATAGAAACTGCGTAGCTGTTCCTAGAACGGAAAGGACGGAAGGCACCTGAGAATCTTCTTGCTGAAAACTGTAAAATAAGGAAACAGAACAGGAGAGCCGTAAATCTGCCCATGAAAATGCGGGACCAAGGTGGCCACCAGGAATGCATCTTGTGCTGCTTGCATGTCCACTTGGTGTAGGATTTTCCCAAATGCTTTCAACGACCAGTAGAGAAGGAGTTTTAAAGTATATATCTGGACCTTGGCTGGTCTGCAACTGTGGCCCAGTCAGCCAGTGATATAGCAAAAGTAATATCTTGAGTGAGGAATTTTAAATATGTTTGTATCTGTTGGTTTCTTTGGTGTCCTGCGCCCTTTTAAAGAAAGCTCTTTAACTACAAATGGTACATGTTTGGGTAAAGGTTGCTAAGAGAGGATATTTTCTCAGGTAAATGCTTATCTGGGTCTGTAACACAAAACTGACAGTACTCTGGGTATGTGTACTCTGGTAAACAGGAGAACTTCCTTTCCCTAGATATTTCCTCTGCAAGAAAAATACAACCCTTGGGACTTGTTTTTGTGATTGCAGGCTGTGTCGATCTTCGGTGGTGTCAGAGGAAGATCTATTCCCTTTCGGTGCCCATGGCTATTACCAAATTGCCAATTCGACTGCATAAGTTTATTTGGAAACTCTTGGCTCCTGATCTGATCAACATAGAAATTACATCTCCATCCTTGAAACTTCAGCAACATGTCCCAGAGCAGAGGTGCAACACAAGCTACAGTTACAGCATTGTTAGTGCCACCCCAGAGACAGAGTTGAATGTTGGTATATTCTGTCCTGGTGGATCCATTGAAAAGATTCAGATGAGGAATAATATCACCATATCCTTAAAAACATTTGGTAAAGGATTCCTCAATGCGTCTAACCATCAGGATCTGAAAATGTCTTTTGTGCCACATATTAAAGGTAAGGTAATGGTTTGTACTACTTTGTTGTACAGCGTTGGATCTCTCAATACGCTTGTTAGAGCACATATGAATAACGTGAATGAATATTAATAGAAATAAGAGTTCACTTGTTTAAAGTCTAGTCCCGGAGCCATTGCTTGGATCAATCTTTGTCTGAATCAGTGAGGTGGTTTATTCCTGGAAGAAGGAAGGAACTTTGTGCTCCACGTGGTGGATAGTTGGTTGTGGGAAATTATCATAATTACTAATGTGGAAGGGATGATAGGTGAGTTGTATTGCTGGTACTGAGATGCAGGTGACTGTATAAAAATTTGCATGTCACAGGTATAAGTGACACTTTTTTGTTATGGAGCAGAAAGACCAGATAATTTTACGTGCTGAAAGAGAAGGCTTAAAAAAAAGAAAGTATCAAAACTAAGTTTTCATTCCTTTATTCCTTTCCTTTCCTACAGATGAGTGCACTTTCACTGTGAGTCCAGATCCAAAAGCTAAAGTTTACTTGCAGACTCCCAGCTGGCCGTATGGTCTACCTCCTTACGTCTCCATATCCTGGTACGTCGTCGTGCCCAGCAAGCAAGTTGCCCGCCTAGGATTCTCCAAGGACCGCATGGGCATCGCTTGCGAGACGGGCCGTGCCTATGTCAACATAAAGGAAGAGACATCGGGGGCAGAGGAAACGGTGCGCCGTGAGGACGAGCTTCTGCCTGAGCCCCGAAATATGTATCACGACTTCTGGGTAAACATTTCCAACTGTAAACCTGTGGATAAGATGCAGCTGGCCTTGCAGTTCTGGGTGACTTTTGCTGACAGGCAGATAGGTGAGTCCTATAAGGTTGTGGTGGATTGCTTTCCACTTGTTTCCTTGCTTTCCCTTGGGGGAACAGTAATGGATGCTGGTCCACCTTGGGTGTGGGTTTTATGAGATCCCTGCCTTCAGAAATACCTGTCCCTCAAAAACCTCTGAGAGTTACAGCTGGGTACTTTCAGAGGCTGGGGAGGAAGAAGGGTTTTTAGTGTAGTTTTGTTTGGCTTTTTTATGAGACAGGGGATTGCAGGGCTCCAGGGGGAGTAAGACTGGATTTTATTTTCTTTATTTAATTTAGCTTTTTAAATTGGAGATCACAGCCAGAAGGTATAAGAAGATCAAGTGATGTTTTTCCCCTCCCAAGGTCACAGATCTGGTGAACAACTTGGGATTTCATTATGCAAACGTATTCATCTGAGTAGTCTTTACTTCATATTAGCAGTTCAATTGGTCTCAGTGTTCACCTGAGCAAGAAATTATCCCTGGGGCAGGTCTGACCATTTAGTGGAGAGTGCACTGACTACTAACAGCAAAATCTGCATTCTTGGTGTCTTTCATCTCCCTGAAACATAAATCATTAAAAAAAAAAAAAGGCATTTTTAGGGTAGGCTTTGCTTGTGTAAATGTGCTTCACACTTGCACTTCCTCTGTGGGAGACTGCTGTCTGTAGAAGTATTGGCTAGGCAGGCTAGAGCTGAAACAGTATCAAATTAATTTCTAATTTTTTCCTCTTTTTTCTTTTTTATAATGTATATTTCTTTTAAAACTCTCAGCATTGTTCTTTGCTCACATGTGGACTTTCCTGATCAATTTTCTGACTCTTAGAAAACCTCAGGTCAACATAATTTGTGCATTTCAGAGCAAAGGATTGTATTGAGGGGAAGTTGGTGAAATGTCACTGTTTCCTTTGTTGAATCCCTCTCTGTCTCTCTCTGCACTTCCTTCTCTTCCCTGCCTATTCAGCCAGCGGCACATGAGATGTTGCAGGTAAGTTTAGCAGCCCATGAGCTGTATTGAATTCTTGGAGATGGGGTGGTGGGTTGGTTGGGTTTTTTGACTGTGCTCCACTGCTAGCATCAGGAGTTTGTTGTTGCTTGGCCTCCAGCCCCTTGGAAATGGCTTGTGTTACCCCGCGGTGAGCACGGCTTGGAAACTCCTGCTCTGCAGGCAGCTGGTACACTTAGAAATTCTTGAGGAGGTTCAAACCCAGCCGGCTTTTAGGAGAAAGCTGAATGTTTTCTCTCTCTCATTCAGTGTCCTTGTACCTTGTCTGTTTGCAGACCTAGGAATGATACTTGGTGTGGTGGCTGGGGCTGGAGTTCTCGTGGCTATTGGACTCACTGTGGGCTGTGTTAAGAAGTAAGTTCATAATTTGGCATGTGTAACTTAGCAGTTCAGGAAGGCATTTCAGGAGAGCTGCTGGGGCCTCTGTTTCATGTGTTGATATAGATCCCTTGAACAAGGGTCTGAAGCATGAGGTAGGCAATGCACTGGAGGTTCAAGTAGTGTGCCTCCAAGAATGCTGCTTTACTCTAAACTGATTGACTTTAAGAGTAGAGCACCATTCCTTGAGTCACATTACTTCCACCCCCAGTCCATTGCCTACCTTGGCCTTACTTAGCACAGGCTTCTGGCTGTACTGGAAGTAAGGTACTGGTTGGACTTCATCAGAAATTCATGGGAAACAAAATCATAACGAATGTGGCCACTGTGCCTGTGGCTCTAGACAAGGCTTTGTTCAGACAAGCTGTAAACTCACTCAGATATACTAAGAGCTTATCTTTCATCTGCACAACCTCCAGCAACTTCTTCTGGAGTTTGCACATCAAGTGGGAGCATTTTTCTGTATGAGATGAGCCCTTGGGGAAAGAACTAGGTTGTGCAAAGCAAACATGCATAGCCTTACTCACGCAAGCAGAGTCTGAAGTCATTGATAGTTTGGGGTTTCTGATACATGTATGTTCAGAGCTGGCAGGGTGATTGGGTCCTGAAACAGTAGAGCTGGAGTGAATTTGTGCAATATGATGACTAGAGCAGTTATGAGCACACTCTGCTACACAGGAAAGACTTTACAAATATAGGCTTAAAAATCTTCAGTTCAGACTTTGGTCTTACTACCTTGGGGGCAGTCACTCCAGAAAGCGCAATCAAGAAAAGTTCATTCAACTTTGATAGAGGACCCACTATCTTACTGGTCTTCAGCAATGCTCAGCTGTGTTTTGTGAGGATCTGGCAGCCTCTAGGTCCTATCAGTGTCTGTGGGTGTTGGGAGACTCTGCACTGCACAGCTGGGACCCCTGTACTTGGGAGGCCATTGGAGTTAGTCTTGCAGACTGCAGGGTCAGCACAACAGCAGTAGGTAACCAAATAGTGTGAAGTTATTTTCTGCTCTGCCAAAAAAGCATGTCTAGACTCAAGAGTTATTTTTCCTAAGATTGCAAGTGAAGCCTTCAATCCAGGTAGGCTGCCTGACCCTGGGTAGCTGGGGTGGGTAAACAGAAGCTGCCGTTACTGAGTTCAAACACATCAGCCATGTGTTGTTTCTGACCTGTCAACAATTTCAACTCTGTAACAGGAAGAAGAAAAGCCAGAATCCCATGGTGGGAGTGTACAATGCTAATGTGAATACCCAGGTGCCTAGAAAACAAGGCTTATTCACAAAAGGGAGGAAAACCAATGAGTCTCATGTCTATGCCGTTATTGATGATGCTGTGGTCTATGGGCACTTGCTGAAGGAATCCAATGGTTCAGTCGCTCCAGAAGTTGATGTGTACAGGCCTTTCGATGGACCCATTGGTAGCTTGCCGCCTTCTCCACCTCCACTCTCCTTCAGAAAAGACATTAAACACTCTAACACATCTGACACTGAGGAACCTCCACCTCTGACGGACGCAGACCATGACACTTACACATTTGCTCATCAGAAGTCAGGGCAATCAGAGGACAATGGAGATACAAATGAAAAGAATAACGGAGATACGAGCATGTCCTTGCTAGAAAATAAGGAACAGGACAGTTCGGTGGAGTAACTTTATGCCAGGTATAGCAGTTTCCTGTGGAAGTACAGGTGACCTGTAAGGACAAGAGTCTGGGGAAAAAAACTGAAGAGGAGTGTTATTTTTAAATGTGTTTTGATGCTGTTTTGTTTTGTGTGTGTGTGGTTTTGGTTTGTTAAACTTCAGCTGTTGATAGCTTTCAGTTTTAGAGTGAACGTCTAGCAAACTCAAACAGTCAAGACACTCTAGGACTGCCTGCACTGCTGGTTGTGAAACAGGTGGCACAGGTACGCTTCTGCTCTTTATTATAAAGACACCAGGAAAACAAATTCCTAACTGCAAGCTTAAATAGAGTGAGGAGACTGTTTTGTCGAGAACATCCTCCTCTTTCACAAGTCATTTGTTCCTGAGTGTTGGTTGGTGACTCCTTGAAGGCGTAGGCTACATCACCATCTCAAGGCAGCTCCACATTGCACAGATGTCTAAGCAATCTGCTAATGTCTGAGCAAAGGAGGGGACACTGTCATTTCCACCACTTGCTGCTTAAAAGTTCGTTGTATTTAGCATACTGGTGGCTATATAAGTGTAGTGAAAGACCATGTATGCCACCTGGAAGAGCTCCATGTGTGTAAATCCATGTGAACACTTGAGCTTGGGCTCTTCCAGTTTGGAAGGAAAGTTATGGGTCTTCTCTTAATTTGCAACTGATGCTATCATACTTGGATAGCACTGTGTGAGCCTACACCAAAGACTGTATTTTCTTTGCTTTTTTACAAAACCAGTTTCAAAAGTCTGAAACAATTTGCACTTCTGTTCAGATGCCCTGTAGCATTCATGCTTTAATAATACCTTGCGCTTTTGGCTCAAGTAAGAGTAAGGATTCAGTGAAGAAATAATTATATGGTCATCAGCTGTTTAATAATGCCTTTCACTTCACATGTTAGAGATGCTTGGTTATTTAATAAGGATCAAAAAAAGGAGTAAAGAAAACACATTATGTCCAGCAGGTGGTTTCTTTGAAATGTGAAGTATAAGGAAGGCCTAGATATCTTTTTTTATCAACCTGAATTTAACAACCACGTTGAAATGATGGTGGGGACAGGTCTTGATTTCTAGTGGGACTTATACTTCAATCATCTAGCTGCCTTTGAAAGCCACCTCTTGAAATCAGGTAAATAACAGGTCTCATTTTTAAGTGCTGTAGTTAGCATGCCCCTCGGTTTCCATGCCTTTTAAAACTTGAGGGTCAGATCTTCATGCGGAGGACTACGGGTATATTAATAAAGTTGCCTTTTATATGCAAACATCTGGCTTATCCAGGTGTGCAGTTACTGAGGATGTTTGCAATTTTGCATGCAGCGCTAGACCTGACGACTTGAGAATTTCTCTCCAAATGTCTTATCGTGACTGTTTCTTGCCTAAGAATACGCAGAGGTGCCATAAAACTTTTAGACAGTGTTGCATGCAATAATGTTAAACATATAATAATGTCTAAAATTAAAATGTCTTTACTAGAAACCTTGCTGTTTACATCAAAAAAGAATGTGGATTTCTTCCTGTGTTAACTATGCTGGCATTGCGAATTGACTATTTATACAGTCAAGTGTGTGTATTTAATAGTGTATACCATTATACTGCTTGGACCACTATAAGATTCAGTATAATGTCGTATCTGACTCAGTTTTCTATAGCATATGGCAAAACATGTGCCGTCTAAAAGTGCCTTTTAATGGTTTCAGGTATTTTCCTGCTTATGTTTATCACTTTTAATATAGAAATGTGTATTCCTAGATCTCTGGCTAGTTATTGGGATCACATATTTCAAAGTGTACTGGGTCATTTTAATGTCATTTGATAACTTAAAAAGATTTCTGCAATACTGATAAATGTTTTTCTCAGGTAACTGAATTGCCACGATACATTTTTATAAGAGTAGTCCAGTTGTGCATTGATCTGGTCAATGTTTCTCACTTCTCTTTTATTGAAAAGGAATGAGAAGTCTGTAAGAGAAATTCAAGACTGTCTCATCCCTCTAGCTTGGTTTCTGCAGTTGCTTAGATGAGATTTTTTTTAGTTCATGTTCTTTCTAACCAACTGAAGAAAATATAATGGAGGTTGGGCTTTTGTTCACAACCTCTTGATCTTTGAAGGAAGAATATGATGCTTGTTGACGGTTATTTTTATTTGTTCTATTTTAACTCAGCTTTTGGTATGGCAATATAAACCTTAGTTTACAGTTGTTTCCAGTCTAAGGTTGACTGTCACTGAGCTTACTTTGGTATGTTTAGAGTAAGAATTCAGGCACAAATTCCAGTTTGCTTCTCATTAAGAGAAAGTTGTGACTTAATTTTTAAAAAAAAATAAATATAACAATACCAGCTGGAGTAACTAGTGTATGTCTTTCTTGTGTGTGTGTGTAAACTCAACCTCGAGTGTTCTGATGTCTGACTGTTGGTAGTTATGCCATTGCCCTGAATGATATAAATGGGTTTTTAGAGAACCTAGTTTGCTGGGGTAATGTACTGCTGACTGTGCGTGTCCTTTTCTTGCATGGCCAGTGATATGCTATTAATTGCTGGTTTTAAAGACATGTGGTTTAGATCATTGGGGAGAAGGGTTGTAAAATATTTGAAGCTTTCAATATAAAAATAAATGGTTCAGCGGCTTCTCCGTAGGATTGTGGTGTTTGTAATTTATTCACACCCAACTGACACATACAATTGAATTCCAAATTAATTTCTTTTCAGGGATAATAGCATAAAAGTACATTTTATGACTAGCCCATCAGTCCAGAAGAGACCCTTATGAAAATGTGGGAAGCCCTTTTTTGTTCTAAATTAAAGTGTGTGGAATCAGTACCTACTGACTGCTTTCTTGGTTTATTTTTTTATTTATTTTGAGGCAAGTTTAATGCACATAGAAAATGATGTTTGAAATCCTCACTACTGAGGATCCCAGTAATTGCTGGGAATGGATCCTAGGCTGAATTAGTCAAATCTACTCTTGGAAGGCGTAGGAAACTCAGCAAGGATCGGCCAGTCCCTAGGCCCTCTCCAAAACTGCCACTTAATATGAATGTAAATGAAAGTACTTATTTGGATCTTCACTGAGATTGTGCCATCCTGGAGTAGTTCCTGTGCAGTGGTCTTCATCTAAAAATGAAAATTCCTGAGTCTGGTTAACCATTAATTGCAAGGTGGGGGACCACAGGAGGGCAGCAGTTCAGAAACTCCTCACCAGAAAGTTATTTGCTTTTGAAGAGCAAAGAGAAGTGGAGGGTTTTGTTGCCCAAAGCAGCAAAGCTGAAAAGATACTACTTCTTGCTGCTTGGACTTGAATCTGGGAGGTTTGGACAATCTCGATCTATCAGAACACTCAGTAATTGCTTTATTTTTAAGCATGTATGTGAATAGTCTAGTGCAATTTCCAGATAAATCAAGAGCCAAGTTACTACTCTTTGGATTAGAGCAAAATTTGTAGAGCACCAGTAAGAAATGAAAACACTTTTGTTGTTGACACCAGACTAATACTGAGACTTCAACTCCTTGACCCTAGGGAGAAAAAAAAAAAAATCGTGTTACTCTGAAGAAGCTATCCTGGGATACCTGAGAGTGTGACAGACAATAAATTTAAGTATGTAAATGTTGGGGGGGGGGGGGGGGGGCAGGGAGGAAGCAAAATGCTGAATAACCCTCATCCATGTGCACATTTTCACCAGCCAGTGTTTAACGGTGGGCTGCAGTGTATACAAAAATGGAAGCAAATCTGTTTCCCCCAAAACTTTGAAGCTAGAAACTAAAAAAAAAAAAAAAAAAAAAAAAATTAGAGGATTAATTCCTTTAGTATAAATGGCTTTCTACATCTAACTTAGTGATTGGTTTATTTTTGATAAAGTATAACTTCCCAGCAATTATATAAGCATGGGTTACCTAATTTTCTTTGAAACCGAGGAATTCTGGTGTGGAAAACTGATCGAACCTGGAGGAAGGGAGTTTACAGGGACTTAGAAACGTCTGGCGTGTTGTTTCAGCAACATAAATGAAGCATGGCAAATTGTTTCAATTAGCAACACTCCTAACATATAAAAGGGTTTTTTTGTGGTTTGGGCTGCATCCATCTCTTGTATTAAAGAATTGCTACGCTGCTGCACAGAAGTCAGGCTTTACACTTCTGAACAAGATGTACCTTCAAAAAGTGAAGGAACAGCTCTGTTTTTCTTCATTTGTGTGTGTGTGTGTGTATTTTATATATAGACATGTGTGTTTATCCTGGTACAACTACTACAGTCACTCATAGCTGTAGAAAGAGTGCCATGATGCATCCTGTCAAAGATGCACTAACAGAGCAATGTTCCATCAGCACGCAGCACCTTTTTAGACATGAGGCTAGAAAAATGGCCTTGCTTTCCAAAAGGTGTTTTCTCAGAAGAAAATGAGGGGAAAAGTTCTGGTGATGTTCTGTCATCTTTGCAGCAAAACTTTTCTTTTTTCCCCCTAACTGGAAATGATTTGATTTCAGAAAGTAGTATTTAGAAGAAACGAAATGTTCCATGTAAAGTATGTACTCCCCCTCTTTTTTCGTTTTTATTTCATTGTCAGCATAAAGCTGAACTTTGATATTGCTCACCAAGGAGAATGTCTGTCCTACACACGCAGGTGCAAATCCATGCTGAAGGGAAGGGTGGTCTGCTGGAGGGGTGGAGGAGAGTGCCCCATGCCTCCCCTCCCATCAGGGGAGAGAAACAGTGAAAGGGAGCGCGAGAGGGACAAAGTTTGCTCTGTGTGCCTGATTTCAAGGGAGCTGAGCCCTAGTGAGCAAAAGGCATTTACAGGCCTCCTGGATAGATTTCATGTCTTCTGGAGACTTTTTGTTCTGAGGCTTTTGTTTTGTTTTGTTTTCAAATGTAGGAAATGAGGGCAAGTTCGTGAAAAGTGCAAAAAGAGCTTCAGGGTACATCAGGGTCCCTGCAACAACTTCAATCTACCTGCTGTTTTTCCCAGCAAGGGTTAAATATTAGCTTTTACCACAGTACTTGCACAAAAAAAAGCAAGCTGTGCTCGGCTGAATTACACCTAGCTGCTTTGTTTATCAAAGACCTTTGGAGCGATGGGTGCTCATTTCTGAATATGACCTGAGGCCATCGCTAGTGCCTCCTGAGGTCAGAAAGGCTGCGTCCTCCGATGTGGGGTGGTTTGGGTAAATACTGGGAGAGGTGGGGAGGATGTGGGGTGGTTTGGGTAAATACTGGGAGAGGTGGGGAGATGTTCCTATTTCAGGGGGTACCTCCACAAATGAAACAGGGACAGGTTTCGGTGTTCCTCTTTTTCAGGAGCCCTGGGCGTGGTTTTGCCTGAAGGTGTTATTAGGATACCCTGAACCTTTGCCACTTGCTACTGTGGTAAAAGTATCCCTGCCTTTGACCTTTATTTTAAGGGGTGAAAAATGACAGACGGAGCCCATACAGACAGCTTCCTCCCTACATGAGCTTAGTCGCGGCAAGGCGTTAAGTACATGTGTATAAGTCTAGTTTTCTGCACAGAAGAACCTGGCCTTAAGTGAGATTCACCACTTGGTCTCAGGAGCATGAACTGCAGGTTCCTAAGCCGAATTGTTTTAGCATCTGCTTTAAAGTCAGCATCGCAAAAGCTTTTTACTTAAAAGGTTTTTTCAAAAAATTAATAGAGAAGCAAATTAATGGTGTGTTTCTCCTCTCAAAATGCTATTTTTATTTAATTGCTGGATTCTGGAAAAAGTAACTTGAAAACAAATATGCATAAATGTTGTTTTATAACATACAGTGAACTATGAAGCCAAATAATCATCTGTAACAAGGTAAAAATGACTGCTCTACAGTTTAAGCTGCTACGCAGAGTTTTGTTCATATTAAACTCATGTTTGCAATTTGGGGCATGAGTACACGAGGCTTTCAACTCTGGAGACCTGCGCATCCACCAATGCCTTCTCCTGCTGTAGAAACTTTCAGAGTTATGCTACTTAGAAAAGCAATGCAACTTCTGATCTCTTCAGAAGTGAGCACTTTAAAGATAAATGCTGGGATGTTTTTGTATAAGAATAATCTTCATAGTAAGATGCAAACCTAAAAGCTTGAATCTTTATAGATTTCACATTCCCACAGTAAATTAAAGCTGTTCTACTTTTCTGCCAAAAAGCCTGTTTAGATACTTGGTAATTACTTCCACAGCTTAAAGCTTTACTCATTCAAAAGCTTGAAAAGGTTCATATACTTTCCCTTCATTTGTTTCCTTAAGTTAATGAGAGTATGTTTGGCTTTTTATTTAACAAGTGGTAAATGTAAAAAGTAAGCAAAGGCATAATGAAATCTTCTAGTGTGACTGCTCTGTGAACATTTTATAGCTTAGTCTTTCAGAGCAATTAAAAAAAAAAAGGCAGCAAGCCCTTACATCGTCCTCTCTAATTTATTTTCTTTGGGTTAACAGAAAACAAGTTTCTAAACATCTTAAACCAGCCTAGCAAAGCATAGGGGTTCATACATATGTCCAATATCCTGGAAGACAATTTAGTGTTTTCCCTTGCTAGTCAAACATCTGAGGGAACTGGGCAGTTTACTATGTACTTGTGTATTCCGACATTTGATTTTTGGCTGATCAGTTCTCCAGGTCAAACTCCTACGTGTTTTCCTTAGGTTTTTGTGGCCACCCGTCTGGGTCAAAGGATGAGATACAGCTTCACCTGAAAGGAGATGCTGGATTTCTGTGACAAGGCTTCCTGATACTGCTTGTGGGATGTGAGTCTTAAAGAATCTGTGCCCAGGTTATAGCTGGAAAGGTGGCACTGCTGGAAGTAAGGCAACTCAACCTGGAGAGGTTGAACCACGTGTTAGTTAAGTTGCTCCAAGCACTGACTGAGAGGTGAATTTTTGTCATCACCCCCTTTTCTTTTCCTGCTGCTGTATTTTCATGTCTTTTCTTCTTCTCTCCCCACACTTGCAGTCAGCCAAATTCAAGGCAGAAGTCCCTAGAAACCACTTTTTTGGTGAATGGCCTCTGAGATTTACACCAAGCAACCAATGCTGGGGTGAAGTACTTCTAAACTCTGTCTACAACATATTTCTTACTCTAGCCACATCTGAACCTGCTTGGTTTACCTGAATTAAAAATGCCTCTGCTGATTTGCCTTCCCATCCCTCTGGTTGGAGAGGTTACAGCAAAGCTGCTGGGTGAGGTTTGCCACAGCAAGGTCCCCAGGTTTTGCTGTCACAAAGCTGCTTCAGAGTTGAATGAAGTGGCAGTACTTGAAGTAATTGTTTACGTCTCAAATAGCTGGAGATGTACTTGGGTAAACATTAACAAAGGTAGGAAAAACTCAAATTATTCTGGAAACTTGCTTCTCTTGACGTGAACGACCTCTCATATGAGTAATACCCAATTAAACACCAAAGCATGCAGAATGATAAGCCTGGTCCACGAATGGTGGAACAACTCATGTCTCTACCAGTAACCAAGATATACTTTACAAAATCTGTAATTGCTTCGCTAACATTTACCGTAGTAAAAATATCTCCACCAATTCACACTTTGCTTTAGGCGATGCAACGGTGATGACTCTGTGGCTTTCTGTCACCAAGGAACAACACAGAGGAGCCATCCCCCTTCCTGCTACCTCAAAGTAGAAACAGCTGATGGGAATAATGCACCCCTTTGCTTTAGAAATAGTATGGTTTGAGGCTTAGATACCAATTTTAACTTTAATCATTAAGGTGAAACTTATCCCTTATTCTGAGGGTGGATGTTTTCCTATATCCTACTGAGATTTAAGCCTTTTCTTGAGGGTCAGTGTGAGGCTAGGCTTTACGCTTGTCCTTACCCTGGTCCCACCAAAGCCAGGGGAAAGAAGACCACCACCCATAAAGGGAGCCCCTCAGCTTCCTTCCCTAGATACAGAGGCAGTTTTTAGTAGTTCATTTCCTTGATTTATTTATAATAAATAGAAATAAAATCAGGTGTGAATGCCCGTCAGGTGGATGCCACCTGACTAATGTGGGAGGAGGAAATGGATTTCAAATTTGAAATTCTCCATGGGATGGGGCAGGGGGAAATTAAAAAAAATGCTTCCCTGAAAGCCAGGCTTATGGAGGGGCTGAATGACTGAACAGTTTGCACTGTGCCATCAACAGTTTCTGATCAGGATGGTCAGATCTCTGGGTTTCAAAGCAGTGCTGCAAAAACAAAGGGCACGTGGAGTCAAGATGTTGAATGCGGCCAGCGGTAGCTGCTAGTGAGTTTGGGGGAAGCGTTTGTTCTCCTGACACTCGGTAATAACTGCTTAGGTCCAATGCAGACTTTTGGGATATTTCTTACTGTTGACTATTAAACACGTGTGTCAAACTTTGCGTTGTCTCATGTGAGGACATGTTGTGAGGACACGGATGCAAAAGGAGGATCCTGTTTGCTGTGGCAGGAGCTGTGCATGAAGCTTTCTCTGTTCCTGGAAAATCACAACCACCTCTCTTTCCTGACAACGTCCCAGAGATACAGCAAGCAGGCAGGCTGTGATGGGCTTTTGGGGATGATGAGGACTGAGTGTGCCGCCCCTGGGCATTCCCAAGCGAGCAGTCACTTTTGATGGCGTTAGCTGGAGTTAGTACCCCTCTCACTAAGTCTCTGCTCCTAGCCATGATATTTAGTTAAATCACTTTCTGCACTAACCTTTGCCGGCAGAATGTCTTTAGATAACTTTATGCAACGGTAGGAACATGAGATATTTCCCTTGTCAACATTGATAGTGGACCCTAACTAGGGACCCTAACCCACCCTTTGGGTTTTGGCTAAGAAACTGGTCACATCTAGGTTGCAGCTGGGGAGAGCAAGGGAGGGAGGAGGAGCTCCCCTGCATGGCTGGAGGGCGCGTTTCTGCCTGGGTGCTTAAATTTCATCCTTTTCCACAAAGCTACTGCTGTAACAGCATTTGCTGCAGTTACTGCTGCTGTTATGCTTGCAGTAAGTGTACTAACCTTGCTATGAAATTACTCGTACAGCTAATGCGTGATGATATAATGGAAGAAGGGTCTTGAGTCAAGGTTTCCAGGTAACCTGAATTTTCACATTTCCCTGATTTTTTAAGGACTGGGGCTTTACAGCTTTATTACGTCTTACTCTGTGTGTGTGTGTGTGCGCGTGTTGTCTTTTGTTGTGCAGGATTCAAACCTGAAGTCCCATCACTGCAGTGTCCGTAATACTGAGGTGCCCTCTGCATCAGGATCACAGCCCTAACGCAGACATCTCTGGGTGCACCTGGCGCCTGGGTACCGGCTGCCCAGGAGCCCTGCCCTGTCCCAGCCTGTGCCTCTAAACCAGCTCCCCACAACGATGCTCACACAGCCTGGGCTCCTTTCCTGATGAATAAAAAAGCGTTAGCGTCTCTGGGACGTGACCATGGTAAAGGGCTAGAACATAGATGCTATGACCTGGTAGTCTTTTAAGTTTTCCCTCTCCTTTGACAAAGCTGGATTTTCCCTGCAGCGCTGCTAAGAGCAGCTGAGGAGCGAGTCGATGGGAACTTGTATGTGAGATGGGCAGGAGGTGAGAGGGGCTGGCTGCTGTGGTCCCTGCCCGTTTTATCTGCCTGGGAAAGCCTGAATTTAACGGAGAATTGGGTTCCTGGACCAACTATGGCTTAAGACTGCAGGCATGTGTAATTCCTCGTTACTCTTGTTAGCTGAAATCCCAGTGCTGCACTTGTGCACCTCAACACTACACCAAACATCCCAGCTTGCTCCGTGCTGTGGGGATGCAGCTGAGGAAGTAGCGGGATTGCTGCAAAACACGATGCATGCAGATAAGCTCTGGTGTGCTGCAGTTCCCATGGATGGATAACTGGGATGCAGGCTGGGAAACTGTCGGATTACGTGTGGGGCTTTTTTTTAACAGATAGCTTTTATGCAACTTCAAGTCCCTGTGCCTGGAACAACCAACTTTAATTCCCAAGGAGTGTAGAATCAGGGCATTGGAAAAGGGGAAGGAGAGCGGGAAAGGACCCTCCACAGGGGGAGGTGAGAGGATAGGTAATCACAAGGCAATATATTGGCACCTTGAGCTCTGCCTCAGACCTTTGTATGAGCTAAAGCAAGATAGCTGCTGCCTCTGTCTCCTTCTACCCTGAGTCTGAGGGAAGGAGATGGGTTGGCTTCTCAGTTTCCTGTGCCTTGGGGCCACCCATCTGCTCCAGGGGTTCCAGCAATGGCCAGCTTGCTCCATCATGCAAGAACTGGTAAAGGAAGAAACCAAGCGGTGGATGTCCCAGGAGGGCCTGGCAGCTTATGGACACCTCTCTCATTCATCCCAAAATGAGAGGGGAGCAAGAAAACTGTCTTGCCCCTGATACAGCCAGTTCCTGAGACTCAAGACCGTGATTTTCTAGGGACCTTCAGGGTCATCTGGGCCCCATGATTAGTGTGTGAATCAAGGGCTGAATCTTTGCTTTTGGGTGCTTGCACTGCTCACTGCAGTTTGGCCTCCAGAGCTGTCTGCTCTCTTCTTAATCACTTGATAAAAGCCATGAGGTGGTTTTATATCTGGCTATGGACACTACCTACATCTGCGGTTCCAGCAGGCTTAAAAATAGGCTACTTGTATAGGCTGGCATAACAATTCCTGTGAATGTTTAAAGGAAGGAAAAGTTCTCAGTAATGATTATTTCTGATTGTTTTCAAGCTTTTCACGTTTTATATGTGAGGTGTTTTGGTTTTTTTTTCCCCAGTACCATGCTTTCAGGTTTGCTTATCTTTCTCCAGCAATATGCTACAATTACTCGTGTTTGCATCCCGTTTTGGTGCATACATTTTAATTCCGGAATAAAAAGCACTGATTGTTGTTCTGCTTCATTTTTCAAAGCAAGTTCAGTTTCTAGGCTGTGTAGAAAACTGTCAGTCACTCGCTGTAGGTACATAGCACCCCACCCACCCAGCGCCTTCCAAGTCCTCGCTCTTCAATGGAGCCGATTGTTGAACTGTGTTTAGGACCAGTGCTATTTCTGTAGTGTTTCCTAAAATTTGACTGGTTTAAGGTCTACCTGCTTGAGGGTTGGCTTTATGCTCTGACATATTGTAGAAAAAAAGTGCAAGAGCCAACCTCCATGGATGCGTGCTGCAGCACCTCTGTGCTGGTGCACGGGCAGATGGGACCTGTGGCATCTCCCATCTCCCGGGGTTTGGATCCACCACGTCAGCATGGCTTGGCACTCGGGGGCTTTGGGTTTGGATCCAAGCCCTCCCACCAATGGAGCAGTGTCCAGGTTGTACGTGAGTCCAGATGAAATTCAAGCTGCCCATGGCCCATCCTGCTCTAATAGTAAAGCAAATCTATCACTGTGGTTGAGCTGAGTCACGACTGCATCTACCCACTCATGAATTTTTTGTTGGGATGGATCATTTAATATAAAATATATCTCATTTGCTTTTTGGTTCTTTGGTGGAGTTTTTTGTTTCCTTTTGGTTGAATTTCTATATGAAGTTTCAGCTCTTGTCTTCTGATCACACTTGGCAGAGCAGCAAGACCTAGTATCTGGTGCTCTGGCAACATTACAGTGTAGAAATCACAACCCACTAGAGAATATTTTGTCAGCTTTCCTGATTGATAACCTTTCTCTGTAGGAGGCTTTTACATGACAGCTCATCCATTAGGTGTCTGAGGTCATCAGTCTCCTCCTGAAATGCCTTTTTTTCTCCTGTGGCTGTAGAAGAGGACCCAGTTACATAGGTAGGTTCCCTTGCTCAGTGTCCGTGTCCGCACAGACTAGCTGAGGTTGGCAGAGACCTCTGGAGATCGCCTGGTCCCACCTCCTGCTCAGAGCAAGGTCTCCTGGAGCAGGTTGTCCAGGGCCATGTCCAGTTGGGTTTTGAGTATCTCCAGGGATGGAGGCTCCACAGCCTCTGTGGGCAACCTGTGCCAGGGTCTGACCGCCCTCACAGAGAAAAAGGTTTCTCTTCTGTTTAAGCAAGATTTCCTGTACTTCAGTTTGTGCCCGTGGCTCTGTCTTCTCTACCCATCCCCATCAGGCTTTTAAACATGTGGATAAGATGCCCTGAGCCTTCTCTTCTCCAGGCTGAGCAGTCCCCACTCTCACACAACAGCTGCCCCAGTCCCTTCATCGTCTTTGTGGCCCTTCACTGCGCTTGCTCCAGTAAGTCTATGACCCCCGCCCCGTACTGGGGAGCCCAAAACTGGACCTGGCGCTCCAGATGTGGCCTCACCGGTCCTGAGAAACACAGAAACGGGGTACAATATTGAATGCCAGAGACCTTGCTTTTGGGATCCCTGTTCATGGGTGTGATTGATAGAAATAAATATGCCTGTTACTGCAGTGGGAAACTAAGCTGGCCCCGGGGTATTTCTGCAAAGCAGGTTTTATTTCCCCTCTTGCATTTCCCAAGCAGTGTTTTCTAAACATAGCATCTTGAGACGTGTTCTTCACTGCTCGCCTGCAGGGTTGGCAAGCGGCTTGTGTGTTTTGTTCTCTTCAACGGGCTCAGGGTTAGCTTTCTAACAGGGCTGAAGCGAAAGCAAATTATTTTCTACGATTAGCAGTTGGCCTCACCTCTTGGCAGCACGGTCATCTCTGGGTTTTTGACTCCTTCCTGGGGTGACTCACCCTCCTGGGGTGAGGCTGGACATTGAGGGTACAGCGCTGGTTAGCCAGCACCCGGGCTACAGGTGCTGGGTGCCTTGTGGTCACCACCGGCACCGACCGCCCATGCATCTAGCACGAGTGTGCGTGTGGGAGGTTGCAGGGAGGCGAGGCAGCCACCGACCTGGTTGCACAGAGCAGGACGGAGCGGTGAGGCTGCTGGGTGCGAGTCACGGCTAAAATGTTTGTGATTTTGTTTTTAGTTGTATTTGCAACAGTCCCCAGCTGTTACCTTTGGATTCCCTCCAGGTGCTTCTAAACTGGAGATATTTTGGATGTTGTTAGGGAATAAAGCACTATTTTTCCCTCTGTACACCATAGTCTGATATTCTCTCATCCCCTGCTTTATCTTCTACCACCAAGGAGATTATTTTTATGCTCTCCATCAGTGTAGTGACCCCCAACTGTTTTCTATTTATGCTCCCAGCAGTTGTTTGGTTTACCCTTGTTTGCTGATCCTCACAGATCTGTGTTTCTTCACTGCCTATGGCAGCTTCTGAGCTGGAGAAATATAACTTTAATTTAGTTTTTTATTTTATTTACAAAAGGAGAGACTGAGAGGTCAGGTACTGAAGTGGGGTTCAGTGCTTACGTAGGAGCAGGACCAAACAGTAAAGCCTATAGGAATAACAAGGCTCAGTGGTGCAGGGGTGGAGATGCTCCTTCCCTTTTGAGGTGCATCCTGCTGATGATCTCAACCCACAGCCAGAGGTGGGAAGTGCCTTCCCCTTGGGGTAGGCAGGAGCAAAAGTGTTTGGGAGCTGTTCCTTGCAAAAGATGATGGGGAGAGACTACCTTTGATAGGGTGAGAGACTTGGGTCTGAGTAAATCCCAGGCTGAGCGGACAGGCGCAAGGAGCAGAGGTGCGGGGTTGGGTTGCTTGTTCCAAGTGTGAATTTTCTCCTTCGCTCTGCTTGGGGTCCTTCTCCCATGTCACCAAACTCTTTTGATCTGAATTTACCCTGGACTGCTAAGGACCAAGTCCCACAAAAGTGTTCAAGGCTTAAAACAAGCTTTTGGCTTATGACTCCCGAAGTCTTACCCACCTTTGCCTACCTGCCCCTTTTACTGACCAAAGCTGAAAGCAAGCTGGCTGCTGGCCAGGGCGCTGTCGTATGTTAATAGTGTGATGTTCTATCAGAGGGGTACTTCAGAAAGGTATTAACAATTTTATGGTTAACCGTTTTACTGTTAGCCATTTGGTCCTCTGCCTGTACATCAGGACCTTGGTGAACTGGGGTCAGGGCAATCAGTTGGGTAGATTAGCGTAGCTCTACTGAAGTCAGCTGTGGATGGTGTAGTGCTGGGGTAATGCTTTCTGTGGGCTCACCCAGTAACAGTTCTTCTTTTGTTTATATAAATAAATGCGCATTTCATGTTTCATCTTTCCTCTGCTGTGTTACAGAGCCACAGGCAGCTGAGTGGCCCGATCACTGGCACAAGATCTTACACAACAAGTCCTATTTTAATAACACGAGGTTCATTTGAGATTGAGGCGTCGCAATACGTCATTGGTTCAGACATGATCACTTCCACATTTCTTTTTCTTGGGGAAGAGCTGGGGTTTCTTTCCATGAGTCTGCATGCCTTTGGTTGAGACCACACTTTGTGGACAGCAGATGTTCTTCTCTGGCTTGAGTGCCAAAAAGATTTAATGAAAGATCAAAAAAGTGATGCTTGTCCCAGCCCCCAGCAGATGGACCCCATCTGCTCCGAGCAGTTCCCATCGGGCCATGCTGGAGTGGAGGCAGCCAGTGTCCCCCGTTCAACCCCTCCACCCCGACGTTCACTGTGAGCACAAAACGCGGGGCTGGCCACAAACAAATAAATAGAGAGTGCTGTGGTAAGCAAGGATGAGGACTCGTCCAGAATTTCTTTTTTTTTTTGGCTTTTAAAAGAGAATTTGTTGTTCATAATGTACAGTAAGAAGAAAAATGTAGAAAAATATTAAACTCATAAATGCAACCCTGAAGCTGCAAGGTCAGTTTTGGCATCCTGGGTGTAACAAATAGGGCAGGAGCAAAGCCACCCCTTCCCTGCACTCCTCCCAACTTCAGAAGAGCAAAACATCTATGAAGAATGGTGTTGGCAGGAGTATAGCTGTGTGAAAATAGAGAGCAAGAGAGATACGAGCAAGAAATCTGCTGAGAGCAACTTGTTATTCTCTAGATTTTGACAGATTGACTCCTTAATGTCCTCTCTGGGAATATCCTTTGGCATCGATCTCCATGGCTGCTTTTCAGATTTGTACTCCCTGCAGAGAGATGGTCCAGCTATGACACCTGCATCTTCCCCAAAGCTCAGTGTTGCCAGGGTCTGTGGCTTTTGCAATGCCCCTCTTTAGTTCCTGGGCTCCCGTAAAAGCCCTCTGCTTATTTCTCTGACCACACATTTGTGTTTTAAGACCTTGTGGTTTATGACCAGTCAGGATCAAAGCCAGCAACCCTGCCGGCTTTGCTGCTTTGCATTCATGTGTATCTCAAAACATGGAGGGATCGTCTGCCAAGGGAAGTAGAGGGTTTATATTGAGACAAGCTGGCTTGTAGGGTGTAACAGTGACCTACAGCAAAGAGCCTTGGAAACATTCAGGATCAGGGCCCAGAGTCTGCTAAGGGCTGTCCTCTTGTGCAAAAGAGACCTAATTTCACATGCAGTTCTGCAGCAGCTGAAACCTCCCAAACTGGTGTGGAGCACCGTCTTCTTCATGTATGGTCTTCTTTCCTTTGCGGGCTGCTGAGGAGGAGGATGAGGAGGGAGAAATTGTCACCATCTCAGTGAGGGAAGGAGAGGGATGCTCAGTGCCGCTGCAGCTCTGCTCTTTGCAGAGGAGGAGGGAGGCAGCCTGGGAAGTGCTGCCTCCACGCTGGGACCTGAGGTGCCACCTCCCCCGGCACCGCTACTGCTGCCAAACAGGGGTGAAGGAAGGACCTTTCTTCTGGGTTGGCTTGTGTTTTGGAGTGACATTTCCCAGCAGCAAGTGGAAAGGAGGAAGGAAATCTTATTTGCCTATAAAAGGATTCCCTGCCTGTATCCCACGTGTGGCATGTGAATGGGATGATAAGAAGAGGCGGTGGAAATCCTATAAACCATATCCCAGGGCGGGAGGCTCTCACATTCTGCTTTTCCCCTCTGCCTTTGATATCTCCGACCCTCTGACAGGGCCCTGGAGCTGCTCTGAAGAGAAATGCAAGAAGAAGAAAGCACTCCAATGACATTGACGCCAACTCCATTCCTTCAGCAAGCTATATATATTTTTATTTTATAGTCATTTGAACAGCGGAGAGTTTGGCAATAGCGACAGCCTCGGAAGCGTGCACTTTGCATTTGTGTGTGTGTGTTTCAATCCCTCCAGCTTGGCTCTCCCACTTGACGTCTTGGAATACCCACCACCGTGCCATTTTTAAACAAAGCAGCAAATTGAAATACCTCTCCCGTGGGCTCCCCAAGAGCATCATGTCTTCACACCCCCAACCTGGCAGCGCAGGGGATGTGACCCAAACTGGAGGGGTTTTATTACCAAGCATGGAGCTGCAAAGAACTGCTGATACCTTTCAGCCAACAGCCAGCAAATCAGCATTGGCAAAGCTTCATTAAGCTGTTGGGGTGACCTGCACTTCTTTCCCATCATTGCTGTTTATTTCAATTTATTTTTTTCTTTAAGACTTTTCTCAGCAAAAAATTACTGAGGCCATGGGCATGACTTTATTGGCACGAACAGTACTCAGCAGATTTGTGTCTGCTGAGGACTGTGCCTGGACCAGCAAAGACTGGAGTATTTCAGCTGGGTTTCCATCACTAAAATAGGTCAGGTGATTCCTAAAGCTGCTAAAGTGAGTTGTCCTGGGGTTCATTTTCAATAGACAGTTGGTTTTTATATGGCAGCGTATTACCTAATAGCATTACATTTCTGTTATTTTCCTAATACTTTTGTTTTCTCTTTCCAAGAATATATTTGACTGACTATGCTGTAAGTCATCACGGCTTCCTCTGATGCTGGAGAATAAATAAAGCTTCTGACAGGATTTTTTAAAAGATCTGGCAGTGGGTCTAGCTCTCCCACTGAAATCAGTGAAACATTAGCTTCCGACTGATGAGAGAAGGACCAAGAAAATGGGGCATGCTTCTGGAAAGGACGCCCTTCCTTCTCAGTAAGTCAACCCATGCCTGTTACTTGTGAATTCACTCACGCACATAGCTGGATGAGTCGGACAACCCGTTGAGCAGCTGGTACTCAGTCAATAAGCCCAACTGTATCTCTCAATGCAAAGCAGAGGTAACTCCCTCCGCTCATTGAGACAGGACCTTGATCCCCAGGAGCCTGAATCGGGGCGCTGTGAGGGACGAGGAGCTCAGTCCCCTGTGCCTCACTGCCAGGGCTTAAGGGGAAGCAAAACAGGAGAAGAAAGCAGGAGCTAGCTTTGCTGGTGTCCCAACGAAGCTCAGCAAGATGGGAAAGGACACTGCAGAGCGACAGCCTTGGGCAGCTGAGGCAGCTGTTTGCAAGGCTGGACTGCTGCACTGGTTCTTTGCCGAAAAAACCGAGCTGTCCTAATAAATTCTGTGTGTAAAAAAATATATCTATAAATCGTGCCTTAGTAAGAACAATGCAGCTGCTAACAGGGCTGGATGTGGCCAAATGAAATGCTCTAATGCTCTCTAATCCGATACCGGGCCGTGACGACTTTCTTTGCAAGGAGTGACTCTACTTGAACATGTGCGTGCATACGTACATGTACACGTACACATACCTATAGCTTTATAATCCTGCTGCCAAAGGGGGAAGACCCGGGTTGCGGGTGGGCAGGGGGGAGCCCCCTCCGCTACACGATCATGAACTGGCAGACGTAGGGCAGCTGGTCTCTGCACCTCTTGTCAAACCACTTGCCGACAGCAGCCCCTGACAAGGCCGCACAGTTTTCCAGCTTGCCGCCGTCGGGCTGGGTGGTGATTTCAGTCTCCCAGTTCTTGTAGCGGACGGGGCCGCCCGTCATGTCGACCCACTTGCCCTCCGCCGCCATGTCGTTGAGGCCCAGCCAGATCTCCGCCTCGGAGCCGATGCTCTTGCGCATGTAGTCGTAGAGGGCATCGTTCTCCTCCCCGCTCTGGGGGGTGCTGAGCGTGCCGCCCTGCGAGATGCAGTTTTCGCTGGCCTCGTGGTACGTCTTGGTCTCCGAAAATGCAAGAAAGCATTTTAGGTGAATTTTGGTGCCTTTCAGGCAAACTGAGAGGTTACCACGTGAACAGAACAAAAAGACAGAAAGGGAATTGGTTTTAAAAACAGCGCCCAGGAAGAGGCGGCGGCAGCAAACGCAGCAGCCAAACTACAAACTTGATTTCTTAGGCCGTGTAGCGACTCTCGGCAGCACGGGAGTCCCAGGGGCCCTCTCCCTCCTATGCAGGGCATGGCTGTGGAGACGTGCCCTCCCTGTCTGCAAACCATTGGGAAAAATGGACCTCGGGGTGCCCCTGTCACCCTCCTGGGCTCTACTGCTGCCAGAGCAGAGGCACAGCGTTGTCCTCCTACCCCTTCCCCCAGCCTCGCTCTTCCCCACCTGCTGCTACGCTTTCTCTGATGTGTTTGTGGGAGGTAAGGTTTGTGATGGGCGCTGCCGGGTGTTGGAATGTTTTAGAAAAAAGTCTGCAATTTCAATTCAACCACCTTAATTATGCAAGCCTGAGAAAAATATCTTTTTTAATAGGCTTTGATCAGAAGTGTTGTGCTTGCATAGCTTGAGGTCTTCAGAGGAAATTTCTACTTGCCTCTGATTTTATTGTTAAGAATAGCAATTTATTTTATTTTTTTTTAAGCTCTAAACCCTGCGAGTGCAGGGTACCGTAGCCAGACAATAACTAATCAGAGCCACACATTAATATCCAAATATCAATATCAAATGAATGTGAGCTTGGAACTAAAGCCTTGATTTTGCTTGTGTTCCTTTTCTTTTAAGGAGAAAATTCTCCTTAACTTGCATTTTCGTCTCATTTCTGTTTCGTATTCTGCAAATCCCTCTCCTGTCGATGTCAGTGGAGTTTGCACAGAATAACCATGGAGCATGGCTGGAAGATGGACATTTTAGGACTGTCCTCTATATGTGTTCAATGAAGCACAGTGGGACTGACCTTCATGAGGTTCCCTGGGCAATACCATGGTATGTATAACAGACCAGGTCACCATTTCACTGGGGTTCAGACAAAAGAGTAAGCTACATTTGACTGAAGTACAGCATAATCCATTACCCATCCCTCTGATTCATAAAAGGAAAATGAACATCTGGCTGAGTGTCATAGAAATATCCACAGCTTTACAAATGGGAAGATCTAGCACATAAAGGGGGGGGGCATATGCTGTACAACTCATGTCATTAACTGCTTGAGGAGCTTCATCTGCCTGAAGTAATTGCAGTGAGCCCACACTTTGCTTTGATCCCCCAACCTCTCTCCCTGTGATGGACTCCTTGTCGCAGGGCGCTTGGGCATCTCTTGTTAAAGCGTGTGGAGCAATTGTAGCTGCTTTATAAGCACCTCCTCTCTCAAAGCCAGCTCCTCTCTCAAAGCAAAAGCCATGCCTTCTTTAGCGAGTCCTTTACCTGTCTGGAGTGCTTGCTTTTCCTTCAGTAGAGCGACCTCCTGAGAGATGTTGTCAATCATGTCCTTCAGGTCTTCAATCATTTTGAGGGTCACACCATCTGTTGGAGAAAATGAGGGAGGAGCATAAACATTGGCCACATCCCCCGGGGAGGCAGCTGAAGCTGTTCCTATCATCAAAACTCCCCAGTTCTCTGCCCTCAGAGAAAGACAAGCAAAAGGGATCCGCAAAGTCAACGCCTGTTCCCCTTGCACATCCATCACAGTGAGCGTTCGCTCGCTAGCCTGGTTCCACCAGCAACCCAATTTTCCCAGTTGGGGTTTCAGGGCTTTGCACCCTGTGGGGCGGTGGTGTCTCCCCTTAGGCTGCTGCGGCAGTGCTGGGGTGGGGGTCGCACGCATGAGCACCACGAGGTGCAGGCTCATGTCTGGAGCCCCTGTGGAGGGGCAGCACCTGGGGTGGTGCTGCACTGGGGTCCAGCTCCCAAAATGCAAGAGGGCACCATATGATGCTGCCTTTCCTGAGCAGGAGTCCTGTTGCACATGAGTGTTTTGTGGGGAACTTAAAGCTGCTGCTGAATAGGATTTATTGTTTTTTTTTTTTTAAATTCCTCAAAAACATGCCCTCTCGCTCTGTATTCACAGCACACCCTCCTGGCTTTCCTTAAACACCCTAACGCATGATTTTCTCTGCTTGCAGTCCCTGCTGTGCCCCCACGTTAGTCTGCTCTCACGGGTGCATTGGCAGGAAAGAGCTTTGCTCGCCAGGCTGACGCTCAGCAGGAAGGGGCTGGAAGGGCTGCGGTACCTCCACTAGATCTGCCCCTGCACCATCAGCCACCCATCCTTCAGCCCACCAACAACGCCACCCCTCGGCCATCACAGCTGCCTTTGCCCTGCCTCTGCCTTCAGCATCCCCAGTGCACGTACCCAAAAACTGGCCAGAGCTGCTCTCCTGCCATGAGAAGATGCCTCCTTGGCCAGGGCATTGGTTGCAGCCACTAAAGCCTATATCTTGCTAGGTGTGTCACCTCTGCAGCAGCTCTAACCATTAATTGGTACTTGGCTTTGTCCTGTCTAGGCCAAAAGGACCATTGTGCCTTGGAGGTAGTAGGAGATCAGACATCGAGGTGTTTGTATTCATTACACTATCTCTGCTGCTCCTATTGCTTTACTTCGCCTGGCGTAAGCATCTGGTAGTCCTCATGCGGTGAAAGGAACGGGGACAATTTGCCCACGAACGCAGTAGGATGGGCTTCCTCCAGGGTCAAGGAGATGGTGAGCAGAGGCACCAAACCAGGTAAGTGGGGAAGCAGCTTGGATGCAGACCAAAACCACCAGCCCAAAGATTACATGGTGTCATGAATATGAAAAGCCAGCCACATCAGGAAGAGGGCATTAAGCTGCTTTACTCATTGCTCAATTAACTTTAATGGGTACACTTAACACTGAGGCACTAGTTATTATTTTGGTGCCTTTGATGAAAATGCTTTGTGGGAAACAGCTAATTAATGCCTTTTTTTTTTTTCCCATGCAAGCCTCTCAGAGCAGAACAAACGTCCCTTAGGTTTAAGTAACATCCAAGGGCCATGGCAGGACACTGTTAATGAGCCTTGCTGGGCAGCTCCTTACGTTGTTCCAGCTGGGTTTGCTGGTGGGTTCCCCTCTAGAGGGTCCCCATCACCCAAGGTGGACACATCTCCTTGATAACTACCTAAAAGCGCCCTGTCCCTTTTCACCACCAAGTTTCCAAGCCCTGGGTCACAAGATGTTCCTGCAGCAGCGCGTTCCCTGGGACATCGCAGGGAGAACCAGGAGTGGTTAATTTGCACTTCATCTACAAAGCAAGTACCATGGCTATGTCAACAAACATCGAGTTTTCTACTCCGGTGCCAGAGGTTTTTGTCTCTGCGCTGTTATTTCCTCAAGGCTCACCTCCTGAAGCCCATGACCAAGGCTATTACAGCTTGGGTTTGCTGCGACTGAAGCCAGCGTGGGGGCTTCCAGAGCTGCCCATGGGAGCTGGAGCAGGTCCTTGGGGCTGACTGCGAGCAGCAGGATTAAGCGCGGGCAGAGATGAAAAGGAGACTCACAGAAGGATGTGGGTCGCAACAGCCCGTTGATTTGAAAGCCTGGCCAATAATGTATTTGATGCTGCAAATGGGAGCTCTTGCCCATTTTTCTTTGTTCTAATTATATGCTGAATAACAACCAAATCCCTCTGTACTTCATTTTGATTATTTAACTATCCCTATATGAAATTTGGATCTATATCGAGGCTGCTTAGCTTTGCCTGGGCAGGCATCATTTGGTTTGTTCCTATCCAAACAGGTTTCTATCCCCCGGCAGAGCGAGCATCACTCTGGTTTGCCATGTCTGTCATCAAACCTCCCTGGCCATCGGTATTTCTTCTGACACCAGGCATTTCCCTGAATGTCCCAGCTGGAAAAGGTGCTCCCATATTGCAGTCTGTCCCTGGATCAGAGGAGGGGACCGAACGCACCCGCACTGGGCTTGTATCAGTGTAAATGTTGTCAGGCATTTTCTGGGAAGAGCACCCAGACTCCAAGATTACATGGGAATTTTGGGCAGCCTCAGGAGCGGCGCCCACATCAGCCCCTACCCGCTGATTTAAGCATCTGGACTCCAATGGCCGGCTCCAATTACCTTAAAAATACATGTGAGAGCAATGCAAAGATGCTCCTTCCCATGGCCCCGTCACCCCGTCGCGACTGTGACCAAGGGGAGCCCCACCCAGGGCTGGCGGGTCCCCAGCCTGGACCCCTGAGCAGGGGTGCCATCGTCCTCTGGGCAGGGGTGCCATCGTCTGCCGCGGCTCCTGCCTCCGCTGGGCACCCTTCGGGGTGAGACCCCTGCGGCTGCCGGAGGAGGGCAAATCCCATCTGCCCCCCAAGACATCGGGGTTTGGGGAGAGTTTGCTGAACCGCTGCATCTGGAAAAAACACTGGGGAGCAATTTGAGGGGGAAAAAAGCCCAACAGCAGGCAAAGTGAATGTGCCATCTCAGCATTTTCTAAATGTTATGGTTTAGCTTTTTCATGTTGAAACAGTACCATTTTTGTTGTGAAGCAGATCCAAATGTAAGCAATAATTACACAAAAGAAGAAGAAAAACCAAACCAAACAATAAAAAAACAAATAAAAGTGGAGAAAAAGAGAAAAAGCTTGGCTCGAATCATCATTTTCTTTTCTAACATTCGTGGTTTGTCTGTGCAGATTGAAAAAAAAATAAATCCCGCTGAACACCCCAACCCTCCAGTGGCTTCATGCTGCCCGACCCTCCCTGGCAAAGGGCAGGGGGTGAGCCAGGATGGCGGGGTACGGGGGGCCTGGGATGGGGATGGGATGGGGATGGGATGGGGCCATCCTGCCCTCACTCAGGGCAGGAGGGGCTGAGCCCCGGCCCCTGCGGCGGGTGGGCAGGCAGGCTTGGACGTGGTGAGGGGCTGGGGGCAAAGAAGAGCATCATAGGGGATTTTTAGTGCTTTCCTCCCTCTTTCCCCACCCCCCGGTGTTGGTAAAAATCAGAAAAAAGATAACCAAGAAATGCTGGAAGTTTCCAGTAAAGGCAGGGCAGCTGACCCACCGTGGGGCTGATGCAGCCGGCCAAAAAATGCCAAGTTTGTTTTGGTTTTGTTTTTGTTTTTCTTTTACCCAGAGAAAACTTGACCTCTCCTTTGAAAAGAAACCCTGAAGCTCTCAGGAAAAATTACCACCAGCTGTTTCAGATAGCTTGATTTTCAGAAAAAAAAATGTTGCCTCCTCCCCTCTGAAAAATGTGTTTAAATCAGAGCCCAACTTTCCTGTCAAAAAGGTCATTTTTCTCCCACCACCTGACTTTTCTTCCACCACCTGATTTTTCTCTCACCTGCTTGTCACCAATGGGTTACAAACAGCAGTTCCAGTGACACGGAGAGAAAAACAAAATTTCTCTAAGAAAATCATTTCTCTCTCCTGGTACATCCAGTAAGTGCAATGCACGTATGTACCCTATACCAGCCCGAGGAGGTATTTTTGCTCTAGAAAGCAGCCACAGACACGGCACACGCAGCTATGCAGTGATTTCACAGAAGGATCGAATGGGAGAAAACGGAAAAATTTCTCAAGGATGGGATCAGATGAAAACAGCCACAAGGCGAGCATAGAGAGCAGCCCGGCCAAATGAATTCCTGGGATGCTTCTTCCTCGCTCCCCACTTCATTCCAAGCAGTCGAGCGCCCGCCAGAAGCGGTCCAAGCCCACGCGACTGCAGCCGGACACGGCAGGCAGGCAGGCGGGCTCACACGCTGCTGGGCTGCAACGCCAGCCCTTCCTTTCCTGCCTTCTCCTATAATTAACGTGCATGGAGTCAGAGGGAGAAAGGATGGGACGGTAGCAGAAAAAGAGAAGAAAAGGAAAAAAAAATACATTAAGGAAAAGAAAACTTAGGCATCTTTTTGTGCGCATTGCCCTCTGGTAAGCCTGCGTAGTCGGAGCTCGTGTACGGCTTGACAGACACCTAGGGCAAGTGTTTTAAAATAAAGATCCATGTTGATACTTAATGGATTATATATTATCTGCCTACTCTTGTCTCCAAATCTACAACAGCAGTCTGTCATCTGCCACTTACGTGCTTCTGAAAAATGAATGAGGAGGGGCAGGGGTCATAGAAAGGGAGATTTTAGTAGAGGAAAAGTTTGGGGCGAACCTTAGAGATAACATGGAAAACATGCTGCCCTCTGAAGTCCAGACCAAGCTGTCCCATCAAATTTATTCATGGTAGGAACCCACCAAAAACTTTTCTGTTTCATTGCTATTTTACAGAAGGGCTATGCAATTATTTCCACAGGGAGGAAAAAAATAGACTTTTATTAGGTTTTTAGATTCTTTTTAAAAAGTTTCATTAAAACACTGTTAAATTGCCCAGATCACCGGGGTGATTGCATCCCCCCCAAGCCCCGCCAAGTTTCCTTGCTGGGAAGATGCCGCCGCTCCTTACCTTTCTTGGAAGCCACTGGCTTTTGCCGGATTTTGGTGGTTTGCTGACCGGAGACCTGGGCAAGGGAGAGGAGGCAGAGGAGCAGGCAGGCTCCCCAGAGCGCCATGCCGCTGCCGTCCGGTGCCGAGCGGAGGTGGAGCGGCTCCGGTTTGTCCTCAGACAGCCGGCTTAACACCGGCTTGGATCAGAAATGGCTGTCCCAGAAAGCCGCCCGCTGAGCCCCGGCCAGAGGCAGCCTCCCGGCCCCGGGGGGGCTCGGGCTGCTCCAGCCAAGGCTGAAAACATCCCAGCGGGTTTGCATTTCTTAGCACGCTGCTTGTTTCTGTTTAAAAAAAAAAAAAAAAAGAGAATGAATCTACTGAAAGTCTGCTAAGCTAAACATAAGGAAAGGCTGTGGAATGATTTCCTATGGATTTTAGCAAAATGCCACGGGTTTGATCTCGTGTGTCAGCGATGGCAACAACGATGTGAGGTGTGAACCGGAGTCTGGGTGGCAGAGGGAATAGAGGGGGGCCAGCCTGTCCGGGCGGCCCCTCTGCGGGGCTGCCCACGAGGGATGCTGCGAGCACCGGCAGCGGTGGAGGGAGCATGCAGGGGGCCTGAGCACCCCAGCCCCTGCCACGGCACGATGCAAGGCCCTGCATGGAGATTTCTGGTTTATCCCCACTGCAAGGGGCTGCTGCAATCCCCCAGCCCAAATGCAGCCTCAGCAGGGGCCTTCTTTTCTAGATTAGTCCTTGCTCAAAGTGGAGGACAGCTTCTACACCTCAAAAACCCAGCTCCACCGTGGCCTCGGCAGAGTCGTCCTGCCATCATTGCCTCATTCATGGGCAGCTTCCAATGCAATAGGTTTGGACCTCTATCTTTGTGACACCCCCCCCCCCCCAAAAGGGGGGTGCTGTGTATGTGTGCGGCTGTGTCTTTGCTCTCACCCAGCTCCCAAATTTACATTGCAGGATAAGGCTTCAGCCCGTGCCCATGTGGGGTGGCTTGGTGGCACCCCCTTGAGCCGTGGAACCTGCCTGGGGGGCAGCAGGGGCTGACCTGATGTTTGCCCCCCTTTTCCTTGCACCGACGGCTAGGGATGGAGCGTGGCTTCCAGCCCTGGGCTCGAATTGCTGGTTCTGGGGCAGTTCCAGCATAAATCACTCTCATCACAGCCAGTCCCATCCTCAGCGGTGAGGACAGCTGCATTGGCCATACTGTCCCCTACGGCAATTTTGCAAGGACAGGGGTGGTCAGTGCCGTAGGGCTGCCCAGCAGCAGCATCGCACTGAGACCTCAGAGGTGCCTGGGTGCCACTGTCCAGGGGAGCAACGTGTCCCCACCACTAGACCACACGGTGGCTTCATGTGTGTTTTGTTTTCCAAAGCTGCTTTTGGTTCTGTAGGATAGGAAACCAAACAACAGCTCCAGAGGCTTCAACCAAATCGGAGGGCTGCTCATTGTGTTGCTCTTTAACCCTTTCCATTGCCCTGGCTGGGAGCTGGAGGTGTTTCGGCTCTGCCTCACCCCACCGGGCAGCGGGAAGGGGAGATCTCAGCCTCTACATCTTTGTCCTGAAAGTGATCTGAAAAGGGACTGTGTTTCAGCAGGCCTGGGCAAAAACACGGATGAAGCAAGCTGGGAAGATGTTTGACCTGCTACTGCAGACGTCCCACCAAGAGGAAGGCTGCTCCATCACCACACCAAGTGCATTGCATCTGCCTGGTGCTGGACTGCTTCCCTTCCTCCTCTGGCAGTACTCACGCCTTTGAGAGTCAAAATTGACAGGTGCTCTTTGCACTTAAGAAACGTTACACGTGCTGGGGTTGATAATCCAAAGTATCTCGTGGCCAGGCCTGTCAAAGCACTGAGAGGCTTCATGAGGCACAGTGGCTCTGAAAAGCTGGTTGGTGCTTCACACCCACCACCCCGGAGTCAGGCTGAGTACTTCGGGGGTCTTCCTTGGGGCCACCCGCGTAGTTCGGCAGCCAAAAATGCTTAGAAATTTGGGTCTTCACTCAGTTTTGGGAACATTCAGGCTTCAAAATACCCCAGAGCTGTAACGTGATGAGCTGGACTTGGGATGCAGGGAACACGTCCCACAAAAAGCCATTTTCCCCAAGTCCCCCTAGCAGGGTCCCGGCCTGACTTCAGCACAGCCCAGCTGCTCCAAGAGCTGCTCCCACAGCCTGAACCAAGACCACTGCCTCATTTTTTGGGTGCTGGAGTTGTTCGGAGGCTGCAGCACAAGCAGGTGAGTCTTTCCTGCAGGAGGCGCAGGAACCTTTGAGCAAGTGGAGGAAATTCATGTAGAGAGAGGAGAGGATGGACAGGCATTTTGAAGAACAAGGTGCTCTGGGCATCAGCCATTAACCTTAAATCTTTTCTGAAAAATTAAGGCAAGATGCCACCCAGCACAATGTGAACCACTGGAGTCGTAGGAGCATAAAAGGTCTGAGATAAACCGGGGTGTGGCTGGAAAAAGAGCTGCCGCTGATTTAGTTTGGCCGTAACTGTGTTACCCTGCCTCGCGCTTTGGCTGAGTAAGGAAAACCCTGCCCTTATATGCTACCTGAATAGAGCTCCCTTGCAGTCCAAACTTGTGAAGTCAAGGAAGAACGGGTTTGATTTTCCCTCCCCTTTACCACACACACAGCCCCACTCTGATTTAAGCCAGAGAACATATATTTTTGGGATTTACCATTCTCCTGCCTGGACTATCCCAAAATGGGATGGAGCCCAAGAGATGCAACACCTACATACATGTGTATTTTCCCTTCTCTTGGCACTTGAGTAGCACTGACCTGTCCAAAGCACTTCTGGTAACTCAGCACCTCCCAGTTTTCCTTGGCTCCCGATTTGGTCGCCTGCCTTTGCTTTGATTCATGTCCTGCCACGCTGGGGAAAAAACCGAAATGCTCCCTTTGCTGCTGCGCGTGAAACAGATGGCTCTGATGTGGAGCCTGATGGTGATCCCTAAGCACGGGTTTCTGGGTGGCTGGGACCTGCTGGAGCATTGCATTTCTCCAACTCCCCAGCTGAAACAAGAAGGGCAGGGCGGCTTATGGTTAGCCCCTTTCTGAGCGTGAAGGTCCCTGTGCTGAAGGTCTGCAACCAAGGGGGCCTCTCCCTGCACCGGCCAGCAGGTCCTGTGCTGGATGCCACCATAATTTTTCTTGAAAAAGAGAAAAATGAAAAGAAGTAGACTTAAAAAGCCTGTCTCTGGCTGTAACTCCTATTCGCAAGGGGCTTTGCTGCAATTCTGCCTCACGTAGGGTGAAAAAATAAATCCCTGACGCTGTAACAGCTCATGAACCCACCCGACAGGAGCAAGCTGAAGTGAACAGGTCCAGAACAGGGACGCTATGGGGAAGGGCCACCTAAAAGCTGAAGGAACCCCCTGCCTGGGCTCCTGCTGAAGCCGGAGGCTGCGGCTCCAGTTAAATCACAGGACTACGAATGGTCACTTCTAAGTTGGCTCTTTGGGCAGATATGCTTTTGAGATCCCCATGATGCACACTTCTTATGTAACGGAGGCGTGGGAGTGGGTAGAAGTAATCCTTTTTATTAGATGAACTAATAGAACTGGAAGACGGTGGCGAGGTTTGGGCCACGCGAACCCTTTCCCTTCGGGGCTGAAAGGGAAGCAGCAAAGGTCAGAGCTGAGGAGCAACAGCTGGGAGGCTCGTCAGGCACCCACAGCCCATCCAGGAGCAAGCACCGGGGGAAAGAGAGCAACAGCTGATTCATGGAAGGGTTAATGAGAAGAAGAAAGGCTGTAATTATGCCAAGAAACCAGGTTTTTGTCCAAGATTTTTTAAATCTGTACAATTATGGATTTTACTTCCCAGTAAATCATTTTACTCCCTGGTTTCAAGCTCGGTCTCCTGGTCAGACAGACAGTAGCTCCTGTTAGCTGTAAGGAAACTGGTGCGAGATGAATAAAAGAGGGCAGAAAAACGTATGCTTATGGAAACTGTCCCAGGGCCGCAGGGAAGCAGTCAGAAAAGTTTACGTGGCTTTGGGAAACCCAGTAAGTTGGCTGCGATGCTGAATCTGGAAGGCCTTCAGTTAGCAAAACAGTGGCTGGAATAAGCCCATGAAAGGAAGCTGGATGCTCCTGGCAACGATGCAGACCTGTGATTTCGTGCCCAGCTAAGCAAGGAAATGGGCAGCGAGATCAGAGGCTATTTTGACTCGGCTCCTAGGAAATGAGCAGGTACGGCCAAGCCAAGAAATGAGGCAGCGCCACCGCACAATGGCTGGAAAGTGGAAGGGTGGACTAGATAACAGCATTCACACGGTTATTATCAAGATAGGCAATTACCAGTCCTGGCTTTTCAAGGCTAAGTTGCCAGTTCAAAGGCAGGCCACCACAACGCCAAACGATTCTTGCTCTTTGCCTTCAGCCCCCCTCTTCTGGGAAGGCTCTGACCTCCCCCGCCGGCTCTGACAGCAGGAACGCAAAGGGGAGACCCAAAAGCATCTTTACACGTGGGGCCGTGCAGCTCCGTGGCTTGACCCACAGCTCGGGCAGCAGGCAGGGTTTTGTGCCTCTGCTGCCTTCACCGAATCCACTCTGCAGGGGGAGGATCCGCATCTCAGCGGCACCGCAGTAACTTCAAAGAGGAACGGGAGAGAAACAGCAGTGGACAGTAAAAAACATGCTGCGAGGAAGTGGGGCTAACAGAAGAAAATCTCTGATATTAATTAGCCGCTGCCCGAACTCACGCTGGCATCGTTCCCAATTTCCACCAGCATAAACAACTTCAGAACAGGTTAAAATGGAAAGAGTCAAATCTATGGATCATTGTTTTTGAGACCAATTGAGAAGAAATGCGATAATAGTTCAGGAAAGGGCGGTTTTCATAAGGACAATGATGGGGAAAACCAAGGAGTCAGCACTTTGCCAAAACGTTATCCCCAGCACCAACTTTAGGAAATTGGCTCTGAGCCTAAGGGGGGAGCCTTCCCATCACATCGCATGGCAAGCACGGCTCACATCCCTACCCCGTGTTCACCAAGGGTCATGGGACAGAAGGATCCGTGCTAAAGGAGAGCCTCGGGCCTTAAACCAGACCCAAACATGGAGAACTTGCGTTCAAGCGCTATCAGCTGCTCAAAATCCTCCTGTTTCCAAAAGGAGCTGCATGAAAGGACTCACCCTCCCTTCTCCTTGGCGCATGCAGCTCCTGTGGGCTAGGGGTAAATCTGGCTGCCTTCACTGCTTCGCTTTTCTGCCCATCATCCATGTCCCAAAGTCCAACCAGCCAAAGGAAAACTGTAGTCAAGCGTCTAAATCTAACACCAGAACTCTGGAGAAATTCCTAATTGTGTAGGACTGCTGAGCAGGCTGCACGAAACCAACTGTCTCGGCACCAGCTCAAGTGAAGTCACTGTTGAAATTAAAGTCAGTATTTTAGGACTGGCAGGCAGACGGCAGTTCTGCCAGCTTATGATCTTGTTGCATGTCGTTCTCACCTTTGAGCGATTGCTTTGCTTTCATACGGCCGTGGACGCTGAATTAGGGATCGTAAGAGAATTTCAGCATCAGCCTTATGAATTTCTTGGTTTTTTCAATTTAGAGAAAAGGTTGCATGATCAGACAGCAGGAAGAAAGCAATCCATGCCCTTGAAAAGGGTCATCAGATCAAAGTTGGTCTCTCTCTGGGGGGAAAGGAGAGAAGTAGGACTTAAATCATTACTTCTCAACCCATAGGTTTCCAAGCCTGGAAACACCAAAACTTACCGTTTGCTAAAACGCAGCGAGAACGCGTGGTGAGAGAGCTCCTCTGGAAGGGAGGGCCTGCAGGCTGGTGGCTCCGACTACCTCCAATGCCCAAGCACAACCGGCTCGGCTGCGGTCCCCGCCGTGCCAGCTGGGTGCAGGAAGGCCTCTGTATGTCAGAAAGCAGCTGAGATTTCACTTCCTTTTTCCCCTACCAAGGTATTAGCTAAGGGGCTGCAGTAACTATGATTTCAGTCTAAATCAGGGAGATCAAATCTGATCTACAAATGCTGTGACATGAAAACTCAGGTAGGGTGCTGATCCCACCCTAATTTCGAGAACAGGACAGCAACAGAGATGTTCATAGAGCTCATAAGATAACCACAGCCCTATTAAAAAGTGTTCCAGTCGATGAAACTGAGGTCGAAACCATCACCAGGGAGTCATTAACAGCAGCACGTTTGAGATCCTAATGTCGTTTTGCAGGAACAGCAAAAAGGTCTTTGTTACTGGATAGCTAGAAATGCAGCTGATCCAAGGAAAAACCGAGGCATCGCAGCCTCTCTTTGGGGAGCAGGCAGGTGACACCCGCCTCTGCCAGGCACAGCTAACAGGAGCACCCACGCTTTGCCTTAGAGGGAACAGGTGCCTCGCATCGGCAGGGAGGGCAAACAGGCAGGAGGGTACTAGGAGACGAGGGGTTGGGGAGCAGGGAGGAAAAACAGCACCAAGAAGAGCTTCAGTCCCAGCTGCAGGTCTGCTCTTGCGCTTTGCACAAGCGTGTTAAAGGAAAGGAGGGAACAAGGCTCTGGGGTAAGGACTGGTGTGCTCTCCTTCCAGGTCTTACCAAAGCATGCTGACTTCTTCCCCCCGCTCTGGGGCTCCGTGGCTGCTTACTACAGGCAAAGTAAACCAGTGCCACAGCAGGGCTGGAGAACATCCCTCTGCTGAGGAGGGCAGTGGCATCTGCTGAAGTTTAAAAGAAAAGTTGGAGGCAGTCCTAGCAGGAGGTGGTAAATCCCAGTTAATTCCTATTTACAGAGAAAATGCAGAAACTCCATAAGATATTATCTATGTCAAATCCAGGCGCTGAGTCCCTCAAAATGAGACTTGCACACTCCAGTCTCACAGGAGCCATGAGTGAGCTCTGGCTCCCGCTAACTTGTCTTTACAATGGGCTGTGCTGAGGCAAGTTTCCATAAAGCCCAACTGCGGGTGGCATAGCCCCTCTCCTCCCCGTTGCCTCAACCCCCGCCCCCAGGGCCCCTCTCCTCCCCAAACTACACAATTGCAATGTTGAACCATTACTGTAGTTGCAAAATGTTGGCTGATGGGATTCCTGGGCTTGGTAAATCTGCTGTGCATCACCCTGAGCGTAAACACAGATCTGGAGGAACACGAGAAGCAAACAAGCCAGGTCCACTGACCTACAGCCTTGCCCTCTCCTGCTTCAAGGGGGCTGTCCCTGTCAAACAGACCTTTAGGCTGGGATACATGGGGGAAGAAAACAAAAAAAAAAGAAAAAAAAAAAAGGTAACTTACAGCTAGGTGCATTTTAGGCAACACAAGTAGAAGCCTAGCAGGAGTTGCTAGACTCCTCATGTCTAGTACACAGCTTTCAGCCTCTTGACACTCCCAGCAGAAGCAATTAATTTCTGGGACAAACAGAGAGCTATCCCGCTCCGCAGATGTTTCCTCTTAGTTCTACTGGACTCGAGTCAATGAAAACGTGGCAATATCTGCACAGCAACACATGGAACTTTCCACCAGCCCAGATGGGAACAGGAGCAGTCTCAGTTGAAGCCTCTATTAAAAATCTAACTGCTATTTTTGTTTGGGATGCAAGGGAGGGGTTAAAGAGAGCTAAGAAAATAGAAGTGGGCAGCATAGCCCTTAGCATGCCTGAGAACCACAGTCTCAAAGATTCCTTGGCAGATGTTGTAACAACCAGAAGAGCTGTAGGCCCTTTTACCCCTGTCAGAGCTTTGTTTATCCACTTGGGATATGAACTGGTAGCAGCAAACCTCCAGGGGCAGCTGAGACCAACTAGCAGCTGTGTAATACTTTTGGCCAGGCTCATTATTTATATCTCAGGGGTAGAAGCAGCCCCAGTCTGAACTGGGGCCACACTCCACCCCACTGCTTTTCAATGCCAACAGATGGGAGGGAGTGAGGGTGGAAGGAATAGGACCCCTTGAAGACCCCCAATTCATTCTGTGCCTGCTTAGACAGCTACAGAAGACCTGGGGGGAGGACATGCGTGGTTAGAGGAGGCGCTGCAGAAACTTGCACCATGTTAATTTACACTTACACTCTCAGAAAGTACTTGGTACCAAGTATTTTGTGTCTGTGGTAGCCATTTTTTTCATACACAGCTGCTCCACAGGTTTCCCTGTGCTAGCAGCAGACACAGATGCCCAGGTAGCAAGAATTTGCTTTTTAGGTATCTTGAGCACATAGCCTGGATCTCAGATGGGCTAAATATTTGCCATCCTTAGTAAGAAGTGGAGAGGGAATGCAAATATATTCATTCATATTAATCAATTTAAAATTAAAAGCATCTGGAGAGGAGACAAGACGCATCTTAAATGATGTAACTTGCAAAACGCTTGGAGATCCTTCAGCTGGAAGGCTATATAGAAATACACTATTATTACCATGTTACAAAATTCGCCCTGGAAGTAACTCTGGGCAGCCTTTTGGTAAGCAACTAGAAATCTGTAATAAAATAGGCAACAGCTATTCAGAGAATGACTGTGGTTTAAGACTTGCAATCCTCATTTAGGTTAACCATTTTCTGAAACATTAAACAAAAACTGCCTGTGGTAAGCCTAAGGTACTGTAAATGGTTTTTATCCCTTCAGTTTTCTTTCTTTCTACGTTGTTACAAGTAGCTTTGCGTGGCAAGGAATGGATCACAGCTACTGTAAAGCTGATGTCGGGTTAGTCTTTGCTTCACATAGAATAACCCTACTGGAGTGATTAAAAATGATATATATAATCATTGTCACTTCTTGCCTGTATTACTACATAGCACTATCATAACATACATAACTCATTACTCAAGGTACTGGAAAAAAACCCACCTCTTCAAAATAGACATCCTGGGCAAATTTTGTGGGACAATTTATTTTTTCTTTCTTTTTTTTTTTTTTTTAACCTGCCTGCTTGTTATAGTAGTGGCAACACATATCTGAAATACACAGTAGTATTGCAGTCACCTTGAATAATTATGTGAGTGAGCTCTAGGAAAAGGGCTGAAGAAATTGGGGGACCTTAAGTACACCATATATTTTAATTAGATCATGATAAACCTTCCCCTTCTCCCCATCAAACACATTCCAGACAAGAGAATGTTCTTAATCTGGAAATTCAGAAAACACTGCTTGAGTAAGAGCTAAATGATTCCTGGATTATTGTAGTAGCTTTTGCCATAACGTTTGTTCAAAACGATCCTTCTAACACTTGCAGCAGAAATATTAACTTCTTGAAAATCAACTTTTTCCTTCAACTTCTTCCACCTGTTGTCTCTTCCTATCCTGCCAAATAGCTTACTCTTTGCTGGGCCAGCCAATTGATGTAGGGAGGGAATCCACTGCTTTGAAGACCTGGTGATACAACCTGATTGCATACCTTATCTGCCATCTTCTGTCTTTCCCTGTGAAGGATCATTACTGACAGCCACTATGCTTTCCCAGCTGAATTATCAAACTCCTAAAAAATTAACTTATTTTCCCCTTCTACCTTAGCCATGCCCCTTCTCCTTAGCCACCATGAGAGGTTTTGGCTAGGTTACTATTGTACCTGTTGGCAAAAGGGATAGGCAGAGCTCTAGTAAGCAAAGAAATCTTGGTTTAAAATATGAATTAGAAACTTTGGACCACGTTGTATTTATAGTAAAATCTAACCACATTTTATTTAAAGAAAAGTAAGATAATTTAAAGGAAGACTTCCACAAAGCGCTGTTCTCATCTGGCTGGGGAATAAAAAAAAAATTTCAAGAGGCCCAAAACCTGGCTTGTGCTGTACCGAGGACATCCTCATATATGTTCTAGAACACAGCAGCTGGTCTGCAGAAGTGGAACACACAAACAGAATTAAGTGGAATATACACCAGTCACTCTTGAAAGCAGGCTCAAGCACCTCCCAGGCAATTGCATCAATCGCTGCTGGTGCACTTCCTAGGTGTGGACAGTTACCCATATGGAAAGTATCTCAAATTTGCTCATTTGCATTTAACTGTAGCTAGCTTTATGCTTAGTAACATTTTAAAAGCCTCTTAGCCAGAAGGATAAAGGTACTGGAACAAAAAATATCCTTTTTCTATATACAAACTGACAAGATTGCACAATCAATTAAAACCAGTTTTGAACATTTAATAAAAACTCATCCTAGAAATCCAACTTTCTGCCGTGAGGTCCCCAAGCTCTCTTCTTCATCCAAAATCTTCTGAAGGGCTATGTGCAATGACTTGCCTACTCTTTTTCCCGTCTGCAATGCAAAGAAAGCAAAACAAATCTGAGACATATGCTTATTAACAGGAAGACAACCCTCATGGAACACTTCCTTTTGACAAATATATTCCCTTTCATGATTAATATACACCAGCTGGTATAATAAAAACATGCTTTTAATTCAGAAAAATAACGGTGGTGGAAGTTTCATTTTAATTTAAGTTTTGGAAAAATGTACACATAAAGGCAGCGCTCCCATTCATCAGAGAAACATTCCATGATCATTAACACCATATCTGTGCGCTGCTGGATCACCCAGGAATACCAATTAAATTCACATGAGGCACAAGCACACATTCAAATTAGCCAGCACACGCAATATGCAGCAATATGCTAGCTGCCAGAAGACAAGAGATACCTGACCAGCAAAGCAGCCACCTAATACAAAGTTCAGTAAACTCTTTTGAATGTGCTCAGAATCAGCAGACTGAATTTAGACCAGCTCAACACTCTCTCATGTGGCCAGAGAAGCCCAAAATGCACACTGGCTGCATCACCAAATCAGTCTGTGGGCAGATCCTTCGTTATGATGTGCAATTCTTTACTGTCCAAGGACCTTAAAGGAGTTAACAGATGGTTTTCCATAGAGAAACTAACTCCAGCAGTGGAAAACCACCAGGATTAGCTCCGATACCAGCCTCTACTCTTCCCACATGCACAATTGTACTGTGGAAGCTGCAGGACAGGGAAACATTGGGCAATGCTGAAATAAAGGTCTTAAGGCAGTGGTGCCTGTTAGAGCTTTCCCAGGGTTTCTCTAAATGACCTGAAACACTGACTCCATACAGAAATGAAAAGAGCCCACCTGTCCCTAAAAAGCCAAAGACAGATTATATTAAACTGAGTTTATTAGCTCCTGATCTATGTAACGAAGCCTATGCCTGCCATACAGCTGACCACAAAGCTCTCTTGCACCTGTTGATGACAACTGCTGACACTGTGGGTGCACAAACCTTAAAAAAAGGTTTTTCCTAATTTTTTTCTAATTTCTAATCAAAGAGCGAGGTGACAGAATATGGCCCATAGTACCAAAGGAAATTTGGAAGGAGCTTTGATGCAGCAGGGTAGCTGTCAATCCTAGATGCTATGAGTCATGCTAAATAAAGGTGGGCACACATGAGAATTGTTACAGCTCTGCACTGAGACAAAGATCACAGCGGCAGCCTGGAGTCCTCAGGGGTGATATACTTTATGCAGTCTTCTCAAACGTAGGACATCACCACTCACACCAGGTCAAAGTGAATGGGAACTGTGCAGAGCTTCAGTATCGACACAACACACAACGCTGTTGCCATCTTTTTCCTGCTTGCCTGTCTTATGGATTGGATCATAAACTCAGTAAAAAAAGCCTAATGCTGGCAGCTTCCCAAAACTTTCCCATGAAGCTGCCTTCCTAAGAGATATATCCTAGGAACATCTGTTCTCTACCAGGCAGGGAAAGCTGAACACTCTCTGACGTGCAGCCAAATCATTAGGGAATGGAGGTGTCAAGCAAGGGTTATGCAGCTCCTCCACTGGACATTCCCAGGCTTTTTTATTTTTCTTGGTATCCTAATCAGGCTGCTGAGTTTGAGGCAGGGCCAAACAGATAATCTCTGACCTCCCAGAAAACATCTTGGTTTTCTCTCTCTGAGCTTTATCCCTCACTCCTCCAAACTGCTCACCACCCAGCAGGGAAGACTTCTTCCAAAGCAAGTGAGACAGCACAACTCACTGGGTGATCGATCAGCTTAAGCTTTTAACTCCTTGCACCAACAAGTAGGGACAAGTTCACTAAAGCTCTTAAGCAGAGTAGGACAGTTTGAAGATTTCCTATGGTTACCTTCCATATGCATCTCTGATGAGTGTTTAGATGAGCATTGTATAATCCCAAGCACAGCCTTTGGGAGCAGGCTATACAATGGAAGTGCAGAAGTTAATTTCCTATTTAGGGCTCAGCGTAGAGCAAAATCTGTGATCAAAATAGAGGCTCCAATCAAAGCTTTCTGCAGATAATTTGCATGTGGGCCAGCTTCTACCACAAATCTGTATCTAACTTAAGCACCCATCTCTCTGTAACAGCCCTAGACCCAAAATCTCAAGTCTTCTATGACATTTAGTTAGAATTGGACACAAAATCCATCAAGGAAGACACATCAGATGTCCATAGGAAGTGTGGTTTCTTTAGGATGCCAAGTTAGAGATAATCCCCCTCTGCACATCTATGCAGATGATAAGGGGGAAAAGTGACCTCTCTGGATGCAAATAAAAAGCTCACCAGTACCACCAAGATTAGCACTCTGGATCGACATCATGAAACAATGAAGTGCCATATATACTCAGCATGTAATTTCCACTTGAGACCAACTGTTTTCCAGCTTGGCTCCAAGTTCTGCATTCCTCACTACAGCCATGCTGAAATTAGTTCTGGATCTCTAGGAAACAGAGCCAGTCTGAAGTATTTCATTTTCATTCTGACTCCAAGTTCAAAACCCAGTTTTGTCTCATGCTCAAGGCCAAACCCAGGCATGAGAATTTATACTGGAAGACAGTTTTAAGAAGAGCCTGATAGAAGGTTTAAAATGGAATTCTTACGTGGATGTGAACAACATCCAGATACTAGTATTTTCATCGAGTAGGGGCAGATCAGAAACCCAGGAAAGGAGCAAAGAAAAACAACAGTAAAATGAGAACAGTAAGCTTATCATAAAACAAATGAGTTGTGCTAGAAGAGAACACCATGCGCTAGCAATTCTAAGTACCATCTCTCCTTCTATAGGGACTTTACCATGTTAGAGGTTTTGTTCTTCAGTCTTTAAGGGAAACAATGAGAGGGGGAACATGTTCTCTATAAATACTCTCAAAGTTTATCAACTTAAGCTTTGCAGTCTTACAGCTGTGAGGTACTTGACTGAAACAACTGTCAGTACCATACATTTCAGGCATCTAAAAGTTTTAGATAACTTCCATTCATATTAGGTTCTGTTTCAAAGGAACTATCTGTGACCTTCAGCAAGTCCCTTGTACACCTAATAAAAGCACCAGGATCTCTGCTCTTAAAGTCCTTACTGCAGCTTTTCATATACTCAAGTTCCAGTCCATCCAGTTTCATTCAGTATCATCAGTAACTGCTCAAAACTCCTTACCTCCATCATTTCAAAAATACTCTCAGGATCAAGGCTACCTTTCCCCACTTTCTTCATAGAAGTGAGGGCGCCTTTACTGGTCACAGAAATAAGCAGGCTGGCCAAAGAACAGGCTTCTTCCTGAAGGGTAGCATCCACCACATGCCTATATCCAATCTGTAAGTTAGTGACAAAACAACGTATTAGTTTGCAGTTGTCTAAGCTCTTTATTAAGAAGTTAAACTGTGAGTAGCAGCTCTGTTGGCTATCTACAGCCTCCCATCCTAATATCATGTGACTGAATTGACAAATTATGTGTATGTATATAACAGAGGTGAGAAAAGCATGTCACTAGTTCACGCTGTTTCCCTCTCTGACCATCCTTTCATCTATATGAAACTCCAGATTCCCCTTTCCCTTCAACGCCAAGCATGGACTTTGCTCCCCGCTAGGTGAAAACTACACATCCTGAGACTCAGGTGAGCCCCCACCTCAGTGGTGACCTTTCTGCTATTTAGGGAACTTGCTCAAAAGATACGTCAGACAAACTTCCAGGTAACTAAGCAAATCATTAACTCTTACATTGGAAAACGCAGCATCCAGCAAATCAACTGTGTTAGTTGTGGGCTATATATGGAAAAGGAAAACAAAAACCTGTTTCAAAGGAAAGGACAGTATTGCACCCATGAAAACAGAGTTCTGTCCCCAGCAACAAATACTCGTTGTGTAACTCCAGACAGATCACACAGCCTCTGTGCTTCACAACAATACCCATTTGTTTTAACATAGTGAAGCATCTGCTGCTCTGGATGTTGAGCAAGGAGCAGACGAAAAATAAACAACTCTTCTGCATGCAAGAAGATGCATTTTAACAACGCATCATGTAGAAATCTGCAAGTCAGAGGTGAAAAAAAAAAACCTTATTCAGTAAAAGTTCTTCTTAATTAGGAGGCCAGGGATGAACAAATATATACATAGTGGACACTGACCATTTCTGAACACAAGTTTTATCTCTAGGGAAAAAATAAACGGCAGATGAAGTTCATAGAAACTGAAGCCTCTAGGGTAGAAGGTCAGAAATTTGTCAGGCTTACTTTGCTTAGTGTGACAATGCAGGGCACATCATCCACATTAAGTCGAATACAATCGTAAGGGTCATCAGACAGCTCAATCTCTTTAGAGCCTTCTTCATCCTCCAGAACACGCACTTTGGGTATTCTTTGGAAATACAATGTGCAAAATCATTGTCAGAACAGATAACGAATACAGGTGTCATACAGTCTCAACTCCAAGAAGTGCCCTTTCCTCTAAATGAGGCTAAATGTTTAGAAAAAAATCCAGAAAATTATCAAAGTATTAACAACTCACTCACTGAGACTAGGAAGAAAACAGCGTAAGCGGGAAGATATTTAGGATAAGAGCATCGTATCTACATCATTCAAACGGTTAGAATCTGAACTGGTTTTTACACTAATATATGGGGAGAAATTCTTTTGGAACTTGCACAATTGCAATTCTGGACAATTCTTTGTACAGCTGTCTGGACATACAGGAGATAAATTACCAAGACTGAATCCTTTTGTACTGTGGTTCCCAACCTTGCAGACAGCAGTACAGTTGTCAGAATTACAGCAACTGCATTGCCTGGCAAAGCTGTGACATCGGTAGCAAATACAAGTTGTAAAGCTGTTCAGGAAAGAATGACACTAAGGAGTCTTGGGGTAAAGGAAAAAGATTATATTAGTAGAATCCTTTCTCTTTAAAAAGATGGGAAGATTGGCAAGATATTCTCATTCTTTAAGAAGCCGGAAGACTCTACTGTTCTAAGGACAGATACACAAAAGCAACCATCAGGGATAAAAACCCAGGCACAAACCCAAGAAATGCTTTCTTCTCAATTGTGAGTGACAAGCTCTCTCACAAATGAGCTAGACGGGCTCCTTATCAGCGATATGTATATTGTATTTGTTATAGTCATTTAATGGGAGTTTTACAGGATGATTTAAGGCAGCTTTCTTAGCACAATTAATAAAGTAATTTAAAACAATTTAGCAGAAGATGGTATCTCAAAAAGCCAAGAACCTCAGTGTCTTATATACCCTCATTTATCCAGGTGCCCACTGGGATGGAGTATTGACTGAGAGACTTTGCTTTACTGGCCAGTAAAACCCACACACAGCTCAACCATACTGCTCTCACTTTCGCACATTTGCACTTGAAACATGAACTATTTCAAGACATCCCTAGAAAGCTGACTTCAGTAACCACGTGGAATGCAACCACAATCTGTTTTTTTATTAGTGCTTTTACAGTAATGTTGTGTTTTACAACTAGACTCTGGAGGTTACATTCTTTTACACGTTCTGTACCAAATCTCTTTTAAAAGAAAAGGAGATAGGGACTGATTTAGTGAACTTTTCCCCCACCAACGCAAAGTGATTTTTGTTGTTCCCTGGAAATGTATTTTAGTTATTTGTGGCTAAGAGTCCTAGAGGCAAGTACTTCACAACAGCTAACCCTGTTTCAGTGAGAATAAATTCCCTACAAGAACATTGGCCTGAGCCAAGCTATAACTAAAACTTTCAGTAAGCAGAACAACTAAGATGTGTACTTTTCCCTGAAATGAAACTCAAAACGCTTTGCAGAGTTACATAACAACCCATTGGAAATGTATCAAAGCCTGTTTTCAAGTTAAAAATACTCCATTAAAAAGTGATGGAATAAAGTCACAAGGTGACCAACCCTCTAGCTACGCAGGACAATGGAGAACATTGGACAACAGCCCAGACAAGAAGTGTAGGTGCCAGAGCAGTGCTTAAAAAAAGAATGAAGATTTCAAGAAAATCTGAGAGATGAAGCAATTTTTAACTCCATCCTAAAATAGCTATGAAACCAGAGCAACGTTTGGTCTGCAAGAAAAAGTTGCCAGAATTAATACCTGAAAAATCCCTGCAAAGAGCTGTTTTGGCCAAGAACAGATGAGAGAGGAACAAATGAACTATTGCAGAAGCAAAAAGATAGTTGATCAGACACAAGCATCATAGTTGCATAAAAAGGGGGTATATACACAAAAAAACTAGGCAAAGAGAGCGTAGCGCAAAGAGCATTTCCGGAAAACTTGAGATTTCCTCTCCCAGCTTATGAAGATTTATCTTAAGAACTAGCTGTACATGTTTACTTTGCAACTTTTATTTTTCTGTTTTGATTCCTGCAACTAATCAGGGCAGAAATCTGTACAGCAGGACTTAAGTCACATAACGAACAATGCTGTTTTCTGTGTGCTGCAGACCCAGATTTCACAACTACAAAACCAGTTCTACCCTTGCAAGCAGCCATCAGTTCTGCCTCTACCGTGCTGCCCAGCAAAAAAACCACGACATCTGCAAGGCTATTGTGTTATAAACTCTGTAGCTTTTGTAACTTGCCTGGTTTCTGTTGCCTCGGTCGCAAGTAGGCACATTCCACAGGATCAAGTTTAATGCTAAGCCCTGACACAGTAGCTACTTGCGCATTTTGCAATATCTACTTCGATCATGGATAAACCCAGCCTTAAGCACCGTGGAGACAGTTAAGAAGAAAGTTTGATATCTGGTATCTTTTGCACATGATCTTGCTATAGTTTTTAGAACATAATGAACAATACAAAACTCCAAGGAGTAAATGTTCCCCCTAAAACAGTCATATTGCCATTGTTCCATGCCTGAAGAGGATACGATGAGTCAGGTCAGACATACAAAGGATTTAAATCCCATTAATTCTTGCGCAAAATTCCTTAAGTTACGATTTTGCATTTACTTAGTCCTAAAGTCCTAAATAGATATGTGTCCATAGCTATTGCAAAAATGGTTAGAGCAAGATTTTAAGGATGAAGCTGAGGTTTTCAAATGCCTATCTGAACATCTAAAAATTTGTAGCTTCAGAAAAAACCCAGCAGCTTGAGCTCCCTGCTCTTGGTTCCAAAGCTGCAGTCACGGCTGACAAAGATCTGAAAACACTTATAAAAAAAACCTGTTTGTAAACAGATTATGAAAGGCAAGTAAGACTCAAAGAGGGACACACATGTCAAGCGACGTTCAGAACACTTAATCTGAAGTGATCTTCAAACTGATATCTTGTCTTGCTGGGACAATATTTTATGGAGAGAGGGCAGCTATTCTAAACAACCTTGTGTCAATCCAAAGAAAACTTAGTAGGTACCAAAGGAAAGGGAGAGGAATAGTGAATGAGGACAACAGGTTTTCACTTTGAATTTCACCTCTTGACTCTCTGAGTTCATATGAGATAGATGGACTAGCAATCCCTCCTCAAATCAATAGACAGGGTTTTCACAGGTCAAAAATCAACAGGCTCTGTGTTATGTCATATGGTAACACATGTTGATTTGATAGCTGACTTCCACAAAACTGTGGATGGTTGCCCACAGATTAAAGATTATACAAAAGAGGCAGTTTTCAGAAGAAGAAAAATAAAGCAAAATCATTAAAACAATTACACTCTTCATGTTGCCCATGTTCCCAAAGCAACAGATTTCCTTTTATTTATTTTTTTATTTGAATTACTTTTTATATGATCTTCTCTCTTTATTCAGAGCTAGGATTCTGGATGAAATAAGAAAAAAGACCTAGTTATCTTGCAAATAAAGTACGTGCCTTGGATCTGCAAAACAACTCACAGAGGAGCAACTGTTTTAACTATACAACTTCTGCATCCTGGCAGCCCACACACAGAGACATAGGCATTTCTTCCCTTTAGTGTACTGTCAACTCTTTTGTGAGCCATTACATTTGTGACAGTATTTTTTAATGCTGCATAAACAATCTACTGTTAAAAGTTACTGTTGAGAACTTGATTAACATGGGAAACTTCTCAGCAATATATAGAAGTAGTCTTAGATGGATTCTCCCCTTATCGCCTTTTGAAGGGTTTATATCCTGCTATACTGCCTGTCTTCAAAAGCGTATTTTCCTTCCTCCTGCATGTACTTTTCCAGCTTTAGTGCTGTGTGCTAATTCCCTGATCAATAAGCCAGAACTATGTGAGTGACTTTAGCAGATCTCTAATTTACAGCTGAAGAACAATCTGACATCCACTTTCAAAACATTTATGCCTGTAAGAGTCTAACTTTTGCACCTCTTCCAGCTACTTTTGCTACCTAAGTTTTTTAGCAAAGCCATTCACTAGTTTCTTTCTCAAGGGTGCTACAAAACTTTGTATTCCCTTTCATCTACAGATCAAGAAGATAAAAACATTAGAAAAAATATTCTTGAATGTTATCATTAAAACACACACAGAGCACTTGCATCAATCATTCTACTAGATTTTGTTCTTCCACTCTTTGAATTAAAATGCATGGGGCAAAGTTCTTTTAAAGACACGTCATTTCCCCCTCCCCACAATCTCTCACCACCATTTTTTCCTCTTAGTTTTAAAAAGAGCTTTAGACTAACAGTTAACGAGAAAGAACATCAGAAGTGGGAAAACAGGGCTAGTTACAAACCAGTAGTCACATTGACAGAGGGCTTCTTATTCAGGAGCATCACATATCAGTAAATACTTCTTATTTTAAACCCACAAGGCATCAAGACAAAGGCCTCCAACTACTTGCAACAAAACCATATGGTCAAGACAATTTTTTCTGGATCTGGCTACAGAACAAAAGTTATATTGTGAACCTGACTGTGCATATAATGCAGTATGACACTTGAGTATTAGAAACTGAATTAAAGTAATTAGTTCATGTTATTTGCATGCAAACGGACTGCCTTGTATCTGAATGCAAGTTGCCTTGGGTATTTCTTATTTAAATAATTAAGCATTAAAAATGCTTAGCTCACAGAGAGTACTTCTCTTTCACTTCCCATGTCACTTCCACTCACATGAAATGAGATTTGTACTCTACCTTGTGTTAAAGAGAGCTGCCTTCACTGCTATTGAGATTGCATCAAAGAGGTTCCCACCACATTCCAATAGCTGGGGAGGAAAAAAAAGAATCTCTTTAAAAGAAAATCAGGCTAGTGCCTTTAAACCAAGTCTTTATTTTACTTAAACCTACTTGAAACGGCACAAAATGAAGAACCAGAACAGGTTTTTAAAAAACAAAGTTGTCTTTAAAGCCTATCTATGAAAATAAACAACAGATAGGAAATTAAGATTTCAGCTAACTGCATTATACATGCAAAATAGAAGAGTTAACGTACTTCATAATAAAATTAATTATAAAATCTAATAATAGCAGCTGAAATGAAACCACCACTATTCTTACTCTTCTTGTGCTAAGGCTCTGAACTAGACTATGACCAGAATACTTTTTATAAACTCACCACATTCATTCTTTAATGTTAAATCAAGCCGATCTATTTTCTATACTTTATTTCAAAGAGGAGTCTTTTTTAAATATCAGCTGGACAAACCCAATTGGTAGAATCGTTTTCAAAGAAGCAATGCAAATTGTCACCCAGAACATGGTATGAAAAGCTAGTTATACAAGGTATAGTTACGAAGGCACATCATGATTTGTTCTCTATTCTTCATGGAAAGGGAGTCACCAGCAGGTTTGTCTTGTAGCTGAGAAGGACCTAAGGAAATCTTGATGTCAAAGTCTACTTGTTGATAACACTATCATTTGAATTAAAGTGTGTGGAGGGAGTCTAGCTCAGTTTCTTCCCGTGAAGATCAGAAGAACAGCACTGCATACTACATAAAAAGGCAGGGCTCCCACAACCACTGATACCTTCTATAGGCTGACAGACAACTCAAAGATGTATTTGGCCATAGTCTAGTGTTAGTTCTCTGATAAGCTCCACTCTGAGCCGCCAGTACTATTCTATGAACACACACATGCCCAGCAAGCATTTGAAACTACTTCAGCGAGAACATATGGATGCTCCTCCGTTACAGCAGTCTATGCTGTATGAGAGCAAAACAAGTTTTGCAACACTGATTGCATTGCTTGTTCTTCAAAATCTATTCAAGAATGAGATAAACTCCCACACTGGGAGCAAATCATAAATCAGATATTCTGGAAAGACAGTTTATTTTTATGAAGACAGACTGAATTGTGTAAAAAGAATGACAAGAAGTTGGGATAGAAAGCTAAATATGAAGGTGATCAAATTATTTCTTTGCTAACAGCTGCTGGATACAAAGAGGTTAACTTGCCACTTTCAGTCATTATTGGATTTTACTGGATAACACAATAAGCCCCACAGTATCTTTGTTATTAAAACACAATAATGGGATGTGCCTGTACTGTTGCTAGGCTTATGTTCAGGCTGCTGTTCTAAAGCCTTATCTGTATTACAGTGGCACCTATAGGCTAGGAACACAGCCTGTATCAAGCATGGTACAACAATTCCTCCAAAAAGAACCGAACACTCTCTTCTCAGCTGAAGCACCTTGTACTGAGATCCCCCTCTATTATTTTTTTCTGGGTTTTTTTGTTTGGTTTTTTTGTTTTGTTTTGTTTTTTTAAGGCTAAGAAAGTCTGCACAGCTGTGAGTTGTGGGAAGCAAAGGAGTCTTTAGAAACGACTGCTTTTAATTTACTGATATACAAATGAAAAAGTTATCAGGGGTGGGAAAAAAAAGAGAAAACATTGTAGACCTTGCTTATTCAAAGAAGTTTTTCCTCCAAAAGGAGAGATTTCTAAGTTTTGGGGTTTTTTTCCAAACTGGGGGGGGGCGGGGAATAGAAAAGATGAGGAAATCCTCTGAGGGATGCTCAGTAGCGAACTGCTAAGATTTCAACAGAATCTCATGCGCCCCCCAACACACAATGTACTGTGATTGGGTAGGGAATGAAAAGAGATTGCACACTTTGATTCTCCATGCTCAGTACTGCAGGCTGCTGGGGCAAATCTTGTGGAAAAGGCTATACACGTATCAAAAACACCCTCAAAAATGCCTAAAAGCTTATTTCTGACATCCGTGACTTAGAAGGGGAAAGAAATTGAGGGAAAGACAGAAAGGGTGAGAACAGGCCTATAGTTTTGCAGTACTGTGTATCTCCACATTCATGAGCTACTCTTTGGAACTGGAACACCTTCTATTATAAAAAAGAATGCATGTACTTTGAAAGTTCAAGGTATATATTCTTGACCTTTGAAACATATCTGTAAGTGTCCATATGTCTGCATCTTTGTAGTGTGTATAGTTGAAGTTATTTTCTTTCCAGTCTGACTGTACACAATTGTAACACCTCCCAAGTACATTGGCCACTAGAAAGTACTTGAGAGATGTTTTTAATCAATAAGCTGCATGACTATGCAAAACATACTAATTTCTCTCTTCAGGTTGCATATCTCAAGTTTTGTTTACACATAGGAGCTGAATATAGATGCTTTGATCACAGTATGCATGGCTAAATTACATAGCAATGGAGTATCTCCAGGTTCATAACATTCTTTCTGGGTTTTTGTCTTTTGGAATGAGAGAGTTGAAACAAGTCCCTTCCCACCTGACCACAACGTACCAGTAGTTTCAAGCTTACGACAGATTTAAGGCTTATTTTCCCTCCAATTTAACTATGAAAACAAACAAGAATGTGAATAATTTCCAGGAATTCTGAAGGAAAACATCATCCAAAGGAATCTCAATAAGTATTGTTGTTATATTTAGAATCTGGCTGCCTCAAATGATGAATAATATGACTTGTAGTACCTTATATTAGCACAAGTGTCGTACTTCTACCATGTACTATTAAAATAGAATTCTATAGGAATGATTCAGCAAGAGCAGCTTCAGGAAAATCTGTAGGTATCAAGCACCCACATCAAGTACATCACATGTGATATACATGCCTTCTATTTAGAAAAGGAAATAGTACAAATACCTCAAAAATGTGAAAATACAGAGGCCTGGGATGGAAAAAAAAAAAAGAGACAGGGGAACAGAATAAGAAAGAAATGTTAAGAGTATCTTGTTCTAACTATATCAGCAGCTCTTCAATGGCTCACACACAAAATCCCTGCAGAATATGACATTAAAAAGACACATCAAGTTTAGAGTCCTAATTATGAACCAACAACAGATTCTTTATTGGCACTGTAAACAAAGCTAAATGTAAAATTCATCACATAACATAGGTCTTGACGTTCATAATCCTGATACAACTAGTAGCATAAAAATACCAAGGCTGTTTTTCTCTGTAGCTGTGGACAATCAACAAATTTGTCCAGGAAGAATCAAATCATGACCAGTTATACTTCATACAAAAGCTATACAGAACTACTTCTGCAGCAGTCAGCTTTATGAAAGTCTTTGTTTATGCAGTGTTTATGCAATGTTAAGCAGTTCATTGCTTAAATAAGCACAACATTTAATATTCTGTACCTCTGCTTGTAATTACCTAGTAACTAAAGGCCCCAGTGTGATTTCTCAGAACTGACACTTAATTCTCTATTAAACTATGTCAAGCTCCAACAGGCTGGTGACTAGAACTGTTAAAGCACTCAGCAGTGGTACATATCTGATCATTCTGTATGCAGACTAAGTCACGGTATGTACCATATCCACTATAATTAGGCTCATGCTACTGCTTTTTAAACACCTAATGGACTAATTTTCACATTTATTTACGTCTTAGTCTGAATGTTCCTGTTTTGTTTAACAAAACCCTGTATTTGGGTTTGGGTTTTTTTTTCAATACAGCTTAACATTTTGTAAATCATTTCATAGACATTAATGGATTCCTGTGAGTAAGATCCCTCAACATAGTTTCAGTTACAAATTTGAGAAATAGAAACTCAACTTTGGACCAATAAGAACTGGAAATAATGCTCAGGACAGTCTGACTTGCAGACTTCTATTAAATTCCCATGACAGCATGCTTTAAATACAGTATAGTATATGGAAATTGAGCTGCTGCATGCACAAGATTTATATGCATAAAATTCATCTTCCATTTTTTAATGGGAACAAATATTCCGTTTCTCTTCTACATTCAATACATGCATACAACTTTCATCAAAAAGTGCCTCGGCCAAACGTAACTTTTGCCAGGAAAGTTTATATTTTACTTTACTGAATTAGTACTGACAATAGTGCAAAGAGGTAGACAGGATGGACAGTTACGTTAGGGCTAACATACACCCATGCTAACTTACATTAATTAGAATGATACACTTATTGTTGTATCTAGCTTGGAAAAAAGTTTAATCTTCTTTAGTGGCAATTTCCTTGTCAGTATAAGGTCACTGATTTTTATCTGAGAGAGATCTGGAGTATTCAGTGTTTTATTAGCTCTGCAGCAGAGCAGCAGCATCAAGAAGAGCAGAAAATGAGCAAGCTGGAAGTAGCGATTAACTATTATAGGTAGATTCAAAGAAAATGGCCATCCATGCTGTGAAGGTTTATATCACATTATGAGAAACCTTTTTTATATGAAAATACAGATGGTTATGCTAAGTCAGTCAGTGCCTTGAAAAACTTCCTTGAATGTTAGTTTTCATTTCCTTACTTACCAATACATCCACATAGAGAACCCAGCAGTGCTCTCTGGGATTAATACAAAGTGATTTCAAGTCTACACTGTTCTCGCTGCTAAATACTCTGTAGAGTGTGTTTGCTATCTCTGTGCCAAGTTCTTCTCCTCCCCGGCCTTCAAATTCAGGAGTAGCATTTGCAGAACTAGATAAAGAAAGAAAAAATACTTTCACTTCTGAAGCAGCCAATACCCAAAGAACATTTCTTAAATATAAAGCATCAGAAATACCTAAGGATTTATTTGTACAAGAATAAGCATCCTATCTGTAAAGAAGTTATTTCCATTTTGCACAAGAAAATGTCTTGATACAGATAATATACCTACATTTTGCTACAAACTCTGATACTAATTAAATTCCACTACTATCTTCAGTTTCCAAGTTACAATACTAAAGTTGGTGAATTCTGTCAGGGATTATTTCTTAAGCACTCTCATCTTCTATCATCTTAACCCTTTCAAAAATAAAAAAGTGAGAGAAATCTGTACGAAGTTCAGAATAGCTAACAAGACAGCCTGTTAGAATTGAATGTTAAATTAATAAGATAAGAGGGTGGCTAAGAAGAGAAAGATGTGATGCTATCACAAATAGAATACTTTTTTTTTTTAAAGTGACATGACCACTTGACCTTAATTGGTAATTTCTTTACTGAGTGTACTCTCTGCTATCAAGCCATTTACAGACAGCACCTCATTCTTTTCAGCAACTGCAGCTTATGGAGATCAGCAACTAAAGAACATTTTTTTCCAGAAGGGATCTGACAAAAGCATATGATTTTCACTCCCTGATTCCAACATAGCAAATTTTGTTTACGAGCAGTCATGCAAGTAAGTCTTTGGGTGCTGAGGCCTTGTACTCAGCTAAGAACAAAATTCTAACAATGAAAGAAAACAGGCCCACAAAAAAAAAAACACACCCACAAAAAAAACACCAAACAAAAAACCTCACCTCCAAGTCACAATGAAATAGAGCAGAAATGTCCAGAGATGCATATACAGCAAAATAACAAATATTCTGAACCCAGCCTCTGGTTTATAGAGAGGACAAGAGCATTCTCAAGCAGTGGACCTATGGCACACATTGCAGATCTTGTTTTTAAATAAACTACTCAGACCTCCCCCCAGATTAATTCCTCATTACAGAACATAAAAAAGGAGCTGGTTCCACATAAGTAGCTTGATATATTCAAAATCTATAACAGCAAAGCCTTGTATTCTCCTGGCCAATTTCTCATGTATGTTCTGTGTTTATATGATGATACAAACTCTTAGCTCTTCCAACAGGAACACCACAAGAATGTAAATATACAGAAGAAGACAAAGTCTTGGAATACAAAAACCCAACAACTAAAGATCCACATTATCTAGGTATGACTTAAACCATCAAGTGAGCTGTATCAACAAGACTGCAGCACCTATAAGGGAAATCCTTACCTCACAGTAATTCTCCCAACTTGTTCTTTTGCAGAACTGATGAAAACTCAGAATGCCAGGAAGAGCTACTGAGTTTTACAGAAGCTATTTGCTGCTTCTATAACCAGACAACACTATACATGGTCAAAAAAATAATTACTGCCAGTAAAGCACTGACCTATGCTTCCAAACTACACTTGCCACACGAGTAAGCGCTGCAAGTGTGACATAATATTATTCGCAGTTGCGTTAACATTGGACAACAATTTTATAAGATAGGACCATATCTAAGTATAACTTAATTCTAGAAATATGCGGAGTCTGGCCTCTAAGTTGTATTAAACAAGCACTTATCCAGGGAAGCAGCTTTTATGCAAGTTAATGAGATCATTCTGTTTACATCATCCTGTTCAAAGTATGGTTATGCAAGCATTATGACTCCTATGGTAAGTTGAAAAGAATTACACAAACCTCACTCTATACTTCATTATTATTTCTAAACATGAAGTTTTATCAAATGTTGTCATTTTTAATTATAAATGGCCACTGTCTTTGACAGCGAGTAAGAAGAACGTAGGACTCAATTGGAATATTATTGCAACTTTCATTGCATCTTAATTCCATTATTATTTTAAGATTTTGATTCCTTGCAATCAAAGTGAAATGAAAAAGTAATGTTAGCATGGTACTATTATAATAACTATATGGTAAATACTGCCACCCAATATACCCAGGCTATTGCAGTAATTTACACTGGGTAAAATTCAAAAAAGGGTTGTCTAGCACACTAATAAAAGAAAATGCCAAAAAGCTTGTTTTACGGAGCATTGAAAGAACTTAGTAGTGGCCAAATGGAGCACAGAATTTCCACTCCTGAACAGAATGTAATTTTAAAGACTTTCCAAACCATTTCAGTGTCACATTGCATAACAATCAAGACTCCTAAAGCACAGTGAGGCTTCTACCACAGATGTCTACTTTCAAAACTCTTGCTGTTACCAGTCAAAACCTTTCTCCCACAGTAGTTAAGTACTTCCCATCCGTTACTCAGGCCATTAATATACTATAATCGACAATGTAAGTAATTATAACAGAGATAAAACAGTTAATTCAACAAAAGCTTACAGCTATTTTGCTGGTATACAAGGGCTTCATTACACAGAGGATATTCTTCACTTAAAGCTGTATTTACTTCGAGCAACCAATACCAGATTTCTATCCTTGCACCAAAAGAAGCATACAATCATTTAAAACGAGAAGGCAGATTCACTGTTTTAGAATCAGCCGTAAGTTAACCACCTCACTAATATTCTAGCCGTCCAGAAAGCAGCCAGAAAACATCACATTTATGACACATCTGGACTGCCAAAGCAGTCCCAGAAATAGATAGACCTGAATTCAGGTCCAGATGCCGTCTAACTGTGTTAATATGATTATGATGATATTCAAGCTCATGACCCTACAAAAAATTGGGCTGACAAGGGTTTGGATTTAGCCTTGTCAAACTGGTAACTCTACCAACACTGATTTACTGATTCAGGTCTTTGCCTGGTCAGGCACTGCCACCTCACTTCCCATCCAAAAAGAATATCTGCTTATAGTTTGAAACAGTTTTTACCCAAGCATTAGATGGTGTTTCTCTCTGAAAACCAAGCTAAATCCACTACAGACCATCTTTAATGGAGGAAGTATGGTAAAAAAAATGGTATAGACATTTCATTCTTTCAGAACTCCTTAGTTTGCCTCTTGCCTCTGCAAAGAGTAATTGCCATGATAACGGGTTTATGGTAGGGGAGAGAGGGGGAAGAAAGGTTCCTTTTCTGCAGCCACCATCCAAGTGGTATCTTTAGTGACTGCACTGAAATTTGTTTTAAGTTAACATTTTCCCCACAAAACCCAACAGAACGGTATCTGAGGATCACCTAAGAGCATGCTGATGTGGTTGTTCTGCAATACCGTCATCTCTTATGATTTTGAGAACTATTTTCCATCTATAATATTTAAGATCGTATCTGATCCAGTCTTCCATGCGGGCACCAATGAAACAGGCCCACCCTTCCAGCTGGAACAAAAGCATGTCTGGACTTCAAAGTGGAGGAACAGATGGCTAGACTTGGACAAATATATTCCTTGCTTCCCTAATTCCACAAACTAATGCATTCAAGGAATTCAGATTTGTCTGCCTTTTTTTTTTTTATTTCTTACACTTTGAAAATTATAAATCTTTGCTTCAGTCAAAAACCAAAACCAAAACAACCCTAACAAGTCAGTATTAGAACAGCCCCAAAACTCAAACCTGAGAAAAGCAGACACAGCAGTCTTTCAACATCAATGACCGGGATTACTGTCCTCCAGTGCTGATGGGCAGTAAGGACATCACATACGACATGGACTTATGCTATGATAATTAATTTCTAGTATCACAAATCAGTGCCCCAAAAATCATGTCTTCCAGAGACTAGCATTAAAGTCTGTCTCAAAATGGGACTAAATGTGCTTCTCAGATTTCGGGATAAGGACTCAGAGCAGAATGAAGAGAAATGGAATTTTGGGGCAGAGAATTATATACATGATCCAGCAAGTGATTATTTTCAGCAGTACAAGAAACCATGAAAGTTTTGGGAAACAAGCATTTTAAGATAGCTAACACTGCAGGCTGAGTTTTTATTATTAGTTTCAACAATATAAAAACCAAGTAGAACACACAGGAACTTCACCACAAGATGCAGTGTATCAAACTATGCTCAGTTACTACCACCCAGTGGCAGCCTGGAAAAGCATCAGAGTACTGACAGCATCTCATTTGCCTTTAGAGAGAACAAGCTGCTCTCACTTCACATTTTGTCTTTTGGATCTTTCTGGAAGCTAGCGGTCACCTTTCCCTGGCGGCACAAGCATGTGAAGTGACTACCCTTCTCTAAAATCTAGGCTTTTGGTCTGTGTCGTCACAGAAGGCAAGGATTACCCATTTCTAGAACTGACAAGATCCACCTTGCACAATATTGCTGCACATCTCCCTACCATCTTTTTAGGAGGTAAACAGTCAGAAAATACAACCTAACATTCATCTAATGAGTCAAAGTTTTTTTTAACATTTATTTACAATGAAAGAAGTGTCACAGAATTGCAATATCCCCACAGACCCCTTGTTTTAGTAAGGAAATGTCCCTGCTGTAATTGGACTTTCTTCATATAGAAACCACTGGAACAAAGCAGGTATTGTGTAGGATATTTCACACACAAGTTTTATAAAGTAGTCAAGCTCAGATCCCCTCTAACAGCAGGACCACATTTGAGAAGACCATCTTCCTTTCTGATATTTTTTGAACAGTAATCATAGACAAATCATTAATTCACAGGCGAGTCCTTCCCTCTACAAACCATAAGTTTCCACAGTTAACTCGTACATTGTGATGTATAGAGGCAGTCTTGGAAAAGGCTGCATAACGTGAGATACAAATGTTAAGGCAGATACAGCCAGTTCGGTCAGAAAGATTATCAGATATACACTTAGTAGCTCTTATACCTTAGCTTTACTAACAGTTTAATGTCAGAGTAGCAACACTTTTTTGTTTTAATAAAAATAGGCCACATGCAAAACAGCTACCTTGACAGTGCCAAGGCTTTTATGAGAGTTTTCCAGGCACATTATTTCATAAAGAACAGTTTTAGGAAGTCTGCAAGATACTGTGGTTTCAGACAGCAGACAGTCTGGAATACGACTGAGATGTCACTGCGCTATCTCAGAGCAACTTGAAAACAAGAGGTCTCAGTTTCCTTCTAGCTTCCCTCATAATTCAAGCACTATGAAGACTGTAAGGATAAGCAATAGTCCATTTGTAGCACAAAGCCAGGAATATGATTAAAAACAAACACCATTTTAGTTAATGAAATACGGATTCACTGATAAATATGATAATTAAATTTTCTAATTAACTTTTGCATCTGAAGTTTACAGTAAGGATTTTTTTTTTAAAACAAATGGTTTTGTACAAGACACCCTTCAAACTTTTTCCACTGCTGTCAAAGACAATGTAAGCAAAATCCTTTAAGTACAGTGAAAGTACAATCTGTATCAGTCAGTTCTCTTCTTCTGGAATACTTCATTTTTGAAAGAGATTTTTTCCATTCTATCATTGTAAAAAAGACAGTTGACACTGTAGTCACGAAGTCGTGTTAAACACACGTACAATTGAACCATTACTCTTTTCCAGCTGCAGTGATGCTATGCAACTTGGGATTTTGTTTAACCTGATTTCATTCCTTAACTCCTATTCTTTTGCTTATTTTGAATCTGCAGAACCAGCAGAAAGTTTCTGAACATTAACCACTACTGAAAAAGTAGAAGAACTTGTTTCTATTACTCAGACCCTTATGGGAGGTTAGTGGAATGAAGGTATAAACTTCAGAAGAATGGCAAGATCTGATTAGTCATTTATTCCAAATATTAGATGTATTTCCTTCTCTTCTAGTATACTAACCAGTCAACAAAGAATTCCAGGTAACCTTCATCTGGTTTCTCCAACTTTGGGGTCCCCATTTCAGCTTTTACACCTACCAAGATATCAGTGTGTCCCTGTTAAAACAAAAACATATCACACAACTAGAACTATATTCACAATGCTATTTGTTTAATTTAAATATCTATGGTAAGCTGACATTTCTACCTTTCAGTTATCTGCAACCATCATTCTATCAGAGTGAACTCAAAATCACATTAGTTTTTTTTAAAAAAGGAAAGGCTTTAGAAGAACAATGTTAAGCTTAAGAAGTTTCTTCAAATAATCACCATAAATATTAGCTTTCTCTAGGTTAAAAAGACACTCTTCATATCCATGGCTTTTTCTATCACTTTCGTTCTGGAAACAGCTATATCTGCAGAACCTTTGTAATATTGCACAGTATATTTATCTTCTTCACAGCCAACATGTGCCAGAAGTAGTTTTGCTTCACTCTAAAGGAACAGCGTTATTTTTTCCAGTGATTAGGCAGAACAGCAATTTCATTTTTTCAAGATTAAATGGTAGATTAGTTCAGATTGAATGCTTTTCAGGTACTTCACAGTAAATCTAGCTCAAGTAGGTTAAGCAAGCCTGAATGAATTATATATCCTGTCATTATTTCCTTAACCCTTAGTTTCAGTTAATGCTATACATACACACATTTTATTATACACACACACACACATCCATCTCCAAATAGCCTCAGCTTATCTTAGAACTAGTCACATAAACCAGAAGTCGCATCAGCAAGGTATGTGATCCCTAAGAAATTTACCAACCAGCTTTACTCTTGCAGATCCACTTGTGTTTGATACAACATCTGTTTCTACTTCTGCACATCTGTAGTCTTCACAGCCACGACCATCTACACGAAGGTCCTCCTAAGAACAACAATCAATATATTGTACTTAAGGGAATCAGTAATGAAAAGTAAAAAAAGAATCTGTGATTTTAAAGTTTCCTTTTCCTATGCCAAACACAGCGGTAAAATTAATATAAAAGCAACAGCTCCCAGTTTCATCACTAACTTTCACGTAAGAGTACAACAGAACGAACCGTACTTTTCCATTCACCTCTCATTCATCTAAAGCTTGCAACAAGCTCTCTGCAGACAGACCTGAACCCCTGCACTACTACCATCCTGTTCCAACAGAAAGCTTCAGACTACAAAAGTGTAAAGGTCTTGGCTTTAAAAGGTACTTTACCCAACACAACACGGGTCTTTATTGGGATACTCAAGTTTCTACTTTTATATATGTAATTAGGACCCAGCAGACAAAAATAACCCACCGGCCTCCCAGATGCTTTCATCTGTTTGTACTTCAAACACAGATACTATGCACCCTCAAATACTATACAGCTCATCCCCATAAAAGTAGTTTTCTTTGCAGTAAAATACAGTTTCTGTACTTCACAGAAAGTACAGTCCTTTTATCTTTAGCATTTCTCCACACGTCCTTCATTTTTCCTCCTTGGTCCACTCACCGTTTCCTTGCAATTTCAAGGAATTCACTTAACGACCAGCTAAAACTCTATGCCAGGGCAAGAATTCGTGAAAGAGCAAGGGAAGAGGAGGAAAAAGGAGGACAATAAATGAAATAACAAATCCACGTCCTGTTCTCAGCCTACTTTCTGTTCTGATGCTCTGTTCTCAGTGTGCTTGGATTATTACCCCAGAGATTCCCCCCCTAGGGACCAGGTAGTGGAAAGCTCCCTGCCACCTCCCCAGCCGACACTGCAACTCGTTCCCACCCCACACCTGCTCGCAGGGGACCAAGCCCGGAGAGGTGGGGAAGGGCCCTGCCCCTCACCTCACGGGGCAACGCTACCACCGGCCACAGGCGCGGCCGGCCCGAGCTGACCCGAACGACTTCGCGCTCCCCGGGGCGGAGGCTGCCGCCTCCACGCTGCCCCGGGCTAGCGGGACCTCCCGCAAAGCGCCCGCCGCCGCCGCCGCTACCTGGACGCCATGCACGATGTAGAGCTTCTCCGCCTCGCTCAGCACCACGGACGCCATGTCTGCCGCCGCCGGACGACACCGCTCTTCCGCTTCCGGCACCCGCGCGCGCCGCCGCCGCCGCTCCTGGCAACGGCCGCCGCTCCCCCAGGGCGGGAGGGCGGGCAGGCGCTGCGCCTGCGCACTGCCGCGCGCCCGGGGCGGGAAAGCCGCCGGGTCGCCATAGCCGCCGTTCCGCCCGCCCGGCACCTGGCGTCGCGGTCTTTCCCCGTTCCTACGGGCAAAGTGGGGCGTGCAGCCGTTAAACCCCCCACAGGCGGCCTTCACAGGGGGTAGGCGCAGCGCTCTGGGCCTGGTGCCCACCGAGCACCCCGCCTCCCGAAAAACGCCCCCTCCAAGGAGCTGACACTCGCGGTAAACCGGAGGGGCAGTGCCCGCGCTCCGCCCGCCCTGTGCCCAGGTAAAAGCTCCTGAAGGAGGCTGTGAGAATACCCCGGTGCTCGCGTAGTGATAAACCCGGCAAGAAAAACGAGGGAAGGCGGAGGTTTTTACCTCAGAGGAAGGTCCGAGCGGGGTGCAGCGCATCGGGCAGGCTGGTGCAGGAGCAGGGAAGAAACCAAACGCTCTCGTTAGGAGAGTGCCGTTGGTCCTGTGCCAGATATCCCTGGGAAAGCAGCATGGGAAATGTAATTAAAATCTCATACTATATATTAAAACAATAATTAAGGGTTGTTGGGTTTGGTTTTTTTTTTTTTGACAGCCTTAATTGAAAGTTGCATAACAACGAGCAGTTAACGTTGTAAGTTTCACACTTTTTTTGCACAGCTCTTGCGTGTGATTTTCAAATTATTTTAACAGTTGCTATCTGACTTCACGCTGATGCTTGCTTGGGTGAGGATGACCCATGGCTTACCAGGATTACACAGCACACTGCCAGAGTTTATCCAGGCGCTTCTAGCTCTCCTCTCTGAGACGCCTCGCTCAATCAAAGGTACAGAGCGTTTCTGGCTGTGCCTACTTGAGCAGGCAGCGCAATGCGACGGGAGCAAACCTGAAGAGTGAGAGATGTTTTGGAGGTTTTACTTTGGGGTAACGCTGGTCTGCTCCCATGAGTGGGCTGCACATCCATTAGCAGAGTGGGTGCGCTTCTGGGATGCATCCCATGGCTTCCCTGCATCCAAAAGGAGTCAAGTTTCTGCAGCCAGGATTGTTGCGTGGGGATCGCTTACTGCTTCTTAGCAGGGAAAGCCAGCGGTGGAGCCTGACCGAGCCGGGAGCTGAGGCTTGGGTAGCTCGCCCTCCCCGCTGACCCTGAGGAGGCGAGAAGGGCCAGGCCTCCTTCCCAGGCCAGGGAAGCGCCCGGCAAAGGCAGTGCCCGTGCAGAAAAGGTGCCGGGCTCGTACGCTCTCCCTGAACAGCACCTGCCAATGTTGCCGTCCAGCACAGACTGACCCTTCGTCTGGCCCTGCAGGGCCATTCTTGTATCCTCACATTCTGCAGCGTGAGCCAAACGACAGCAAGGAGAAACTAGAAACTCCCTTGTAAAAGTGAATTCCTCAGCTGAAATACAGTGTTAAGGCAGGTGCACCCTGAGTCCCAGCGAGAGCACGGGGAGGGGACACTCTGGCTCCCAGTCCTGCCTGCCTCACGGCTTAGCCCACAGCAGCTAACAGTTCCAATTGCAAGGAAAGAGTGGTTTGTTGTTTTTTTTTTTCCTTTTTTTCCCTCCCTCTGCCATCCCAGCCTGGAATCTACTTAATGACAAGTCAAATTCTTGCATAGTCCAGAGGCTCAGCTACCAAATCTTGTTTACACGCAAACAGCAGTTTTCCAAAGGCCGGAGAAGCCCAGGTCTGGGCTTATTTTTCCTCCGGGATGGCAGAAGGCATCCCCTTGCTCTAAAGAGCACCTCCTCGTGCATTCAAATTTCCGTTTCCAACACACGGCAACAGTGAAGGTTCTCAGAGAAAAAGGCGGCCAGTTGTGTTTGCTGTTTTGGTTTTTTTAACACGGGTGGGTGCCGGGACGCGGTCCCACCTGCAGCGGTACGTGGGGATGCCGCGGGGTTTTGGATACCTGCAAACCCCAAATGCCCCAACTCGTCTGGGGCTCGGAGGTGTGCGGTGAAGCCCACCATGAAAAAGAAAAAAAAAAATTAAGAAAAGGTTATTTTTCCCCTCACAAAACCCGCGTTTCTTTCCCCCCGCCCCGCACGCCCGAGACGTAAATGCGCGCCGGTGACAGGCGCGCCCTGGCCACGCACGGGGCCCTGCGGCACCCCGGCGGCTGGGCCCAGCCCCGCCGGGCGCGGCGCCGGTGCCCGCCCGTGGGCCGGGGAGCCCCCCGCACCGCGCCGTGCCGTGTCGTGCCGTGCCGCGCCCGGCGGCGGGGCGGGGAAGGGCAGGGCCGGGCCGGGCCGGGCCGGGCCGCGCGCTGCCTCCCGCCGCCGCTCACTTCCTGGTTCCTGCCGGCGGCCGCCCCACCTCCTCGCCGAGCCAGCGTAAGGGGCGGCGGCGGGGGAGGGAGCCCGGAGACGGGGGGTGGGGGGGGGGCCGTGCCGCTGCCGCCCGCGGGCTCCCCGGTGCGGCGGGGCGGATGGGGCGCGGCGCTGCGTGGGCGCTGCGTGGCGGCGTGCGCTCGCGCGCGCGGCGTGGAGGCGGCGGGGCGGGCGCCGGACCCGCGGCGGCGGCGGCGGCCTGTGGGGTAGGTGGTGCGACTGACAGCGCGGGGGGCGGGAGCGGGGCCGCCGCCGCCGCCCGCCTGAGGGGAGCGGCGAGGCCACCCCGCCGGCGGGGCTGAGGCGGGGGCCGCGCCCGCCGCCTGCGCCGCGCCACCAACCGCCCCCCCCCGCTCCGGCCCTGCCGGTGCGGCCGGCGCCCGCTCCCCGCCCGGCCCCTTTGCGGTGCGGCCGGCTCGAGGGCCGCTCGGTGCCCCTCTTCCATCCGCCGGCGCCCCGGGCAGGGGCTGGGCGTGCAGGGCGACGGGTCGCCTCCCGCAGCGGCGTCTGGTGGAGCCGTTGGCGCCGGTCGGAAGCGGGAGGTGGGCTCCCGCTCGCACCTCGCCTCCCTCTGGTCCGCCGGCCTCCAGCGCCGGTCCTTACACACTGCGTGTATACGTTAAGTAATACCGGGCTGAATACGTGATTTAGGTCTGCTCCGGGGGCCGCGCAGAGCAGCGTAACGTCCCCTCGGCAGGAAATTTAAAAATCGGAGCCTCCAGCCATTTCGTCGGGGTCCTGGGGTGCGTTCCCGGGTTGCAGCGATGAAACGGGGTCCTGTCATCCGTTAACGAGTTGCGGCGATGAAAGGTGTCCGCCGGCGAGCGGCTGGACAGCGGAGCGGACCCTCCGGCTGCAGAGGTGGCCGCGGTCCGCCGGCGTCGGGCTGCGGCTCTCCCACCGGACCGTAGGGCAGTTGCGGCTTCGGCATCGGGAGTGATCTGTGCTGAAAGCATGGCGCGGTACTGTGCCGGGTTTAGTTGAAAGGGATGGTGAGCTACCCGTTAATAGAAGGAATCTGGACTGGCTTTGAGCAGCAGCCTCCAAGTATTACTGGAGTACTTCTGAAAAGTAGTTTTTAGGAAGGAGCGAGCACTCACGATGGCTCATTAGAAAACAAGTCTTCAACAGAATATAGGCACGGGGGAGGAGGCAGCAGACTGGTCTCCGATGCACTCTCCCGCTGCCTGCGTGCCAGTGAGGGATGCTGGGTGGACACCAGAGTTCATTTAGTTTTCTCTCCTTTGATCCTGATTCAGAAAAGATAAACTGTGTTTTTCAGCCTGTGAGAGAGAGATTGTGTGCCAGGCTCCCGACACAGCAAAGGTGCGCGATGTCAGATCTGTAGGAAAGGAGCCCAAAGTCGGATGGTTGTTCTGATAAAACAGAATTGCAGAGAAGGGGGTGGCGGGGTGCGGTGAGTGACTGCCTCCCATGCCTGGTGGTGTAGCGAGCAAGGCTTTAGCAAGTACCATGTTTTTTTTCATTTAGTGAAAGCAACAGATAAGTCTTTTATGTAGTGTTGCAGACATTTCAGTGATAAGAGTCATTATAAGGGGAGCCACACGTTAATTCATGTGTCTTTGAAAATGTAGCCCCATGTGCAAAAAAGATCTGGTCCTTCAAACACCACAACTCTGTCAGCATAGCTCTTAGTGCTGTCTCACTGACGCAATAGGATTTGTCATACCAACGGGAGCTGCTTGTGGTAGTAAGTTGGGTTTGACTGAATGCTCGTTGAGATTTAGAAGGTGTGACCAGAAGCTCTGTGCGGTTATAGGTTAATAAAAGGACAAATGTAAGGTCTGCCTAAAAGCTAAATTATTTGTTGCAGCATTTAACACCTCCTGGGTATTTTTGCATATGTTTCTGCTTCCTTCTTAGTTTTAATTTTAAGTCTTGTACTTACAGACAGGGTGTGTATTTCTATTTGAAATTGCTTGTTTAGTAGTAGACAAAAATGTCAAAATGTAATTCAATGCAGCTATTGGGAGCAGATTGCAAGAAGATGAATGCTTAATTCCTCAGCAGATGCTGGTCTGCTGTGCCCAAGTAGTTATGTGTCTTTTCTGGGCAGTTTCTTTGTGTCAGCAAAGGGGAACAACTGATGGGTCTGACAGTATGCATGTAACGTGGGCAATGTTAGCTCAGCTTTGGGAATCTCTTTTTCTTACCTAATGTGAATTTACTTTTCTTGATGGATGAGCTCCTGTGCGTCTCAAACGGAGCTAGCAGTGTTGCGTAGTCAATGCAGCTTAAACCCACGTGTTGCGTTATTTCAGAGAAACTTGCTCATCCAGCCACGAAGCTTGCTCGTGCAGACATTTCCCATACACCTATAATGGGACATCTCTCCTGTAGAGGAGACTATGGGGTAGGTAGTGGGCACCGACACTGGTGTCAGTCTGAAAATGGCTTGGCTGTAGCTCAGCCAGTCTCTGCAGATGTTAGTTGCCTGAGCTTATGGTTTTCTCTGGTCCCTCTGCAATGTAGACATGACCTTTTTCTTAGGGCGGTGTTCTGGAATATAGTTTTTCTGCCTTCCTGAGAGAAGACAGCAGGTAGTGTAAAATATGACAAGATAGAAAAGCTTGTTGTCAGTTTTTATTTTCCCTGTCCTGTGCTTAGCTCGTTGAAGCAAACGAGAGATGAATGATGGTACCCAGAACATCGTATTTGACTTGTGCATGTAACTAATCTGAAACGTAAGGTTGCGTTAGAGAAAACGAGAAGTTAAAGCTTTCCTAATCAGAGCTGCGTATTTTCCTGGGTTGTGCAGGCAATAAGAAAAAAAAAGATAGCCTGTAACTTGACTGGAACTGCAGTGCAGCAAGTCTGCCAGTAACACTTTACACATCGTCCTTTTGAGAGGGAGTCCAGAAGAGCGAGCCAGCTTGCCTCTGCAGGCTGTGGGTGCCAAAGGCCTCCTCATACAGCAGTAGCTCCCAGCTGGTGAGGTGCAAGGTGCTCCCCAGGAGCACTGGCAGGCTAACTCCTTTCACCGGCTTCTGGCTATGCCCCCAGGGTGAGGGTGCTTGGGAGTGCTTCTGGAGACTGGAGGGAGATTTATCGAGGTTTATTGCCCCACATCTCTTCACCCCACCAGGTTACAAGGTGACCATACAGAACTGGTGCTGTTACAGGAGAAGGAGTAGAAGTGCAAGGAGGGGGAAGAAAAAAAAAAAAAAAGCAGAGGATAGGGGTAGGAAAGTAAGGAAATAAGAAGGAAGGCTACAGCAGCAGGGTTCGGCTAGAAAGATGTTGGGAATTGCTGTTCCAGGAGCTGTAATAGCAAGTAAAACAAGGACACAGAAAACTCAGTGTTAATACCCTTGGACAAGAGAGGAATGTTGAATGGGAGGAAATGCAAGGCCCTTGTTGATGTTTTTGCTGCTAGCCTGGTGGTGGATGGCGTGTTTGTGAAGTTCAGCTGTGAGTTTTGCAATAATGCAGAACTGACGGGGGTGACCGATCTTAAATGTGGTGCAGCATGCAAAAGTTAAAACAAATGGGCTCAAGTTGAAACAATAAGAGCGAGTAAAGGTAGTGTGAAGTACGATGCTATTTAAAAAAAAAAAAAACAAACAAAACCAAACATTTACAGTCCTAGTGGGAAGGCAGTAGTACTATACTACAGATATAGAGATCAGAGGGCTATAGCAGGTGATAAAGCGAGATAGTAATGATATATACATCTTTGTTCTTTGCAATGACTACTTGAATCACTGATGTCCAATATAGTGTAGAATAGATAAGCAATATACTATGTATTGCAGTCAGTCTGGTCTCCAACTCTCACTGTTTCGAAGGATAACAATTAATGCTTACACACAGAAATTGTATTTTTGATGCAGGCAGGGATCACTTGTGCCTGCTAATGCAACAGTGAGCAAAACAGGAAATACTTAGTTTGCCAGCTGAGAAGTTCTTTACTACATTTCAAAAGCTTTAACACACAGCAACTTTGAACCTGCAGGTTTTTCCAGTTCTCTGAAGTAGCAGCATAAATTTCTTCTAGGCTAGCTCTTAGCATCACAGAGGTGGATCGTGACAATTGTCGTTTTCACTTCACGCATTTTCAGGGTAGAGGTGATAATTTTTTTGTCCCTGTTTTATTAATGCGCTGTTTTAATTTATGCCCTATATTTGTTTTAGATACCTGCTTAGGTGTAGTATTTAGATTTCAAATCTAAATGCCTTACAGCCTTCCTACCTGTATCTTCCCTACCCCTATGGGGTAGCGAAGAAGTGTGGACTACAAGTGAGGGAATAAAATAGAGACTGAGTGACTTGTTAATGCTTGTGAAGGGAGGGCTGTAGCAGAGGCAGGTGAGAACCAAATCTTGGGTTAGACCACCTGAGTGAAAAGGTGTGTCTGATAGCTAAGGTGCTCTTTCTGCCTTGAAAGATAATATTCAGGATATTTTTTTTAGACTAGGATGGTTCTGCCAGCTTCTTATTATGATTAAAACTTTAAAGCTGCAACTCTTTTCTGCTTCTCTGGAAAATATGTTCCTTATGCCATGAAAGCAGTGTAGTTTTTAAAATCGATGCTAAAAATAATACTAGTTGTATGGACAAACCGTCCCCCTTTAATTTACGTCTTTCCCTTTTTTCTTTCTTTTAAGTTGATATAGAGCAAATTGAGAATTCAAATTCCCTTAATCCAGTGGCTTGCTGTTTTAAGTCCTGAGTCAGCATCAAAATTGCAAAGCTGTCTGGAAGACCAGGACAGCTTCTCCTGTTTTGTCTCTCCTAAGGCTCTCTCTTCAGGATAACTGCGATGCTGTGGGAAAGCATGACACCCCCATTTGTTGTTTTCAGTTTCCCAGTGCAGTCCCTCCTGCAATGTTGCTCTTTCCTTCCGATACTTACTCCAGATAGGTGGCAATGCCACAAAGCTGCTTTGTATTTATATGTTCAGGATTAATATTTCTCTTTTTATATAGGTTAAGTAGCTCGTGTGTATTTAGTCTATTGGGAAACTGTAAGACTGAAGTGACAGAATTTCTCTGTTGCCCTTGCAGCTCTGATAGGTAAAAAGTTTTCGTAAGTTATTTTGTAACAGTTCATAATTAATGACAGTTTTATAAAGTACCTTCCATCTCTGATCAAAAGCTTATTAAGATCACTGACTTTGTGATCAGACCAAGTCAGGTCCAAGTTTGACCTTAGTCTCTACAGCCCTTGTGACTTGTGTCCTGTTCCGAGGTGTTGCCCCAGTTTTGCCACTCATCCATAGTGGTCCAGTGTTCACGCACCTTGGACCGTCACTACATTGTCTGTGTCTCCTCTCCTTTGCTCAGGCTAGCAGCTGACAGGCCTTGTAGGTGGGAGTGCCATCACTTCCCAGATAACTAAAACTCTTAGGTCAGTCTTTATTGCATTATCAATCATTTATTTATACAATACATATCCATTAGTTAAACAGAAATGATGTAGACATTAACCAGGAAGCTGTTACCATCTGTCCTGAGAGATTGCGTACCATAAACATTAGGATAGGAAAAAAACTATGTTTTTAATTGAGAAAACATGGCCATATTTTCCTTACAGTTCTACTAATGGAATTCCTCTGGCACTGTTGAAGTTGCTTCTTGTTTGCACTGATGTAAATGAGCAGAGAACTGCAGGTTTTGTGCCTTATGTGGCTGTGTCTCTTTTGAGCCCGTCAGTCTCAGCCCAATCCAGGCCCTCAGGCTGGAGTTTCTAGATCTGACGGGTGTCTTTGTGGTAATTTCCACCTCTCCCCTCTCTCCTAAGGGAGAAGTTCCTGCTACGTATTCATACCCCTGTTCAAATGTATTCTTCAGAAATGCACGACTTCAATTAAATCTTCCCCTCTAATAAGATGCTTCTAATAAAAATAATAAAAGTGTGATTTTAGTGTGATCTGTTTTTACTAAGGTCTTGTTCACGCGTGGCCTCATCAAAATAATAAATAAATTAAAAATAAAAAAATAAATTATGATTCATCAAAATTGTTAATGATGTAAACCGTTTTCTAAAGTGTGACTATAAAGCAGCATTGTAATATAGCCACTTACTCCCTTCATGTATAGAAAAATGTTATAACTGGGTTACTGTCTGGTTTTGTGTGCTCTCTTTCCCCCTTTCTAAGGCAGATAATCCAAGCCTGTGCATTTAGCCTCAGAAAACACAAGTTTGTTTTAAGCTTCGTAACATTTTAACATTATTTTAATGGATTTAATATAATTCACATTCTGATTTCCCTATGCCATTTTTCTTCAGTGGGGGAACTGAAACTGTTGAAATCACATTACTTCAGTAGCCAAAGGGTTCAAGGGAATCCGAGATGTTTGTCAGCCTCTTGCTAACAGCAAATGTGTAGCTGGTAATGTAGTACTTAGGCTGAAGCTGTACTCCTTAATGTGGCCTGAATTTCCAGAAGAAAAATGAAAAATTATCTGCAGTAGGCATAACGCTGTTACCCGGCTCTTGGGGTGGCTGGAGTAGGGCTAGCAGTACCGACTTTGCCCTGTGGCATTTTGATCTGAGTCATCGGGTGTCCTGTCAGTGCAGTGTTAAGCCCCGGGCCTGATCCTTCCCTGTTGCTTTTGCCATTTTAACCCGAGAGGAGTAGTTTTTGACCTGATTGGGGTTGGGTTTGTTTGTTTTTTAACCATGTGCGGAGTCCCAAAAATATTCCAATGGAAGTACAGCTCTCTATAGCAAATTTAAGCCTGCTAATAATAGGCTTGCTTTTTTTAGCTGCCTTTCACAGACCTGTTAGAAATGTCCCATTGGCCTTCCAAGGTTTTGTAAACCAGGGGTTGGAAACTGCCATGCTGATGGGTATCTGGATGAATCTGCAGGAGACTGCCAAAAATTCTCAGCATAGCTGGGCTGTTTTCTTCCACTCCTGCTGATCAGGTAAAGCTTTTTAGGCCTTGCAGAAGCCATTAGGAAAAAAATATATGAATACTGATATTTCCTTATGATCCCTGCTAGAGCTTGCTTTGGCAAGTTTTGACAGGCTTGTTGTTAGATTTGGGCTGTATGGAAGTGTCGCAGGAGTAGCATAGGTAAATGTCCTGTTAGTTAGGAAACACACTTCCTCTCATTTCTGGTGCAATGGAAGATTAAATATGGAGTGTTTTAATCAATGCAGTTTTATGTGCAGAAAAAATGAAATAAACTTCAAAATGAACTCTCTTGCAGTTTCGATCTATCTGTCTGGGGTTTGTTTGTTTTATTTAAAGGGGCGTCCTGTCCTGTGGCTCTAGATTGCCTAGTTTAGCTGTCGCGAATATAACATGACTGGTTACATATGTTTGCTTCCTTTTGATGATGATAAAAATTAACTTTAGTGTTGTTTGTCTGCTCTCAAAATACCGTCAATGGACTCTGGTTCTGTGTGTGTCATAAAAGCTGTTCTGAAGTATCTCTTTAAAGTGTATGAAAACCCAAACTGAAAACCTCAAAAAATGCACGTGATCTGCCCTGGTCTCATTCTTTTTTTTCTTGTTTTTTTTCCCCCTTCAGAATTGTTTTCATGTAATTGGCAGAACTTGAAATTCATTTGGTTCATATGACAAAATGTAACCTCCTCCCAAAGTTTAATGTTAATGGGCTTCAAATAGAGGAAATGGTTGCAATGTACGTAGTAATACTGTGGTTTTGCAAGTCATACCCATATGCTTGACTTCACTAGCATGAGTAATTAAATGAAAATCAGCTGGGTGACGATGATGATGGCATTAAGCTTGGTGTAAGTTTTATAACATCAGAACCTCAGGTGGCTTTCAGGTACACATTGGGTGAAGGACCACAGCATTTGTTAGTTCATTTTTAACGCATTCTTTGGTGGTCACAGGCCATTAAAAAAGTAGATTTTTGACATGGTTTATGGCAGGTCAAAAGACAGTTACTTCATTTATATAGGGTGTGATAGCATATTTTAAGTGTTCATTGTAGCAGGAAGTGGGTTTTAATTTGTTTTATTTACATTTCTAATGTGTACATTACATGGGGTTTTTGATTATTCCTGTAAAGCCAAACGCCTTCCAGATAAAAAAGAAAAGGTCTTTGCTCTGACATGTCGTTAAGCTAAATTGATGTGTGTGTTGTCATTGTGTCTCACACTTACCTAGTGGCCTCTCTTGTAGCCTGACACCGTGATTAAGTCCTTAAGACCTTTGCCTTCATTTTTTACATATTGTTTTCTCCAGAGCAGGAGGGACTGACATATTCCATCTGTGCATTATAAATTAAGTTCATATGCAGCATGATTCAAGGGCAGGCCAGTTAGGGTGAGTTACTGCTGCATCCCCCCTACAATCTTTTTTTTGGGATATTGTTTATGTGAAAATACCAGGTTGGACAATATAAACAAAAGCAGATGTTTGTGTATGTAAGAACAAGGAATTAAAAAAAGAAAAAACAAACTTCATGTAGAAGAGAAGCTGAGACTCAAAGCTCCTCTAACTTTACTCTAAGTTAATGTACACTAAAACACATATGTATTTCTCAAATAATGAGTGGTGTTTATGTACTGATTACTGATTTTTCATTTTCTCGCCTGATGATGCTTCTAAAGCAAGCATGAAATCACAAATTTGTCTTCCAGCCACAAGTCAAGAGTTGGAGGCCTGAGCCTCTTAACCGCTTCCTTACTGCACTGCAGAAAAGACTCCCCAGACTTTCAGACTGAGGTCCCTCAAGGCTTCTTTCAGTTTCTCCTTAGACAGCTCCACAGCAATAGCTTTTTTATTTTTTTTCTTTTTTCCAGTTTAGCTCAGTGATGTTTCTGAGAGAGAGCTGTAGAACTCTTACTGGAGTGAAACCACTTCCTGCATTTGCAAGAGAGATGAATTTTTATTTGACTGCTGAAGCGTGCTGTGCGGGGCTAAACCCACAGTTTTAATCACTATGTATTTGTCTAGCTTTCAGTCAGTCTCTACTAATACTGACCTTAAGGTGACTTGTCAAACTAATTCCTCTGTTAAACAGGAACTTGCTTTTCCTGTGACCATTTCATTCCTTTGCTTTGGGAAACAAAACCTCAGGGAGGAGAAAAGAAGGCTCAGAGTCTAGGCAAAAAATCCTGAAAGTCTGCGTTCAGGACTATCCCAGCTTGTTACTGCACCTGATGTGTCAAGTCTAAGACTTTCGTATGAAAATCAAACACCTAAATTACTGATTTCTTTCTTTTTTTTAATGCAATATGATGTTACTGTCAACATTGTTGCAGGCATGAGTCTTTAATTATGTCAGCTTTATTTTGAGCTGGCAAACCAGCATAACAATGTTAATAAGATTATTAAATAATGCAGTGAAGGTTTACCTGTTTCCTTGGGGAGGGATTGAGTCTTTAAAATACTTGTCAAGTCTGTATGAATGTATGAATACATAAGCATCCTTATAGAAATTGTGAAAAATGGGGGAAAAGGTATGGATTTACTAGTAGGTATAGATTTATCTGAACTTAGACCACCAGATTGTTTGGGTAATCACTCTTTCTGAAAACTACATAGCTTGTCTCTGTAAGTATCAAGAGTCATGAGGCTAAATCATAGCTGTGGTTAAAATACAAAGTAATTACAGTGTGGTATGTGAATTTTGTGAATGAGGAGGAGAGTTGTGGTTTTTTTTTTTCCTCGCCAAAGTAAATGAGATCCACAAGTGCTCATTTTTATCTTGATTTTTCTGTTCTGCATGATGTATGTATAAATATAAGATTGATATGCTTTAACATTAATCCATGTGACTTTCTTCAGATTCATAAAACATCTTTAACTCTCTCACTTAGCAGCATGCTAAATGCTCAGAGCAGATCTATAAGAAAATACCTAATTCTCCTAGTTTATTTATACCAGTTCTGTTAGAAAGCAAATATTGTAAGTGGTCTGGTTCATCCACTTCTGTGCACCTAGAAACTTTGCGCTCCTGTCTTTTGCCTCTCACCATGGCAGTAGAAGTTCCACTCACCTCTCTTCCATGTCACTTGTACTAACATGCACAAGCTCATGACTTCTGTGTTTGGATGTAATTAATCATCCTGCTCATTAATAACCTTAACCTTTGGCTGTGAAAGACTAATTCTCCTTTATGAATTTGGTCCTCTTGAAATAACAACGAGAAAGCAAGTTACCATCTCCTTTCCTGTCTAGGTAGGGGCAATAGTGTCTCCATTTAGGTCGGTGTTATGCAAAATAGAGCTTTCCCCTTGTACTTGACAGAACTTCACCGTAACAGTTTTGAGAGAAGTTTAAGGTCCTAGGTACTTTTGCAATCCTCTCACTGTCTTTTCTGTAAAATTTATCCATTTTGTCTGGGCAAGTGTCACTTTTTTAACAATTAAACTCAAAAATAGCTTCAGTATGAACTTCTTTGGCAGAAAACATAATTAATGATTAACATTGTTTCCCTTTCTCTAAATTAAAATGGAAAAATGCACTCTCTTTTTTTGCTAAGCAGTGAGAATAATCCTTACATGTTGAAATACGAGGAGGTTGAACCCTTCTGTTCAGGTATATGCAATTCAGTGTATTTGGTAGTAAAATTATTGTATCCATTTTTGTAGAAGGTGGGTCTTTATGTAGAAGTTGTAGCGTTTTTGAACATTTATAGTGTTGTGCAAATACTCTGTTAAGAAGTATCTTTGGAAGAAGTTGCTGGGTGTATAAAGAGCTGCTTTCAAAGTGTAGCATTCCAGGTGTGCTCTAACATTGAGTAGTGTATGTTCACAGTCCAGATTGATTGATCCCCTGCCAAAGTCTTATGAGCACCTTTTTTGTTTTCTCAAATGCCTACGTTTGGTGAGAGTTACATTGGGACTACAATAAGCGCCGTGCATACCTGGAGTAGTACAGTTTCTGGCTCCAAGGTGGACCTTACCTTCTGGATGGTCAAGGTGCCTGCAGAGACCGAGAGGACAGGGCAGCAGCAGCAAGTGTCATGCTAGTGCCCTTATTGCGGTGGAGTGGACTTGGCTAGGGATGCTGAAGGGGAGGTAAAATGAATGCCATTGAGGGATGGAGCAAAGGTGGTGGGAGAAGCATGGCAAAGTAGAAGACTTAAGAGGTATGTAAAGCCAAAGGAGGAGGAGGTGAGAGTGGGAGACAGCTGTTGTTCGGGAAGAGCATCCTACAGGCAAGACTAGAAATGCCTATCAAGGTCTTTGCTTGGTCTGCTTCTTCAGCAGTTCCTGCCACTATAACTTCACAGTGGTTTGTTTTTGCAGTTTTACCCCAAAGCTGTGAGTCAATGGATAAGAAGAAAGGAAACCTCTTCCACTTGCTCAGCTTCCCAGTATGTGTAGGAGAGACTCTTCCCTTCCCCAGGTCTGATGCAGCAAAAAGGGACCCTGCCAGCTGTGGCAGGTCTTTACTTTTTTCCTCGCACGACAGTGTCCAGTTCTTGCTTCGGTTCCTGCTGTGGCAGCTCCTCTTAGTACCGACCTGATCACTGTTCTCTTCATTAAAACACTTGTTGCCTTTCCTCTGTGGGGAGTGGAGGTGGCACACCAGTGGATTTAATGTGTAATTAAGTAAGTCTTAAAAGCATTTAGAGAGTCTTCTGAGCAAGGAGTGTTCTGATAAGCACAAGAGTCTGGTTTCCAAATCCATTATTTCGTGTTTGATTTATTGACCTTTTTTGCTTTTTCAACTCACTTTCTGCAATTTGGAATTTCCCACGTCATCCCCATGCCATTATGCAAACGGAGGTCTACCTGTCTTGCAAAGCAGTGAACGCTGTTTCTGACTCTCTTTCAGATGCAAGTATGGACATAATAGCCTATGATGATTACTCCAGTCCACCGCTTCAGAGATATTGAAAGGAAACCTGAATACCTCCAGCCAGAAAAGTGTGTTCCACCTCCTAGCCGCGCTTCCCTGGGAACAATGTGGTTTATTCGAGATGGCTGTGGTATTGCATGTGCTGTCGTTACCTGGATGCTGGTGTTCTATGCCGACTTTGTAGTCCTTCTTGTCATGCTAGTTCCATCGAGAGATTATGTTTATAGTGTCATCAATGGCACACTGTTCAACACCTTGGCTTTCCTCGCTTTGGCTTCACATTTTCGTGCTATGCTGACAGATCCAGTAAGTATATCTCTCTCTGTATGTCTCGGAAAGAAGCAGGCGGTGTTTTTCTTGTCTGCTAGATGTTGGGTAACTCAGTTGCGGAATGAGTGGCAGATTTAAATAACTTTTGTGTGTCAGGCTGCTGAGAGAGGCTGCTGATGTGGTATGCTAATTTCTCATCCCACTCAAGTCAGATGCAAAGTCAAGGACCCAGCTTTCGATTCCCACTGTGTGAGCAGCTCCTCTTTTTGCACTGGGAAGGGGAGTGTTTCTCTCTGATGCTGTTTTCTCCCCAGTGGCAGATCTCGTGTTTGTAGCTTGTTGTGTCTTGACAAACAGGAAAGCTGGAAAAGCTGGTTTTGGTAGTCTGCCTTGGCAAGTATTGCTTCAGCAGAATAGAGCGGAACGTGCGTTGTTTTGAAAAGCCATGTTACCATGTCTCATATGAGTGATTTAGCTGAGTTTATAGAACCATGCTGAAATAAATACCGTGGGAGCATGCTAAGAGCTGACAGTTCTTAGGCAGGCGGGAAGCATCAGAGTTGTAAGACCCCCTTGTATGTCTCTGTAGGACATAGCAGCAGATCAGATCTCTCATAAAGCATTCTTGTGTTTCAGCTAGTGAGAAGATACAGTTTAGTACCGTGATGCTTATTCTGAGTGGCCTGTGATGGTTTATTTTGCGTAGTAACCTCTGGACAGTTTCAGTTCCAAACCCCATCTCCACTAGTCAGTGGAAGGAAAAATGAGCTTAGACTCCTCTCGGCCCCTTCCTACTGAGTGTTCGTGTTGCTGTTGGGAATGGCGGTGTGCCTCTGATACTCTAAGTATTCCTTCCAAATGTCATTTCCTACTTGAAACCTTGTTAGGTGCCATTAAAACTTCAGTGTAATCTTTGTTTCTTAGTTTCCAGCTCTCCCAGAAGCCACAGCACTGCAGAAATGGCTTGATTTGGGGTAATTTCACAGTTCATGGTAAAGACTGATGGATTGCACGCTACTGCTGCCGGGCAGAACTGTAAGCAGTAGCTGAGGCTCTGAAACTTCTGGTCGTTGGACTTGGGAATAGAAGGCTGCAGCAATTTGTTATATAGTTTATATCGTAGGGGTTCTTGTTGTTAATTATTGTATGTTGTGTGGCTTTAATGCCTAGGGACCTTGAGATCGCTGGAATCATTTTGCAAAGTTAGCAGGAACTTTTCTGAAACAAAAGCTGTATTCTGAAGCAGGCTGGGCAAGCAGTGTTGGAGAAGCAGATAGAATCTCTATGCAGAGTCATTGGAAAAAGATATGTTAATTCCTAGTGTGTGGATGGTGGGAGCCAGTGGGATTTTGTTTTATTTTGTTATGAGGAAATCGGCTAAACAAAATGGAGGAGGGAAGATAAAGTGAGGGGATGCAGCAACATCTGGCAAACAGTGTGAGTGAGGGATGAAGGAAGCTGCTGGGGCATGGAGAGCCAGGGGCACATCTAGGATCAGAATGAAACAGAAAGCACCGCTGAGGCAAACAAATAGAATTATTATTATAAATAAACACCTGAATTCTTCAGAACTGGTAGCATGTGTCATGCTTTTCAGGAACTGCTTCCTGTAGGTTCTTGCTAAAAACATTACTAAGGTTTTGAGCTCTGCTGCGTACTAAAGAGAGAGAACATGAGTTGTAGCATTTTGTGGAAATTGGTCTTGGTAATTTTTAAATTGGTCAGGCTGTTGGGAGGTTTCTGTGGAAAAACTGCTCAAGAAAGCCATATAGTACTGGTTTAACGTGCAGTTCTCTCATTGATGTGTGTTGTTCCTGTTTATTGCTGTTGCGAGGTTGTATAGATGTGTCAAAAAGAGACTGTTCCATCAGAAATCTGTTAAAATATTACATCCCTGTTTTTATTTCAGTATAAAAGCCTTACATCCACAGAGGTGTATTTGTGCCAGTGTACCAGCACCAATTTCATACAGCACATCTCATAATTAATTTTTTTTTGGAGCCCTAGAAAGGCTGGAAATGCTTGAACTGAGGCTTCTGCAACAGCAATACATTACCTGTTTAAAGACAGATATTTTGAAGTGGAAATTGCACAGCTAAGAGTGTTTTGCCTAGTCTTATTCAGGTGGGAGGATTCTTAGTGTTCACTGTTTGAATGTTAAGCCTAATTTAAATAACAAATACACAATGGAAGCATAACTATAAATACATGAGGTGTTTACCAGCAACTCTTAATGTACACAATACTTCAGAAGTACCTGCTTCTACTAGAATAAACCATCTGCGGTTTCTAGTTTATGATATGAAACACTGGCATGATAAATTTGTTGATAGATGTGAAGAGAGGGATGAGGATTCTTAAATATTTTAAGGTTACTATAGGATTACAAAAGACTAATTGCTTAAGTGAGGATTTACTGATGTTTAAAAAACCAAAACCCACCCAAATGATGTTTAAATATGTGGTTCCATATATTGGGACCTCATTTTAATTTTTTTCTGAATCTTCTTGTTTTTCCTGCAACTCTGTTGATCTTAGGGAAGTTTTTATTTCTTTCTCTTCCCTGCCCTCCCATATTTTTAAGTCCTCCTATTGTTCTTAGCACTTGTAATGTCCACAGGTTAATGTTCTGGTTTGTTCTGTTGTTTTGTGTTTTTGTTTTTTTTTTCCCTACAGGGTGCTGTACCCAAAGGTAATGCCACAAAGGAGTTCATTGAGAGTTTACAGCTAAAGCCAGGACAAGTAGTTTACAAGTGCCCAAAGTGTTGTAGCATCAAACCTGACAGAGCACATCACTGCAGGTAAAGTTTTTTCTGAGGATTGCTCTTTTATCAAGACCTCAAGAATTATCCAGTGTGCCTTGATTCAAATTGTTATTGGAATCTGAGACTTGAGTGGTTAAATTGAGAGATTAGCATACAAATTCTGTTGCTAATAGCGCAAGATGCGTTCAGGCTTCTCTTAAAAAATCCCAGGACTTTTCTGACTAGTTTTCATCTATAGCAGGCTGGGGCCTCTTCTTGCAAAGTGAGAAACACTTCAAATGAATGCTGCCTTGGCACCAGACCTGTAATTGACATTCCATAAATTTTCATGTAAATGTGACTTAAAAAGAGACATTATATACCAAAATGCATAGAAATCCATGAAATGTAATGTCTCCCAAAAGGTCAGTGTCCTTTCTATTTTTGTTTTTATTCACAAACCCATTTGTTTGTAGATTCTATTTAGAAGTGATATTTAAGTTAAAAATAAAGTTCAGGTAAACTGTATATGTTTTTTAAGAGTTCCGACTTCCACATTTTCTTTGAGTACTATGACTTTGTTTTGTGCTTTGTTGATAGATCAGTATGCCTACTGATCTGTGATGTCCTTTCTTTTTCTGGTGGGATAAACTTCCCTGAAGAAAGTAACTGGTAGCGAGCTTTTTAGTACTGAAGGCAGTGAGCAAAAAAATAACTACTTCCTAAAATTTTCTTCTGCTTTTAAAACAAGTGAACCTGCTTTCCAGTAAGTAGTTAATGAGTTTGCACTGGTGTCCCTTCCTTACTTACTCAAAACTCAATACATACCGAGAGAACTCATATCATGGTTACTGCTGATTCATGCAGGGGTCTTGTGGGGAGGGGAATATGTGGTACTGAGCTGAACAAACTTGTTCAGCTGTTGGCATTTTTCATATTTCTTTTCAGACCTTTAGTTTGCAAATCTTTTTCTTTTTTGTTGGTCTTTCATTTTAGTCAAAATCAGGAGTTGGTTATTCAGCAGGAGCAATGTGATCGTGCCTATCACTTATTAATGCTGCTGTAAAACCCCCTCTGACACTTCTTCAATTATGAATGAAACTTTGCATCTGTAATGCTGTCTGTCTTGCTGATGACTCACAGTGTAGGTAAATGAAAAAGACACTTCAGCTAAACATAAGACCTCATCTCCATGATCCTTATTTCGATGCTTTAAGATAATTTTATAGACTTTAAGATTTGAGAAACTGATCCACTCAGAACTGATGCTGTTGAGAATCTTCAGCCAAACATTTTTTTGTGGGGTAGGGGGATTTATTGGGCTTCTACACATCAAGGTTGTGCGTATGCATCAGCAGGAGGTACTGCCAGCTGTATGCCTTGAGGAACCAGAGTGCTTTTTGATTCACATGCTATTTTGTGAGTCCCCCACGCCCAGCAAGCTGCTCCTTCCAGCATTTGGAAACTTGGATGGTTGAGCAGGGAGAGCATGTCTGAGTATGGGCAATCCCTGCTGCTTGTAGTTTTCAGTCTTAGTTCCTGAGTTTCCTTTTCCACCAGCTAGTTTCATGTTCTGCCTCTCATCTAACTGCTTTTGGTATGTATGCATGGAATAAAAACTCTCTTCTCAGCCTTTTCTGCCTCCTTCACGGAGGTTGTCTTTGGCTTGGCTGCTTCACCTTGTCCCTCTGGGGAACTAGGACCTAGGAGCAATCAAAGAGGTTGCTTGGGTGCTTACCTGTTTCAGAGCCCAAGGGAAGCGTGTGCGCGTCTGCACAAAGTAAATTAGGCCACCCGGAGACATCCTCCTGCTTTACAACACCTGCCCTGCCTTCCTTCCCCCCCCCCCCCGCCCGCCTTTTTTTTTTAAACTGGTAATTGATACTTGTCTTATGAAGTATGATGTTATCTGGTAGATAAATTGTTTTTACTGTGCCAGCTGATGTTAGTTCCCACATAGCTCAAAAATCATTTCAAGCTGCTTATTCTAGCAAAACGAGGCTTTTCCCGTTGTCCACTGCACCTGGGGCTGGCAGGTAATAGGGTACCCATGCCTGCCTGAGGAGAAGCAGCTCTTCATCTGACCCCGTGCTGAGAGGCTGGGGCCTGCCCAACCAACCTTTCTTTTAGGGTCAGGGCTATAGCAACTCATTTATTTTTCAGGCATGGCATGTATCCTTGGGGATTACCCCCTCCCACCATGTAAAGTGAGCGCAAGGCTGTTCTGACGGAGAAATATTCTTTATTCATACATGCTCATAAGAATGTATCTATGTTTTTGTTTGAGTTTCCCTTAAGCACTTGGGTGCTGAAGTTTATTGTTGATATTAAGGTCAAAATATTTTTTTTTTGTTACAAGAAGAAAAATAAAATTAGCAGAGCCCTCAATCCTTTCTGTTTCAGCGCTGCCAGAATTGTTCTGGAATGGCTGTTTCCTTTCTGGGTCTATTGTTTGTTTGTTTTGGGGTTTTGTGTTTTTTCATATTTGATTTCTGTGCTTGTTTGTGCAATGTGGTATCAGGAGACTGCCTTTCGTCTCCTATCATATGAGAAAGCGGCAGAGAAAAAGACTTCCTTTATTATGTGAGTTGAAGCAGTTACTGGCTGAGCAAGAGAATGATGTTCAGACAAAGTAATAATCTTTTAATTATTTGACTTCTAGCCACAATGTGCATGCTGGCAAGAATTTGAATTTTTATTTTATTAGGCTGGGTTTGTGAAGTGCTTTACATTCAAGGTAAAATTAGATGTTGTATTGTGGTACTGTCTTCCTGACTGACTGCCACAGCTGTTTTATGCTAGTATGTGGCTTACCTTGATGTCAAGAATCTTTTCTAATGCTTTATTTAATTTTCTTTTTTGCAAGTTCCTGCTGCCAGCTAATGTTAGTAAATAAACTTCAGTCTGTTATTAGCAACTCTGAAAAATATCTTTGTTCATTACTGCTTTTCATCTCTTTCTGGGTTTGGTTTGTTTTTTATCTGTGGACATTTTCACAGACCAAAGAGGTTAAAACTAAATGAAATCACAGCATTTTTCCATCTGCCTGAATGTATTGGTCAAACCACATTTTAGCAGAACCACCGATGTGAATATTATGCTAATGTGTCTTTCTTGGCATTAATTTTTTACAATGATGATTTGGTATTGTATGGTTCATTTTGAACAGACATAGTCAAGTGAGCAAACGACAAATATAAATGTGGTGACCAGTAAATTTATTTATGTTAAAATTTCACCTCTGATTATTTCCTTTAATTTTTGTGTCCCCCAAGCCCCTGTGAAATCTTGTATTCCTGGAATGAAATGTGCTATAAATAAAGACCTGTATTCTTTCAGTGTTTGCAAGAGGTGTATTCGGAAAATGGACCATCACTGCCCGTGGGTCAATAACTGTGTAGGAGAGAATAACCAGAAGTACTTTGTACTGTTTACAGTAAGTATTTTGCAAGTGATGTTTGAGGTTGTCCAGTGGGCAGCACTGAAATGCTGTGTGTGAAGCAGCTCCGATTCAGAAGAACTTTAGAGGGAACTGTTGCAGACCTTGTTTTACTAATTAGGGAGCACACACAAGACAGCAACAGGGGGAAAAGGCATCACGGGAACTGTTTGCCAGGGTTTTGCGAGGTTTGTGTTGACAGTTGTTCAGCACGCTATTTCGTAATGTGAGTAGTTTATTGTGGCATTGAGCTCTTTGAGGCGTGGGCCATCCTTTTACACCGTACGGTGGCTGGTAGGGTCCCAGGCCACATGTAGGGTTCCTAAATGTTGTAGTTGTACAAGTACCTGTGTGGGGTTGTACAAGTTGCCACATCTTAAGTGAGGAGTGGGAATTCTGCATCCCCTTTGGCAAGAATTATCCCCCTTTTACTTGCAAGTGGTTTATTTTCGTACTTGAAAACCAAGGAGGTGTTTGACTTCTTGTACTATATCTGTGGCATCAGGAGTAGGAAAACAGGAGTGCAGACTTGAATACTACATATTTATGGAAGGGTTGAAATCTGTTTCATCAAAGTGAACTGCAAATAACCCGTGGGAGTAGTGTGAACATTACAAGGCTGAGTTTCAGTGATGCTCTGTTTTATTAATAAATCTTTTGAGACATCTGTAGGTTTGGGGAAGAATGTTCTCATATTACCAAGTAAAAAGGGGGAGATTTTCAGTTAAATGGAAAGGCTTACTGTTCTATGGTGTGGTGCGTTAGGGTGTGGATTACAGAACAAACCAAATCCTGTTTCTTTCCCTTGAGCAAGGGTTTTTCCACCATGAGGAGTGAGCTAGGTGTTTTAATCCTATCAAAAGGATTTCTGTTTCTGTTAAAACTGGCATCTACTTTCAATCAGGCTGTATTAAACACTTAGTGTAGTTGAGAGAAACAAAATAAAGGTTGCTGGTTTTGTTCTCGGTTATTCTTTTTGAGACCTGAGGAGGTGAAAGAGCAGCAGCATGCTCAACTTGCAAGGAAAACCAAAATACTCTCCTGTCACCTTTTACTGCTTCCACAGGGGTTTCCTGTAACAAAATCTCTCTCACTTCTAATATCTGCCGACCTTTGTCAAGAGTCTGTAGCTTCAGGAGAGTCATCTTTTTAGCTCTGTCTTGGTAAATTGTAGTGTATGTGTAGCATTGGATATAGTTTAAAGCTTTTTGTTATACAGCTAAGACCTAATTTAAAGAAAAAGGATTAAGTACAAAGTATTAAAGCTTGAGAGAAACTTTCCATGCCAGTGTCTGCCTCAGGGAAAAATACTTACTAAAAAACAGAAAAAAAATCATTTTTCTGAAACTCATGCTGGAAAATAGATAAAGTGCTTTTTGTGGTTAAAACAAATTAGCTGTTGTTTCTCTGGCAAACTACAGTGCTCTCAAGAGCAAGGATGTAAGCTTTGACAATGTGATACCTCGATGTCGGAGAGTTGCTGTTCTCTGAAAGTTGCACTGTCCTCAGCAGAGATAAGGACAGCAAGCTGTGCGGAAGGCTGCGCTGGGGCGCAGGAGGCTGGGTTTTATGTCCATCTGGCTTTGAATTAAACAGTCCCCCTCCTGTGCACTCAGAGCTGTTAGTAAGGCCAGAATGAGTCTGTGTAGTCTTGGCATTTGCCAGCTGCAGGGTGCTTGTTTTGGGGGGGGATGGGAGGGCTTGGTGGGTTTTGGAGTGGTTTGGTTTTGTGTTTTTTTTTTTTTTTTTTAAGTCTTAATACTTTGCTTTATTTAAAGTGTTTGGAAGAGTTAGCATTTTGGTCTTTAAACTTACCTGATACCTATATTACATCCTTTATTTTTCAGATGTATATAGCACTGATTTCCCTGCATGCTCTAATCATGGTGGGATTTCACTTCTTGTATTGCTTCGAAGAAGACTGGACAAGTGAGTACTAACAAAACATCTCCTGAAAATACAAGATTAACCTATGAATAAGACCTTATAATGTAGTTTGCTTGTAAGGCAACCCCTTTTATGCTGGTTTCAGAAGAATGCTACCAGGGCTCTGCCGTGCTGTCACTATTTTTTTTTTTTTAATGACCAATCCTGAAACTTCATAATGCTTTCTGACCTGCTGGGATCTCTGTCCTGAAAAGTCCTGTTTCAACTTAAGTTTGATACTGCCTAAGGAGAAACTGAGATGCAAAGACACCTAGATGGTATATGTGCAATAACCTACTGTTGACATGAACGCAGCACTAATTTCCTGAATGCCAACACAAGATAAGAAGAATGTTTATGGTTTTTTTGAAAGGGTAATATGAATCATGCTTGCAAGACTGCCAGGAAAATATGCTAACTCAGATCCAAAAATCCACCCTCACAAGAAAAACAATTCCTTTCCACAAAAAAAAAAAAACAACAACAAAAAAACCACAACCAACCAAACAAGAAAACCCAGCCCTCACTCTGGAGGAGCCAGTGAGTAAATTTTCACAAAGCCAGTTGAGATGTGTTTTTAAAACCACAAATAGATATAGGAAATCCTCTAGGTAATGCTGAGTCAAACAGCAAGCTGTCAAAGAATGTGTGTGCAGATGTATGTGCTGCTTGTGGATATTTTTGGAAGAGCATTAGCTTTGTTTTTCTTGGAATTTCAGTTGTGTCATTCAATATAATGACTGGTTTTAGTTTATGATGCTGTAGAGGATGGGTACATCTACACTGAATTTGACAAGGTTGTTCTGCAGTTCAAAACTTTGTAAAACAGCTGCCAGCTGTCACTGGGAACGTCTGGATTTGACTACAGTGGCCAGGGCTATAGGGGAAGGATACATTAAAAGATAGTTTTCTTTGCCTGCTTTCTCAGAGCCTGTATCTGTGGGGGAAGCGCTTTCCCTCCTGTCCCAGGTTTAGGTGGCAGAACAGAGCAGTTATGAGAGATGGATCTGTTGTTCCAGCTGCCTTGGGTTTGTGCTGATTGTGTTAGCCCCTGATGATGGTGTATCTGTTAAAGCTTAACATCTCATGAGAAAAATAGGGTTTTTTGGTGATACTCAGTCTTGGATTTCAGAAAAATCTGGAGATGATCTGACGTTTACCACACAACACTGATTTTTGCCCTATAACGTTTTCCTTCCTCTTCCTTTCTTCTGCTCCTCTTTTATAGTTACTTTCTCAGATTTTTTCAGCTCTTGCCTGAGTTTGCACTATAGAGTATGAGGAGAAATAAGAATTTGGCTTAATCTGCCCTTCTTTAGGTTGTGACTTAGAGCAGTTATGAAAGGAAGCATACTCTGGTTTTATGTTGGTGCTACAGAAATAATTATCCTTGTGTCCTGACCACCAGCGTGAGATTTCTAATGGGACTTTATCACTGTGGAAAATCCGTTAAGATTAAGGTTTAAGAGAGAAGCTACAGGTGAAACGGAGTAGAGCAGAGTCCTAGCCAGTGTGCTGGGGAAACACCTAAGTGGAAAAGAAAGTTGCATTCTTGAAGTGTTGCAGGGTTTGGGTTTTTTTTTTGTTTTGCCTTTTTCTAAAGTTGCAGGAGTGATCATTTCATTGTTGAATATCCTCAGAAATGTCAGAGCTTCCCTGTGCACCTTTTTGAGAATGGTGATCATATAATTTATTTTGACAATTTGAGTATGGAAAACTCATGGCTTAGCAGGTGTTCTGCAGCTGCTGCAATACCTGATCTCGTCCCTTCCAACTCCGTTGTTTTGTCTTCACAGAATGCAGTTCCTTCTCTCCGCCAACTACAGTGATTCTTCTCATCCTCTTGTGTTTTGAGGCTCTCCTATTTCTCATCTTCACCTCAGTTATGTTTGGGACCCAAGTACACTCCATCTGCACTGATGAAACGGTGGGTGTCTCACATGCTCTCTCCTTTACCCTGTCTCTCTCACCGTTTGTATAAACAGTGAAGGGCTAAAGGGTTTTATCTCATTGCACGGGGAGTTCCACCCTTTGAGGAAAGACTCACTGTAATAAACTGAGCTAGCCCAGTGCTGGGTTGTGCTCTCTGAAGGTTGCTGTGAGAGGTAGTGTACACCTATGTATCAGCTGGGATGCTGTGTTGACAGTACTGCTGATAAGGCAGGCATTGGTAACTGGGATTACTCTGCAGAGAGTATTTGTCCCTATGGATTCGAGAACCTTTTTCCTGTAATGAAGTGCTTTTACGTTAGTATTGTCTGAAAGTCAGCCGTGTGTCCCCTGGTGTCTCTATTTACAGCTTTATGAGCTGGAAAGCCAAGATGAGTAGGTGGGGGAGGGAGATATATATATATATATATCTCTGTATATACACACGCTTCTTTTAGTCTAGAAGATTTCCAGTTTTAGCTGCTTGTTAAACAGTTCAAAAACTCTTGCCAGAGGGAAAAAGAAAAGGGAGTGGAGTAGGCTCATGGAAACCTGCTGGGTACAGTCTGCTGCAAAGCCACCATGTCATCCCCGATTCAAAGATGGCATAGTAGAAGTTACATAGTAGTGTTGCAGTCCATCGTGTATCCCTGCATTTGTCTGCTTCTGTAAAGATGGAGCTGGTGACTCCTGGGGATGTTCCCACAGTTGTGAATACTGCTGGCCTTCACCAAGCATGCTCAGATATTTGAATTAACTGGAGTGCTCGAAGAGAAGTGATAGTCTTAAAAGAGTGACAACTCTTACTTCCTCCCCTCCCTCCTTTGGTTTTCTTTCCCCTTCACTTGTTTGCCCATGGCCAGTTGAAGCTAGAATAGGTATTTTTGCTGCCGTTGGAGAGCTATGACTGGCATGGTAGACTGTAAGAGCCTTTTGCTCCTGAGTCTTTTTTGCAGTACTTTTTTTTAATGCTTGGCTTCTGCAAGAGGCTGATGTTCACACTGTGACTCTTATATGCTCAGAGGAAGACTTCAGGTGCTCTTTCTGCTGGGGAGAGCCCCAGAAAGTACAGTGTCGTACAGAACAACAAGATCCTGCCGAGCTTGAGTTTATCAGTAAGTGTGTAAATTAGCAATGCTGCCTGTGAAATCATCATCTGAATTTCTCAGTCTTTGAAACCTGTCAAGAATTTTTAGAAGCTGCTTCCTACAGCTGGGCACTCAAATAAGTCCCCTGATTTTCCCTTCCTCTCAAATTCTGGGAACTCATAAATGTTAAAGGAACAATGTCACAATCTAAAATAAAAAATGAAATATGGTCTTCCCCTGTTGGGCTGTGGGTTTTCATTTTTGGTTTTTTTTTTTTAATATGTACCAGTAAGGATTTTGCTCTGTGGAATGTCTGTTGATTTGCTAATATTGAGCCAGCTGTGTCTGGCAAGCAGTCTGTTTGGAGCAGAGGAATATTTCCAGGTGAAATTCTTCCTGGTGTGGTCTCTTGCAGTGTTTTACTTCATGTTTTAGAGACAGGGCTGTGTCTTGCCCTTTCTCACCTTCCTCTTCCAATCACTGGGAGACCTCATTGCCCATCTTGTGTACGCTGTCCCACCCGGATGGTTCTTTTCTGCCTGAAGGGACCCAGAAGCCTAGTATTTTGCTGTTGTCTCTAGAGGTGACATTTACCAGGGATCAGCACAACTCTTGCAGTTGACCCATGTTGTGTTCTGCAGAGCTCCCAGAATTGGAAATTTGAGACACACAGATGTATTACAGTGCATTAATCTGTAGCATGGGAGAGACATGTAGGTCAGGAGAAGTTTACCTTGCAAAAGATCCAAGGTTAAAGAGCAGAATGATCTGCCTGCTGCTGCTATCCATGGAAGAGGAATGCTCTCCAGTGACTGCACTCGTTCATTTTGCTTCCGTGGCAGCCAAGCGTAGCTTTCCTGCAAGACCAAATTCACTTTGGGGGTTTTAGACACGATACAGATTTTCTTTTTTAAAATGATTAATTAGTGAATGTTTCAGCTGATTGCTTTGATGGCTTATTTTTGTTCTCCCTCTAACCTTTACTAAACAATGCCAATGATTTCTCTCAAATCGGTGTCTTATTTAACCCTTTCTCCCTGCTGTCAGCCCATGCATGTTTTAGCAGTGATTCTAATGAAACATGAAGAGGCACCAGGTAGACTCAGCTACACTGTGAGCCATGGGCACTTCCTGAACTTGCTTGGTGAATCTGGGAGCGTTATAGAGATTATCTTTGGGTTTGTGGGGTTTTTTGTTTGGTTTTTTTTGTCTGCAAGCTTATAATGGTTTCTTCTAAAACTTTTCCAGCTGGTTAGCACATAATGCTTTCAGCCATTAAAGCACATACTTTTTATTTGGTTTTAGGTGGTGGGGTTTTTTAAATTGACATCAGAGGCAATTGGAGGGCAGGTCTTAAAAGGTTTATGAAATATCTAGGCCTGAACAAAATGAAAGTGATTTTATTTCCAAGGAATACTTTCTATCCTTACTATTTTTTTAGTATAAAACACTGAGAAGGAAAGGAAAGGCAGTATAGATGCATTTTTATTTTTTTACTCCATGCTTTGGATAAGGGGTAACAGAGTAGACCTTTCCCCAAATCCAGAGCTACAAAATCTGAGCGTTTGACTGAAAATGTGATATTTCTGTTTTCAGGGAATAGAACAGTTGAAAAAGGAAGAGAGAAGATGGGCTAAAAAAACAAAATGGATGAACATGAAAGCAGTATTTGGCCATCCGTTCTCTATAGCATGGCTTAGCCCATTTGCAACACCAGACCAAGGAAAAGCAGACCCGTACCAGTATGTGGTCTGAGGAATTCTTGACCAGCATTTCCACTAAAATAGAAACATATTACAGCACTACTGTTACAAATTTTCCATGAATGTTTAAAACAAAAAGCAAAACAAACTTTTTTATGTCTATTAAGTGGCTGACAATTGCAGAGAAAAAAAAGCCCTGTATTCCACAATTTCAGATAATTCTATATCTCTGGCTGAAACTGCTGCTGCTTTTCTTTCTTTTTATTTTTTCTTTCTTTCCTTCTTTCTTTCTTTCTTTCTTTCTTTTTTTTCATCTTGTTAACTTCACTGGCCTTTGTTTCTCTCTGCTTTCTGTATGGCATAACTAATGTGAAGGGGATCCTCTTTCTCTGTTGTGACCCACCTCTTCTGAGTAGATTTTCATGCTGTCTCCTGACTGTGATGAGCTCTGTGGAAGACATATGAGTGCCAACAGCCCTACACAGACACCTTTGGACTTCCTGAAGGAGCACATTGCTCTTTCATAAGTGAACTTGAATGGGGAAGCAGACACTTCAGTTACCGAAAGGTGCAAGACAAGAATGCGACACAGCAAGAGAGCCAGTTGACCTGGTGATCGCATACAGTTAAAGTACTTAAAACAAACGTTGCCAACACCAATTCCCACCCCACCCTCCTTTTTTCTTCCAGCCACAGAACTGATTCCATCCTTCTGGCATTATTTTGTCTGTTCCCTCCCTTGTGCACAGGAAGTTGTTGCCCTCTTAGGGTAACTGTGGCAGATTTAGAAGACTCTTTGGATTATTAAATGCCTTACACTTGCAGGAAAGAAAGAAATCTAATTTTCAAGTGTTTAGAATAGCAGAATCATCTTGTCTCTGTGTGTTTGTCTTGGTAAATGAGTTGTTAGAGCAATGCCTGCTAAACAGTGTTAACGTGAAAAACTGACATGAATGCCCAGACTACTATAAAGACTAATATTGGTGGGATGTGTAGGTGTACCAGGGTGATTGATTCTATATTCTTAGCGTTACCCTGTTTTAGAGCTTTGTAAATCTTTTTTCTCATATTTATGCATACATGTGTATGTGTGTAAACAGACACACATATATGTGTAGGTGGTTTAAAGTGGGAAATATTGATGGTAAGGAGCATGCGTACTGTTATGAGCTGTGTGGTGATGAAAGTGGGAGGGACAGAAGGCATTCCAAAAACGGGTAGAGCTAAACCATTCATAACTACAACTGACATCTTGTGTTCAGGCAGGAATTTTATTATATTTTTGGATCATGACTCCCATGGGCTCATCAAATGAATTGCAAACAAAGGAAAAATACAAATCAGCTGTGTCCATGACTTCCAAGGAATCTTTTCTTTCCTTGGTTTAAAGTAAAATGGTATTTTTTTGGAAAATGACCTGTTTAGACTGCTTCAAAGCCATGGGGGAAGGGAGGGAAATCGGGGAAGAAGAAATTTAATGGATGTCTCATTTTGGAAGTAATGTGAATGCTGCATCTTTTCAATCTGTCAATGCTTCCATATGGAAAACAAATGCAATAAAACTTTTCCAAAAACTTGTTTGCTGTTCTTACTTTCTTTCTTGACTTCAAACGTTGGGAAAAATCTGTAATGGTTTTCTGAACTTTCACTTCTGTACGCAAGCAGGCAAAAGGATATAAAGGTAAATTAACTGTTCAACCTTTAAGTTTAAAAATGAGTTAATCAGTAATATACTGATCTGTTAGTCAGTGGTTTTATTTCACCTCTTGGAAGTGGCTGTCAGTAACTGCTCTGCTGTGTAAACAGGCTGTTTCTGCAATCCTGCTTGCTCGGGGTTAGACCGTCGGGAGTGAGTTGTGGTCTCTGCCGCAGGAGTGCACGGAGGGAGCCGCAGGCTGCGCCTGTGCCTCGGCGGGCAGATTCCGCGAAGGAAACGTGGCCTTTGCGTACACATTTCCTTCATGAAGGAAAGTTCAGGAACTGTTTAGGTTTTGGTTTTATAGTGCTGATACTGCTGATAGTGGAAAGCTATTGTAAATAAACACGTAGCTCTGATTATAGTATGCAATGGTGTTTTTCAGAGAACGCTCCCAGCTCAACAGTTAAGGGCTGGATCTTTGGCCAGGATCAATTCAGCCAGTGCGGCACGTGCAGGTGGTAACTTATAAACAAGAGAATCTGGCCCTAAAACTGCCTTGGTGCAAAATCAAATGTATCGGGGTGGGGGGGAGGGGGAGGCTTTGGTCACCTAGGCAATTAACCTAGGAATGCATCTCTCTGTACAGTTCATTGCTTTAAAAATGGTTTTGATTATAAATTCCAGTGGTGCACATTCCAGTTTTGCATAGCGAATAAGGGTAATTAAAATAAAGCGTTTTGGAGGAAGATGGGTTACGTTGTTCTGGCATTTTGACCATTGTGAAAAACTGCGTAATTACTCAGTTTTTCTTGTTTCAAACAAATGCAAATTGTTAAACAGTGTTATATAGTGTTGATATTTGCAGTCAGACTGGTTTTGTTTTAAATGAGGCGTCATCACAGCATGCAGAAATGTCTGTTGGTACCTGTCGTGCGTGTGTCTCGGTAACCAGGGGACCTCGGTTTTACTTGCACTGTTCGACTCAGTGGCGCGATTTGATGCGATCTGAATGATACTAAACATGGGTCAATATTAATATGAGAAAGGCAGACTTACCGATTTGCTCATGGAAATTATTTTCTCAGACAGGACTGCCTGATTTCAGGTGCTAGTTCTGTTTTCGCGTGGCCAAGAGAAATTGCAGGACAAACTCGAGCAAAGGCAGGGTGCTTTTTTTGACAAGCCAAGCAGAAACGAGCGCAAGGAACCACTGCAGGGAAAGTCTGCCTTAATCATGTTTTCTGCTAGCAACGCTCCCTGTGTCTTCCCCTTGATGGACAAATTGTTCCAATGCTTGCCTGTTCTGTTCGCTCTCCTTTTGGATTCTAAAAGTGTATTAAAAGAAATTAATGCATTTCTTCTAACACGCGAGAACTGTCCTGCAGATTGCTTCTGGGTGAGGGCGCGCAGCCCAGCGTCCTCCTCCGGCACTGCGCGGGAGCAGATGCTGAGGGCAATAGTGGGAGAAACGGGGTAAATCCTACAGCGTCGCAGTGGTAACAGGTCAACCTCGCCTTGCTGCCCCTGCGTTTGCAACCTTGTACCTCTTACTGAAACGGGAGTGTCCAGTATTTTATATTTCTCTATGTATGTCTTCTCTTTTTGGTATTTGTTCAAAATTAGGTAATTTAGAATAGTGAAAGATGATGCTTTCTGAGCACTTTTTTTTTTTTTTGAGTGAAATAGCTGGAAAGAGAAACAGGTGTCGGTTTAATTTGAAATACAAAATTCTCACTTTCTAAAATGATGATGAGAGATTTGGGGTAAATATATTTAAAAAACCCCAACTTTCATTAAACAGTAATGAAATGTCTTGAACAGTTGTGCATTCCTTCCATTCCCCCTTAATTTTTTTTTTTTTTTTTTTTTTTTAAGGCAAAACCTCACGCCCTACTGACCGTGGGGCGGGCAGGCAGCCAAAATTAGACCAGGATACAATTTTTAAAACTTCTGCTCATTTTCACTATGTGCCCCGAAGGGATTAGTGAGGTCAGGCTGGGAGAAAGTATGCCCCTGCCTGCTCCGATTAACCGCTCCCTAATCTGGCATTAGGACGACCTCGGCCTGACCGCGCTTATCGCCTTGGTTAGCGGGCACTGTTCAGAGCAGGTGAACGATGGCTTTTTGGGGAGGGAAGAGAGGGGTTGCTGCCCAGAAGTGTCCGAGATCCTTATTCCCGATTTCGGTGGCAGCGTGGATCGAGCCGGATTACGCACGTGCCTGAAGGCAGGGTTAAAGCTTGTGCTGCCAGGGGAGGGTTTCAGTGCTCGGTGTCTGTTTCTCCTCCTGCCCCATGCCGCTTGTTTTCCTTCTCTCCAGATACTCGCGCAATAAATGCTGCAGCCGCGGCGACGGTTTGTTACTAACGCATTGGAAACCTCTGCAGTTTGCTAAGGAGCAGCTGACAACCAAAGGTCTTCCTCTGCTTTAAGCTGTAAAAGCATCTGCTGCCCGGCCGCACAGCCGCGGGGCACTGGAACTGGAGTATCCCGGAGGAAAAGCGCGTGGTAGTGCTAAAATGCTTTGCCAAGGCTCTGCTCTGCCGTGCCCAAGCGCTGCCCCTCTCCGGCTTGCCTGGCAGGGAGGCGAGGACTGGCACCGGCCGCCGCAGCCCCCACTGCCTCGTCCCAGTGGGCCGGGGGCTGCAAGGGATTTTTCCCTGGAACAGTTGAAGCCGCGCGTTTGCAAGCTTGGGAGCAGCGCAAAGGGACACGCGCCTGCGCTTAGCCTTGCGAGATGCACGTTTGTGCTGCAGGGCTTGAATTTTTCCCGAAATTGGTACCCCGAAGGCTTCGGCTGCGGTATTGTGTCTTTTCTTTCTGCACGTTCGCTGCTGGGTTTCTCCTAAGTCAGCACAAGAAATGGGGCATGAATGAAGCTCACAAAAGCTTTGCGTGTAATTCTTCAGTTTATGGTGTGTTTTCTCCTGGGCCTGCTCGTGCTGACTCAACGTTACTGCAAAACCAAGCTGCCGCTGTATTAAAATGCCGTGTTATTTATAAGGCTTACTGCGAGCGCAGCTGTGGTGCCGCTGAGCTGTTGCGTGTGTTCATTTCCCCCCCCCCGCGAAGCTTTGAAATGTTTTGTGGGTCATTAGGGAAAACCTACAGATTTAGAATGCGACAAGTGTATTTTTCATCCAGCTCTTCTAAAACTGCTCTTTTAAATGGTTTTAACTGAATTTGCTCATTTTTCCTTTCCTTGAGTGTCTCAGTATCCTTGCTTCTCTTAAGAATGTGGTCACTTATATAGCATCGTGAGCACATCAAACGCAGCTGTAGATCTGACTCCTCTCTTACATGATGCAGAAGATGGGCATAAAAAAATTATGCCCTATTTCACATAGCAGTAGCCTTAAAAAAAAAAAACCACCAAACTTAGTTCCTTTTTTCTACATGGAGAAGACTACCAGGAAAAAATGTCGCTGCCCAAACTGATAGACCTGTTACTTAAATACAATCAAAAGGTTTGCTTTACTAAACGCGGTGTTCTTGGAGGGAGAATGAATCAGAATATTGACTGACCAAGGTTCCAGTCCTGCTTTGGGACCACCTCTTCCACCTGTACAGGTTTCCTCACCTCCCAGCGGGTATCCGGCTTGCGTTGTGATTTGTCTTTGACAATTTGTTAAATAGAAATTGTGTTCTTAAATATTGGCTCTTAATTGGCATAGAGTAAGCCTGTTCTTACGTCAGCTTCTAGTGACAAGCCTAGGTGTGGCTGTGGGAAATTCCTGATCACTGGAAAAAGCTGCAGTATTTTGCCTGCATCTGAACTATTGTAGAAGTGCCCAAATAAGGTGAAATTTTAAGTTGCAATTGTATTTTGTTACTCCTTAAAGGGATTCAAAAAGCATTGGGATAAGAGACCCATGTTTCCAAAAGGGATGGCTTTTTAGAAGCTATCTTTTTGGCATAAAAATCGATAGCAACTCATACTGAAGTAAGTCACTGAGATTCAGATTGTCCCTGAATTTGGTCTTGGCTTAGGGTTTTGTTGTTAAATTCAGGGATGAAACTCTCGGTAACGCCGGACGTCTGTCTTCATTGTTAACGAAAACATGAATAGCATCCTGGTTGTAGATAGGCAGTTTTGCACGTGGTTGGTGCACAAATACCTGCTACAAATGTGAGACGACCCAAAACTCTTCTCTTCTTGCAGGGTATTGAGCGTCTTAAAAAACAGAAGCCAACCTGGGAGAGGATCAGCGGCTGGGAAGGAATGAAGCTGGCGTTTGGTGGTGCTTTCTCCTTGGGTTGGTTCAATCCCTTTTCAGACCTGAACTGCGAGAGCCCGGCGCCGGCCGAAGCGGCGGCGGCAGCTCCTGCGTCTGCAATAATGACCCAAGAAGAAATCGAGCAGTTTCTCGCTCGAGATGTTGCCATCCAAGTGTTACATGAATAAGCAAAGCATCCTACAAGATGACAAGAGCAGCTTTCAGGTTTTTTTTAATAACTACTTGTGCTGGACATTTAAGGGGTTGTTTTTTAACATACTTTCAGTGCATTAAAATATCCAGGAGTATTTATCTGGAAGCCAGGTACAGCACTAGCAGAAGCAATGCAAATCTCCAGAGAAAGCTTTATAAGCGATGAGATTCATAAGCTCCTTTTTGGACCTGAAACAACTACTTTACTGAGCTTTTCTTACTTGGCCTTTAAGGAAAGTTTATAATTGTCAGATAGATTGGTCCTAGCTGCCAGAAATGTGCAGTCCTAGGGAGTCTGGTTAATCTTTTGTTCTTACAGCCTTTTGGAGGGCTAAATGATAAGCCCTGCGCAATAGCCAGATTAGCCCAGCTCTAAAGGTTTTCTTGAAAAACGCATCCTTAGCTCATCCCATGGATGCTGCCTCTGGATTATGAAAGCTGCTGGTGCTCAGGTCTTAGCAGAGGTGGGATACCAGGCTACGGACACAGCAGATGGGCGAGCTCCAAAACATCTCCAGGGGTAAATTCTAACCCTCCGTGCTCATGGGGCTGCCCAAGACTGGTGGTGCTTGGCTGAGCAGTGGTGGAGCTGGTGGCCTGCTGGTGCCGGCGGGAGCATTCGCCTGCGGCCGGCGCAGCCGAGAGCGGGCAAATACTGGCCGGGTTGTCGAGCTGCTGGTGGGGGGAAGCTTTCGCCCAGAGGCTGCGGTTCGCTAGCATGTAGGACGCGTGGAGCGGGAGCTGCCTGGCCGAACTCCGCACCCCAGAAAGCAGGCAGCTGGTCTAGGCTAGGCACTGGGGCTGTTTCTGCGGTCAAAGAAGACAGGGAGGCGTGAGCACCCTGCTGATGAAGGTACTGGCTCTCTCCATTTGCCTTGCCTAATTTAACGTCTCTCTTTTTATTTTTTCTCCCCCCTCGATAGCCAGAGTTAGTTGAGAATTAATATTGCCTCTTAATCTTACTGCTGTTTAACGTTGTCCTATTAGTACTTGCCGTTATGCGGGGTTTCATTACACTAACTTTGCAGCCAGCTCCTGGTGAGCATTGGTGAACACGTAGAAGGAACGTGCATTGCTCAGGAAGGCGTCACCGCAGGTGCAAATAGTTGCAGCAAAGTCACGCAGAGGTGACGGTAGCTGCTGCATTCAAACATGTTGCAAACACTTGGCATGCTCCAGGCGTCAGCTAGTGTAGTTTTAATTTAGACTGTTTTTCAATTGTTTTTTTTTTTTTCTTCTTGTCATCTCCCTTTAGCTTAATTGTCAGTAAATTTTGCAGGATATTAGAGGTGTGCTCCTGGTTTTCCGCACCAGGACACGCTTGACTTTGTCTCCCCCTCCCCTGTAATGTGGACCAAAGAGAATTGTTTCCTCTCGAAAGTAAGAGAAAGGAGTTTGGGGGATGAAAGCATGGTATTGTGAAAGACCTAGATGAAATTTTTATTATTTATAGAAGCAATACCAAATGGAATTTGTGCAAGACTTTTTTCTTTCATTTCCCCCCAAAAAAAGCATCTTAATATGTATTAATGGTGAGCCGTTCAGGGCTACTGTGGAGGGATGAGATTCTCTCCTAGACTTGTCCTCCGCTACAGCAGTCCCTTTTTCTGGCAAAGGGTCTGGGAACAAATAGAGTGCCGTAACTGTTAGCAGCACAGCTTGGCTAAAACCTAGGGGGTATTCCCAGTCATCCAGTCCCCTCTCCCCTCTGGATGTCTCCTCTTTTTCAATGGAAAATAGATTTAGTAAAAGTCATTAGGGCCTATGTATTTATAAATACCTTTTTGGTAAAGGGAAACGCCTTGCATTTGGGGGGAATTGAGGTGTCCTCTCATGTCATTTAGACGTGAGGTCTTGAACGTCATTGCTCTGTGCAGCAGTGTGATAGTGACGGAAGAAGCTCTCCTGCTCCCGCACCGCCTATGTTCCTCTCTGTCAGTGGCCCACAGGAAAGGAACATCAGGCATATACACAGATCTGTAAGGGGTTTCCTATAGGGAGTAATAGGGATGTTGAAGGAGAAAAAGTAAGAGTGCCCTTTTTAGCTCATGTTTTCTAATTTTGGCTTGCTGCTCGGCCTCTGCATCCAGTTAATGTCCCTACCTCCAGTGCTGTGTCTGCAGGGTGGGAATGGTGCTGCAGGGTCCTGGGGGGAGAAACTAGTTGATGGCTGAAAATTGCCTTGAGGCAAGTGCGTGGGGACGTCAGCTTGCGCGAGACCCCCTTGCCCTGCATTTTAGTGATGCTTCTCGGGACACGGACCCCACTTATGTGCCTTTGGGTAGGTGCAGACAGAGGCAGCATATTTCCTCCTCCACTCTCAAACCTGGTTCACCTCATCATGAGGACAGGTGTCCTTCGCTTCTGTTTCCCACCTCTCGTGTTGCTCCTCAGGTGCTGGCATTCTAGGCTTTTTTTTTTTTTAATAGCTGAAATGGAAAAGCAGTGTGAAGAGGGGGGTGAGAGCCACACAACAGCCATCTCCCCTCCTCCCACAATGCAGTTTTAGTCTGAGTGAGAGACTGAAACATGTCCCTGTGCCCTACGCAGAGCCGTGGGTGGCCAGCCCAGCCCCGGCTCTGGTGCCCCCCGGGCCCTGGTGGGGTGACTTCCTACGTCCAGCGAATTCCTTGTTCTGGTGTCTCTTGGCTGTTGGTCTCCCTCGTCTCCCTCTTTTTCCTCCGCCTGAAGTTCCAGTACCCCTCGGTGTATCTCCTCTCTGTCTCGGTATAGTGTGGCAACTGTCAGAAATTGCAAGTCTTCACAAGTTGGAACAATCTGTTTTATCCACAGCTCTGGCATAAACCTCCTTCTTTAATGACTACCTGGTAGCTTGAGACCAAATGTGATTTTCATTGAACTGAAACCAAACCCACCGTTTTCCTCCCCTTCCCTCCGTGCACTCCTTGCCCCTTGTTAAATTGTGCCTTCATCTTCAGGCCATGCTGCTATGGTCCCGGCCGGCTCGCCGGGCCCTGGGGAAGGTGCTCCTCAAGAGCACTCGGTGTGCTGCAATCCGCTGGAGATCCCATCACTGCTGCGGCGCGAAGCGTTGATACGTGATGGACAAGGCCGTGGCAGACGTGGAAAGGGTTCTTGTACTTCTTATCCGGTGTCTTCTACAGCAGGTTTTCTATGCAAGTAAAGAATTTACACCTCTTGAAAACATATATATATATTGCTGTTTGTAACTCCTTTTTATGCCTCCGGTCACTATTGTACTTATTAAAGAACTAATACTTCATCCACTGAGGACTGCCTGCTTCTCCCTTCCCTGCAGTTGCCGTGCACAGACCCTGTGCCTGCTCTGCCCAGGGAGAGGGGCTCCTGCTCCCGGCCCTGCCGCCACCGGAGGTGGCCCTGTGGGGACCCAGCGCTGCCTCAGGGCACTGGGACAGCGTGGGCAGAGGGGTGGCAGGGGCCAGGGGAGCCTGATTGCCTTTTTGTGGCCCAGCCACCTCCTGGGCGCTCCTCCAGGTGTTCCCTAAATGTTTGAAATGCAAGGGGAGTGATCAAAACCTTTTTTTTTTTCCCTTTTTTGTTCCTTCCCTTCCTTTTTTCTTCCTTCCCTTTTTTCTTCCTTCCTTTTTATGGGCTGGCACATAACCAGCTGTAGTCACCATTTCTTATAGAATCATAGAACTGTTTAGGTTGGAGAAGACCTTTAAGATCATCAAATCCAACTGTTAACCTAACACTGCCAAGCCCACCACTAAATCATGTCCCTAAGCACCACATCTACCCATCTTTTAAATACCTCCAGGGATGGGGACTGAACCACTCCCCTGGGCAGCCTGTTCCAGTGCCTGACTACCCTTTTGGTGAAGAAATTTTTCCTAATATCCAACCTAAACCTGCCCTGGCGCAGCTTGAGGCCATTTCCTCACGTCCTATCGCTTGTTACTTGGGAGAAGAGACCGACCCCCACCTCGCTACAACCTCCTTTCAGGTAGTTGTAGAGAGCGATAAGGTCTCCCCTCAGCCTCCTTTTCTCCAGGCTAAACAACCCCAGCTCCCTCAGCTGCCCCTCATAAGACTTGTGCTCTAGACCCTTCCCCAGCTTTGTTGCCCTTCTCTGGACACACTCCAGCACCTCAGTGTCCTTCTTGCAGTGAGGGGCCCAAAGCTGGACACAGTATTCGAGGTGCGGTCTCACCAGGGCCGAGTACAGGGGGATGATCACTTCCCTAGGCCTGCTGGCCACACTGTTTCTCATACAACCCAGGATGCTATTGGCCCTCTTGGCCACCTGGGCACACTGCTGGCTCATGTTCAGCCGGCTGTCGACCAACACCCCCAGGTCCTTTTCCTCTGGGCAGCTCTCTAGTCGCTCTTCCCCCAGCCTGCAGCGTTGCATGGGGTTGTTTTGACCCAAGTGCAGGACCCAGCACTGAGCCTTGTTGAACCTCATACAGTTGGCCTCTGCCCATCGATCCAGCCTGTCCAGATTCCTCTTGGTGTCTTTATTTTTTCCACTCTGCAGCTCTAATGCTTGAGCATTTGCCTTTTAAACAAACAAACCCCTACACTACTGTGTGGCTCAGTTTTCTCTTTCCTCATGGAAATGCTGGAAACCCCAGCGCCTGACTGCTGCTGGCCACATCGCGGTGATGCTGTGGAGCAGAGCCATCCCTTGCCACTGGTGGGCTCGGGAGGTGCTGGGGTGTGCAGCTCAGTGGCAGGGCTGGGTGGGCTCCAGCTGTGCACAGCTGTTGTCTCCTTCAACGTGATGATGGCTGGAAGAGCTCCTGAAGTACACCACATCAAGGTCCAACGTGTAATCCAGCAGCATTCAGGGTGGAAGGGGAAGGATAGAGGTTATACATTTCCAGGGAATCACTGATAATGGTGCTGGAGATGGTACTTCCTTCAAAAATGCCCAAAACCCCCCAAAAGAAGTTGGGTGGGAGGAAAGGAAGATGTATGAAAAATGGTGTTGGGGGAGACTGTGCCAGGTTTGCTCTTTTTGTTGTCTAAAGACAAAAAAAGGTGTATGCCAGTACGTTCCCCAGCTGGCTAGCTTGCAGGGAGAGGGAATCATCCAGGAGGGATTTGTTTAAAGTGTTTCTTGAGCTGTGCAGCAGCCTGTGGTGCAGTGAGGTCCCTGGGTGGCCTCCCACGTAGGACCACAGCCTGGGCAGCCAAGCAACTGCAAAACACCCCCTGGGCTCACACCCACCACCGGCCGAAGACAGCACCTTCGTGAGCTCCAGTCCCTGGCCTGAAGTGGGAACGTCCCCCCCAAGGGGTTAAAACCATCCCAACCCGGCATTACCGTACAACCCAATCACATAGTTGATTTTAACAACCTTTATTGAATCACAATTAGCTGCAATCAACACAACTGAGCCCTTTAAGTCAGCTTAATTCCCTTAGCTTAATGGGATTTTTGCTCTTTACTTTGAGATTACTATCCAGCAATCAAGGAGGCAAGAAGTGCCCGAGACACACAGCGGTGCTACGCGTTTAGCAAGGCCACTGTTTACACCCTGCTGAGGCACCGATCCTACTCGATGATGGTGATGGCCTTCTCCGCAGAGATCGCTTTGATCAGGGTCGAGGTCAGCTTGGCTACCATTTTCTTCTCTCCTACTCTTGTTGGAGTGCATATTACTTGAGACTTAATGATCCTACCGGGCTCTACATCCCTAAGGAAAAAGAAAAAAACAAATAGTCCCAGCATGAGTTATGGTTCTTATTTGTTGCTTTTAAATTGTTTTGCTTAAAGAAATAGCCACTGTGTGTTTTTAGGGTGGGTGTTTCCCTTCTCCTGTGACCAACATGCAGCAAGTGGGGCTCAGCACAGTGGTGCTGGCTGGTGGTCCCGGCGATCCTGGGGACCTTTCCCAGACTTCCTCATCCTGCTGAAACACTAAATTCAGCTCTGAAGGAAGTCAGCTGTGTTCACACTGGCTGGGCAGCACCTGGCGTCACAGCAGGAGCGTGGGGAGACCCCCTGTTGTGCCTGAATGCCCTGAACACGCCAACCTCCGCGTGGGTCCTGCTGCTGCACGGACTGTGCCCAAATGTGGCGCGGTTTCAAACATAGCTTGCAAAGGGCCCTGTTACTCCAAATCCCCTAGCTGCTTCTTCAAAGGAAATTAAAAAAAAAAAACAAAAACAAACAAAGCAGAGTCCTGCCACGCTCATTTCATACTGGGCTCATCTCCTTACCCCTCATCAAACTCCGTCATCTTAAATATGCCCAAGCCCTCCACCAGCAGCTTGCAGTTGTTGAGGGGCACGTTCAGCTTGTTCTGGAAGACGAAGGCACAGGAGAACTCCTTGTTCAGTTTGGCGGTTTCTGGCATCTGGTAGAGGAGGAAAGAGAGAAACAAACCCAAATACCGGGGATCAGAGGGGTAATAAAGATGCCGGACCCGCTGCAGGTTTGCTCCTCACCACCAGCATGGTGGGGGATAACTCCCTCATATCCTTTCCACCCTCCTGCGGCACCGTGCGCTCTGCCCTGCCAGCGGTTTTCCCAGCTCTTCTCTCTGGTTTCTCAACAGGTTTTTCCTTCAGGAGGCAGAGTTGCAGGGTCAGAGATGGGCCCCATACAAACTGTCCTCTTTCATCCCCTTCCCTCCAGCAGCCCCTGCCTGCCCATTTTAGATAGGGCAATAAAATCTTCATTTCATGGCTGCTTTCAACCTTCACGTAAAGGCTGAATAGCCAAATAAAATGCCGAGGACTGAGCATCCCAGGAGGCAGCTGTTTGGGAGACCTTCCTGGCAATGCTAACACCACCTTGGTGTTAGAGTGAGCAGGGCTTTAACCCTCGTCCCCGAGGAGCTGGGCTGGCGGCTGTCTCACCTGGAGGGTGATAGGGGGGTACTCGAAGTTCATCGTCATCTCGTTGGTGAGTTTGTCATCTGTTCCCTGGACCTCAGCAATGGTGGTGACGTGGATGAGCACTTCATCTTCCACTGAGGCCAGCGTCTTCATGTACTCATCTGCTGCAATTTTCAGAGGGACCTGCGTCTCTGCAGGAGAGAAAGCACAACTCAGTGCTTCATCAGATGCCCAGGAATTGGGTGGCAAAGTCAGCTCTGGTGGCCAGTGCCCCGGCGCGTGGGATGAGGCATATTTGCTGAGACCATCCAGCTTTGGGCCCGACCCAGGGGCCCCGCGGGGGAAAGCCCCGGCTGGAAGAGTAGTACCCGGCACGCGCAGCCCATGGGACGGGCGGCTGAGCCCACACCATCTCCCTGCCAAGCCGAGCACTGGCTCGGGCTCACATCCAGCGTCTTGGCAGCCCTTGTCCCCGGCTGCCCCGGCACTCAGGAGGAAGCAGAGGAGCGTGAGGTTGGGTACGTTTAAGCCCATGTGCCTTGGGGTTTCTCTGAGGCACTGCTTGCTATAAAATTAGCGGCTTTTGTTTCACTTCAGATTTTATCTTTAATTGCCTGGACAAACCTCCAGTGGTTCAGAAAGGCCCTGGAGTCAGCAGCACTGGAGCCTGAACATTGCTTTAGCCGTGAGGCTTCCTGGCTTCTGGGAATAAAAAAAAAGAAATGCCTATCCTTATCTCTAAATGTATGTAGCTACATTTGTGTCCTACCCTGCTGCATTTTGACAGCCACAGTATACGTGTGAAAATGCTCACTAATCACCAGCAGCAACGATTTTTTTTTTTTTTTTTTTTTTGCGAGAGTGACTCATGCTTGGAATGAGCAAGTGCTGTTAATTATTCATCACTCGTTAGTCTCTTGTTTAGCAAATTTCAGTCACATTGCTGGGGATCAGAAATACAAGCCAGGTTGCTCAAAGATATGCAATGAACAGCAAACAGCTCTTGGGATCAGCCAGGCAGGCAGCCGTGAGGTCGAACTTTGCTTGGGCAAAGAATTCAGAAAATAACACTCACCAGCATCACCACCAGCTGGTCAACGTTAGAGTGGCAAGCACAAGAACAAAAAAAGGCTGAGATTTCTAGCCATCTAAATCCTGTGAGAGATCTCACCCATATGGATGCACCCGAAGCCTGTGGTGGCATCTTTGATGATGCTCACACAGTGAGGACAGGAGGGAGATGCTCCAGCACACCTCGCTCGCACCGTGAAAACGTCTGTCTGCCCACACCGATGTATTTCTAACCATCTTGTTGAAGCTGCAGCAGGGACAGGGCCTTCACGTTTTGGTCCCTGCTATGGTGGGATCCCAGTCTGTAACTGAGACTCCCAAATGCAGTAACAAGAGAGGTAGGTAGCAGGCAGGCAATTTCTGCTCTTTGTGCTGTACAGAGGCATGCACTAACCTATAGTGGAGCTATTATGAACCAGCTTGAGTGAAACCCCAAACTGCCACTGTAAATAGCCCATAGAACACAGTGAGCCTACCAGATTTGCCTTCAAGCTTGACAGTCTCCTTGACATATCCAATGGTGGCCTTGACTTTCCCAGTATAGAGCTGTAGCTGGCAGGAGCTGGCAAGATTGATGGTCCAGCTTCCAGGAGTAGAGGTCTTCACTGTGATGGCCATTTCAAGGGGATTTCCAGGATACAAAGCTCCTTTATTGGTTATCTGAAGCTGCAGCCCAGTCTTGGAGACCGTCTCAGGCTTGGAGTGCTTGTCATCCACGGGCACAATCGATGCGAAGCGTGCACGAGGTATTATTCCTGAAGGGTGTAAGAAGGAGCAAGCCTTCTGCATGGACTCCCTTTCCTCTTTGGAGCCTGGATGAAGAAAAAAGATGGGTGATAGTTGTATCTCAGTCTCCTCACCCAGAGCCACCTTCCCTTTATTTATGCTTCTGCTGCTGAGCAGAAAGAATGTCAGGGCACCTCCAGCCTCTGCTCAGGAGACCCTCTTGGTTTACACTACCACCAGATCTAACTGACAGCAAGTCTTATGAGGAGCAGCTGAAGAAACTAGGGTTGTTTAGCCTGCAGAAAAGAAGACTCAGGGGAGACCTTATTGCTCTCTACAACTACCTGAAAGGAGGTTGTAGTGAGGTGGGGGTCGGTCTCTTCTCCCAAGAAACAAGCAATAGGACAAGGGGAAATGGCCTCAGGTTGCACCTGGGGAGGTTTAGGTTGGATATTAGGAAAAATTTCTTCACCAAAAGGGTAGTCAGGCACTGGAACAGGCTGCCCAGGCAAGTGGTTGAGTCCCCATCCCTGGAGGTATTTAAAAGATGGGTAGATGTGGTGCTTGGGGACATGGTTTAGTGGTGGGCTTGGCAGTGTTAGGTTAATGGTTAGAGTCAATGATCTTAAAGGTCTTTACTAACCTAAATGCTTCTAAGATTCTAACTGTAGCATTTTGGACTGGAAGAATTTCCTGAAGGAGACACTTTTAGAGGACGGATGCTCTTAAATTTTTCAGCCTAAGATTTTCCCGCTCCTTACTGGGAAGGGTTTAACAGTCTAGCACAACATGGATGGATCTGAGAACTGTGGGGAGTGAATATCGGGGGTTTTTTGTTTCCGATATGGTCTGGGGAATGCAAAGACAAAAAGAAGAATGAAGAAATGAAGCAACAGTGAGTCTGACCACTAGGTTGGTCACTCAGCCCATTTCTTTCGCTGTCTGCAAGCTTGCTCACACCCATCCTTAAAGAGCAGCCTATAGGTGTCACTGCGGGCATGAAGATGCCCAGGAGCAGGCTGCCTCCCCCAGGTCTTCAGGCCTTACACAGGGTTTGCCACTGCAGCTGCCCCTGCGGTTTTCTCCTGGAGAAAACACACGTTGTGGGACGATGTACACGGCCAGGGGTCTCCTCTTTGGCACTACTTTAGAGCACGGGAGCAGTCACCTTCAGGGAACTTGTACTCCGCGGTGATGTCTTCCCGCTTGTCCTGCCCCACGGCTTTTGTGCTTATGTTCACACCAATGCCTTTGGTGTCCGTGCTAATCCTGGTGTACTTATCCACGCCGTTCACCTTCTTGACGACCCAGTAGACTTCATCAGCATTCACTTCTGCGTACACAAACTTGCCATCGAAGGGCAAATACACATCCCCTTCTCGGATAGCCTTCAGCGGGCATGGACCACACTGGAAAATACCTAGAAAGCACATTCAACACCATTTGCTTTTCCAAATATGAGCAGAGCCTCCAATTTTTGTTCCACCCTCAGACCCACCCAAGCAGGAATATGTGGCCATGGTAGTTGACTCTTTCACCAACTCAGTGATGAATTAAAAAAACCCCCCTTTATCCCATAGCTCTTTGGGCTTTTTTACAGATGACCAAGGTCTGGTAAGAGCTTTTATGTGTTTCCCCTCACTTCTTAAATAATTTTAAGGTTTGAAAGTCGTGACTTGGTGATGGAGTCAACTGAGCCCAGCCACCTGTGTTTGATCTCCTGGCAGTACTCCATTTTCTGCACAGCCTTGAGGGCTAATGTTTTCTTTCCTGCCTCCAAATTCCCTGCATCTGTGCAGGGAGGGTAGTCACCGATTTTGGCAGTCATTTCTCTCATTTACCAATGAACGGACTCATGACTTCCTCAGGAAAGCTCTACAGAAAGCATCTTTACTGGGGAAAGCTGTGGCACCTATTACTACAGACTGCTTTGAGTCCTCAACTCCATCAAAGAAATCAGAGGACATTGGAAAGCGAAATTAACACCTCTGATTTCCAGCTGTGCGCTCTAACCTCTGAAATGACATTCAAGTCCCCGCAGTGTCCTGCAAGGTTGGTTTTCTGCCTGCCGAGAAACACTGTTCCTCCAGTCCCAGGCTGAGATGGCAGGCGTGAGACCTCCGGCTTTAGGATGTCACTGCCCAAGTGTATGAAGGTGTGCATGGGGAGTATGTGCTTTGCTGACCAGGTACCATGGTTTTCATAAGAAATGTCCCTGCCTCCCTTGGGAGTTGCAGAAGAGCCTTTCTAGGCAATTCCTACCTTGACTTTGCTCCTGAGGGGTTGAATCGATTGCCTGCCAGCCGTCAAACCCTGCCGGCAGGTCCCTCCGCTTCATCCAGACGTCATTCCACACGTGGAAGTTCCTGCGTGCATTTGGGTTGGAAAGAAAAAGAGTGAGCTGTTACAGCCAGAAAAGTCACAATCATCTCCTCTCTTAATCTTTAAATAAGGGCAGGTTTAATGGGGTTTTGCATGTAAGCCTGTGAAACCCCAGGCTTTCTCCCTCTCCCAGGCATCAAACATGAAACAGTAGGGAAATTCTCAAAGGAAAGGCTGTTGGGCCTGGGAAAGGTGACACTGTGGGGCGGTGTGGGGGGTAGGAGGCATTAGCCCCTCCTTGGCAGTACCAAATGGAGTCAAGGGAGATCCCGTTCAGCTTTTCTCCAGATTCATTCAGGTAAACGTCAACTCTCAGGTTCTCCTCTGTATCGTGTGCTGAGTTGAAGTTACTCACACAGCGGCATGGGATCCCCAAGCAGCGCATGACTGTGGCACAGACAGACAAAACACAGGGTCACAAAATCACTCAGGTCGGCGGGTGCCTGTGGAGATCGTCTTGTCCAACCCCTCTGCCCACCCAGGGCCCTCTAGAGCAGGTGCCCAAGACTGTGTCCAGACAGCTTTTCATTATCTCCAAGGATGGAGACTCCACAACCTCTCTGGGCAACCTGTGCCAGTGCTCCATCACCCTCACAGTGAAAAAAGCTTTTTTCCCATGTTCAGACAGAACCTCCCATGTTTCAGATTGTGCCCGTCACCTCTGGTCCTGTCACTGGGCACCACCGAGAAGAGCCTCGCTCTGTTTGTCCCACTCCCTCCAGTCGGGTATTTATACACACGGATAAGACCCCCTTGAGCCTTCTCTTCTCCAGGCTGAGCAGTCCTGGCTCCCTCAGCCTCTCCTTACATGACAGGCTCTGCCACCTCTGGCACTCAGAGGCACAGTAGTTTGGCTTACTAGCACAGTAATTAGAATATCAGAGAAGGGAGACGGTTCACTGTTTACCTGTAGTGAGGACTCCTGCGAAGACCCAACATTGACCATAACAGACTGGCTTCTTCGTGTTGTAATACTTCTGCAAAATCGAGACGCTCCCAACCCAATCCATAGGGGAGGTCCCGCTGCTGTAATTCCCTGACCAGTTCCCCATCAGGACACCGCTGTCGTCATTGGCATTAACCTGTGGCCACACACATGCAAAGGAGAAAAATACAGGGATAAGGCTGAATGAGGCTTAAACACCGGGGTCTCTGCCCACCCTGTGGCTCCTCAGGTGCTCCACAGCCCTGTGGAACCCAGCAAGGCTGCTGGTGCTGGCTGCGGGCTCCTCTGGTTGGAAACTCTCCACCTGGCTATCTAGAGGGAGGTGGCATGGGGCAGCCAAAATGCACTCTGCATCTTGTATCTTAAACCCCAGGGCTCCAAGAAGGGTCCCACCACAGAGAACAGTTGCCCCCTGAAACACAACCCTTGTGTTGACCCTGCCAACGCAGCTGCTGAGGAAGGACAACCACCGGGGCAGCTGCAAGCTTTGGAGGTGGGGAGACGCTGTATTTCGCTCGCCTCTTGCCTCCACCCAAAATGCCTCTGTCTCTTTCCTTGTGGTTTCCCAAAGGAACCCATTTCAGATGTATCCTGAAATGGTGTTCAAGGCCTTGGGGAAAGAAGAGCAAGTAAGAAGGAGGAGGGAAAGCTGGAGAGGCAAAGGACTTCTCTGAGAGAGGCGTACCAAAGCAGACATGGCTCTCGACACCAACACAGGATCCCCCGTATTGCTTATCTTGAGATTACTTTTGTCCAGCAGATACATGCAGGCGTCCAAGATGAATTCCTCAAACTGTTTTGGAGAGAAAGTGGAGACATTTTTATATGCCGCTGTAAAACAGAACTTGCTCAGTCACTATGAAGTCTATCTAAGTACTTGGAGGAAACTATCTGACTGGTCCTAACTTCTAAACTTCCTTATGATATTGAATTCTCAAGCCTATGGGGCTTCCCAAAGCTATTCTCTCCAACGAAGGGCTTAAATGAAAACCCACCTTGGAAGACATAAGCCTGTCTCACGTGTCTTGCAAACACAGTTGAAACCTGACCCAGCAATCTTTACTCTTGTGAGTAGTCCTAAGACACCTACGTCATCTCCCTGCAGCCCTGCAAATTGCTCACAAGATTAATGAAAATTTAAGAGTGCTACAGATACTCAGTCTATTGACACAGGTACAAAATGAACTCTGGGGATTAAAAAAAGTACATAAATGCAGATTATTACAGCCAAAGATTCCTAATTAGCAATTGCTGATAAAGCTCCCTGAGGTCCAATTCACAGAGATGCCAAACATCCAATCCAAAAAAGCTTGGCAGAATATCAATATCAATTCTCATTGCTTAATGGGAGAGTAAATATTAGGATAGGAACAGCCCTGTGGACAGTGCCCTTTGGCCCCTTCATGGAAAAGGCTTCCGCAAGAGCACTTTTGCTGGGCTATCTATATCTTACGTCTTGAAACTGCAGACTTATAAAACAAACTAAAACTGAAAAAGAAAACAACAACAACAAAAAAACCCAGATTCAAACATATTTTGGTGGGGAAGTCTATCTGGATAGGGTGCAGGATGCTCCGTTTGGGTGCCTGTATGCTTTCTACAGGGTGCAAATAAACCTGCTCTTGCATCCACCTTTTATCTCTAGCCTGAGCAAGTTTGTCATTCCACTCCACTGGAGTCATCTCAGAGGCAGCGTGGAGCAACACCCTTCCTGAGAGGGCAGGCTGATTGCGTCCTGCACCCAACAGTTCTCTTTGCAGTTGATGAAGGCATCACTTGAACAATGACCACCTCTGCCAGTGCTTTTCCCCTGTTTTTCCCCGATCATGATGCAATAGGTAAATAGTCAGATGCTTTTTTCCCCCCATCAGCCCTCTCTGCGGCTCACGAGCTGGTTACCAACCAGAGAGCAGGGAGGACTCCGTACGGGAATCTTTCCAACCAGAAATGCTCCATCCCCAATTCCCATGTCCTTTGCGAGGGGTCTCATGATCTGATTATAAGCGTGCCATTAAACCCTGTTCTAAAGCTGTGGCTGGGGAAAACACTTAAGTACACAGATTGCTCTAAGCAGGTGAGCCCTCCCAGTGAAGCTGGCAGGATTATTCAAGCACTTTGAGCTACTCATGGGCTTAAACTGTTTTTAGGTCTGATTCACTGAAACAACTGCCTAAGGGAGTAAGAGGAAATAAGGGTAATAACACCGAGAAGACAGCTGTGTTTTACCTGCCCAAAATTCCAGGGTCTACCGTATATGTTGTATGCAGACCCAACATAGATGTAGCCTGTATCATTGAGCACGTACTCCTTTCTCTTAGCCTCATCATCCAGGAAGACGGCATCAGCTGGAACAAAAAAAAAACCTCAGATGTTAGGTGGTTTGTACACACACTATACAAAGTTTTCCTTGGAAAGCTAAACTGGGGGAGCTGATGGTCTGTAACATTCACACCAAATGATGACCATGTAGCACTCACATTTTTTTTTCCTATTGTGGAAGAATTTCCTATAAGACTAAGCTTTATTTTACTCCTGTAGGTCTATTGCTATATGACCACTGTTTTATTTTAGTGAAATGCTTCTTTCTGAACAAACACTTTAGTGGACTAGGTAGACAGCAGAGAGAACTGGGGGACTGATGCCAAACAACACCACATGTTTTTTTGTCTGGTTATTTTTTTTATCTGGATTTTAAGCTAACCCAGTCATCTCAGTTAACCTTTGGCGTGGCCCAGGGAAACAGCAAGGGGTGACACAGAGGTGCAAACAGAGACGGCAGAGAGATGCACCTTAACCCAGCACTGGGGCCTCCCCAGCCAGGAGCTGGCTCATTGCAATTGCCCAGCACTGGCTCCATGAGAACGCTGCTTGTGATGTTTTAGGGAAAAAAAGCAATGTATGTGGGAAAGAGAGGAGGAAAAAAGTGAGGAAAAGCTCCCCCAGGAACAATCCCTTGGAGCAGTAATTATCACCCCCAGTCGCACGACCGCTCACCTTCACACCAAGGATTGAACAAAAGGTAGACAGCATTATTTTCGGACTTGTAAATGTTAGTCCCAGTCTTGACGTTCAGGGTGTATTTTCCCACCATGGCCCTGGGTGAGCTGGTGACAGACAGCAGGCACTGGGGAGGCGACAAGGAGAGAGGGCGTGACGGACCTTCCGCCGTGGCCAGAGGCACAGCACAAGCACCGAATATGGTGGCCACAGGGATGTGGGGGGGGGAAGAGGGATGGGGCGCATCCTGCGCGCGCAGTGGGGGAGCAAGGAATTAAACAGGGCAAGGCTGCTGCCTGCCTAAAATTTCAGGGCTAAGAGAAAGCAGGGCGGGGGTAGGAGAATTTTCTCTGTCGCTCCCAATGGGCTCGGTGTTGCTGCCCTCCACCATTGCACCGTGTGGGAGCACGGCCCGTGGGTTCTACCTGGTTGCCACTCTTCTTGACAATGGATATTTGCCACCCGCTGGGGTCCTGCTCCTGCTTCGCGTTCAGTGACATCAGGGTCCCCCTGGTTTTCATTGGGCTTTTGCCTGGAAACAAACGCAACAGGAGATGCGGGAGGGTTGCACAGGTCTACAATGACCACGCAGTGCCAGGCGGCAGGAACAGGCAGCCGGAGGGTGCCGGGGCTCTCCCGCTTTGCCTGACGGCCGCGAAGGGGAGATCTGCTTACCGATGCCGAAACGCAGTGCCAGCTTGTCGCTAGCCTTCAGCTCCCTGCTGAAGCTTAGCTGGAGCTGAAAGGCCTGCCCGCGCCGCACCACCAGGTTCTTGATGTTGTACGCATCTGTGTGGTGCAGGCGGGTGTTCTGGCTCTTAAGATAGTCAATCCCAGTGACCTTCAGATCAGTCCCTGGAAAGCCATTAGCAGAGAGGGAGAAAGAAAAAAGAAAAGGGGGTTGATGGTAAATTGCTCAGTAGAGACAGTTTTCTTCTTCTTAATGGAGCCCTGTAAGTCATCAAAACATCTAAGCGTCCAGTGGTCTAGCACAAGTAATCACACCAAGGATCGCCAAAGCTAATGGATGATACAACAGTTTTTATATATATATATATATGTACATATGTATATATGTAGTATATATGTATATATATATACATATGTAGGTCTGGGGCCAGGAGCCAGTTGTGCTGCAGAGGTGTTGCCCATCTGGGGGGATGCTAAATGTGGGGGGCAGTGCTCTGCCCCCCTTCACGCCAACTGGTGCTTTTGCCGTTGGACTCCAGCACAGCTTTGGACTCCAGGGAGAGTCCCTGCCAGGTGCCCCGCTCCCATTCATTCCCAACACAGCAGTTCATTTCATAGGACACAGCATTTAAAATCACCATCTCCCAGGCTGCTCAGCCCTCCTGCCACTCCGGATGGGAGCAGGGCTGGGAAAAGGTCTCGGGGCTGCAGCGTAGGAGCGGGGCTCCAACAGGCACAACCCAGTGCTGTGCTTGAGTAAAGAGTGAAGCCTTTGAGCAAAGACTGAGCACAGAGAAAGCCCTCAGCTTTCAATAAAAATGGGGATTTGGAGATCACTGCATCAGGCTTTGGCAGGGTGCCCAGGTGTGATCGGGAAAGCCAGAGCATGCCAGAACACGGCCCAGCTATATATCTTTGGAAGTGTCTAACCTGTCTTGTACCTGCCCATTAAATATTCTTAAAGGATAAATCCTGTGTAAACAGTAGGGAGTAACAATACCTCAAAAGCGCTTGGCTCATGAGTGATTCAGACGAAGATATGGGAGAGTCAAGGAAATTTAAAACCACTTATAGTAACTTCGAAATTAGCTAATCAAAGGCATAATGGTTGAAGGGATTAGTTCACAAAATGTTTTGACAGATTCGCACGGTACCAGGCAACTGTGCTAACTTACGTATCGACAAGAGCCATTCCTAACATCGAAGAGGCTGAAATCTGCTGGTAGCTGCTGTGGCATGAGAGATGCCACAGGCAGGGCCGGATCCAGGGCAGGCTGAAATCAGTGGCACGCTTCCCCCTGCGACCTGTGCTGGGCAGTGACTGCAGCCTTGAGTAAACTGAAAGGAGTGCCCATGGCTCCCCATGAGATTACTACCTCCATGTGTTTCTTCTTAGTAACTATATAAACCATATTTATCTTAATTACATAACAGTTATCGGCAAATAGAATTAAAATTGCCCATCACCTTTCATTAACTGATTTCATTTTTGAGTGCTTTTTGTTTGCTTGCTGCCTGCCAGATGCCAACCTTGGGCTGATGTTTTGCGCAACGGGTGTTGCGTGTGCATGTGTATGTCAAAAAATTGCAGCTGGAATTGCTTAACCCTCTCAAAAAGGACAAAGGGGAAGTGAGTCTTCCTCAGCATTAACAAATCTCCAGCCATCAAAGCTGCTTGACCTTGTTCCTTACAGAAACACTGGTGCTGAGCTGAGAAGCTACCAGAAAACAGCCCTGCTGATGGCAGAGGGCTTTGGAGGGATGTGGGAGCTGAATGCATAGGATGGCTGTGGGAAAAGGCCTTGGGGAATCCATCCTTCCAGCATTTCCTAACTTAGGGACGGCATTTCCATCCCCTGGACATCACCGATGTTGAGGATGCACAGAGAAAAAACGCAGAGAACAGCTGCCTTGGAATATGCCCTGACAGTGCAGAGCACGGTGCCAAAGACCTCTCCTTGCAAGCGCTGCCTGTCAATTGCGCTGTGCTTACTCCTGTGCAAATACAGTCGCGACACCTTATGATGCAGCTGGTGCGGTGTCCACCAAGAAATGCCGCGGAGCGAGCCAGCGGTGCACCCATTGCCGCGTCTGAGGGGGCTTGGCCACCACCCGCCCTCCTCGGGCAACCCCCAGGGGACACTTTCAGCTTCCTGCTCTGCCTCCTGCCCGGGGCAGGGCGCCCGCATGCCCTGTGCCCCACTGCCTGCAGGCGCCGTGCTTTGCCAACACATTAATTAATGATCTGTAGCAGAGCTGGGCCTGCCAAGAATACGCCTGCTCATGGGACAGAGGCTCGAGCTGCAGGAAGCAGCCCTGGCTGTGCTCGCTCCTGGGGCAGGCCAGAAGCAAACCCAAATCCTGCCAGATAACTTTTTCCTTTTTTTAGAAGAAATTTCAATACAGTATTTTTATTTTTATCTCCTAGTTCCATGATTTATCCCTTCTAGAGCTCCTTCCTACACTTACCTGCTGGCCTCATCATATGCTACCTTCTTGGGAAGATGTTCAGAGCTTCGAGAGCACAGTGATCACCCAGAACAAAAGGGCTTTGCACTGGTAAGGATCTGGGGCCTTTTTTCCATGGGGACGAGGCGATGGGTTTTAAAAAATATATTAATATGGAGCAGAGCATTTATAGCGTGCTGGGCTTCAGTGAGAATAAGGGCTGCTCGGACGGACAGGCGGGAAGTGGGATGGGAACTGTAGTTTTTCAAGAGAAAGCAAAGTTTGGATGCCTGCATTTACTCCTCATCCTTGCCCAACCTCCAGCAAACACTCTCTCATGTCCCAGAGACATGGAAAACAAAATCCTGCCACTCTATGTCTTTCTCATCCCTCTCCATCGCCCCCACCGTGAGCTGGGTGCCCACAATGTCACCCACAGCTGCCCTGCTCGAAAAGCCCAATCCTCCTACGTCCTCTGGCTCTGCCTTCCCTTGCTGGTGGCCTGTAACTGGGGGCAGTGAATCAGCTGAGAGGTCTTTGCGTATACGCTGACTTGTCCAAGAGTGCGCTGTTAGTAAAGAGTTAAGAGAAGTCAATCCAATCACATCCTAAAGATGCTGCTGTCCGAGACTTCCTGGAAAATTTCAGCTCATCCACACCCAGAGCATGGAGGTGTGAAATGGAAGGGCTCGGAGCAGTGTTAGGACGCCCTTCCCCTTGTGATGGCTGTGGACCCCAGCTCTGCTGCAGGCACCACCCAGCCCGCACCCACAGCTGCTCAGCTATGCCCCAAACCCTAGGGGTTTTGGGCATCCTGGGGTTGGGCTGGCCCCAGGAGTGCAGCCAGCGGTGGTGCTTCGGCAGCTGCTACAGGAGTGACTCAGGCACCTTTCTAGGTAGGTGCAGGGTCTTCTGACAATAGGGCAGGCAGGATGGCCATGGGACGGAGCTCAAGTCCAAATAAATCCCCTTTTCAGTTATTTTGAAACTTCTGTCAGATGGTATCAGTGATCACTAAAGAGCAATAATCTACACAACTGAGTAGCCTGAAGGAAAGAAATTCCTTTCACCTTGACACAGAACAAGTTTAGAAAAGCTGCGTTTCTTTCCTATTATCACCAATAGAGCCAGATGTCTGCAGGTTGATGAAAAGTGATGAAAAGTGGGTTGCATTTTTCAGTTGGCTTACCGATCCATCAAAACCAGAATTTGTGCAGCCGGCGCAAACCTATCCCCTGTGAGCAGCGGTGGCACTGAAACACCTTTCCCCAAGCTGTCACCCACAGCAGCTGGAGGGGTGAGAAACCCTCCACCTCCACCGGAGCTGGCATCCTCCCCACAGGAGACCTGCCAAACTGCGCATCTAACATAGGCTATGGTATTGAGCATTAAAGACTCACCAGCGTTATTGCTCATGGTTCTTGTCGGCGTTGCGACCCGAGGTGCCTGTAATGCCAGTAGCTTCCAAGCTCCTGAGTAGCCTCTGCCACTTGCTTCTGAGCATGGAGAAGGAAGACGGGCTGCCCTTTTTATCAGCGTCTCGCTCTGAGGTGTCAGCAGGTCCACTGCCAAGGGGTGGTGTTTGGAGAAAGGAAGTTCCCATGAAAAAAAATGACTACAACTCCCTCTGCACATAGTCAGACCCTGAAAACCAGCGAAACTTAAATCTTGATTTACATGGAAGGTGGATTTGCGTAATCAGATGACAAGTGGACAGACCCTTCACTGACAAACACTGACAAACATGGGCTAGATGAGTAACAAGAATGCACGTATGCCCTAACATCCAGGTTATCGGGACTGCAACTCAAGGGCTAGCTTTACCAAGGCAGCCCGCAAATTTTAATCCTTAGGAAAATAGAGTTCCCTATTAGGACCAGTGTGACTTTATTTGAAGTTAATGAGATTTTTATTATCATGTTAGGGACAGAAACACTTGAAGCTGTGGGCTAAAATCCAGTGTTTACATGCATGGGTTGGAAAGTCCAAGGTACCTGGTGCTGGCCCCTCCTTGCGAGGTCAGGCAGATGCTAGGTGAGATAGCCCAGCAGGAGCACTGAGTGGGAAAGAGGAGAAACAGGCCATGTCTAGCAGGAGCAAGAAATGTGGTGGATCAGGAGCTGTTTGCTGGCTGCTCTTTGCTGACAGCTGTACCAAAGGTCTCTGCCCAGGAGGTGGCTGGACGCCATGTGCCCCACTTGCACGCTGGTCTTTGGCGTGATCAAAGATGGAGAGATGAGTCTACCCCACTGAGGGGAGAGCTGGTGGCACAGGCCAACAGTGACATGGGCACAGTGGCCAGAAAGAGATACAAACATGTCCCCAAATACCCAAAAGTGAAGAGGCGGCTCAGCCACAGGAGCAGCCTCGGCGTGCCAATGCCTCCCTTCATGGCAGCAGCCCAGGGTCCAGCAATGTAGGATTCAGTCTGCAAGACTGGTGCATCTAAATGTAGGATCTCCCTAAACAAGATCTCCCTGTGGAAGCCTTCAAAAACACCAACTTTTTTCCATCAATTCAGGTAGCTAGGTATTTTCTTTAGGAGAACTGTTTCATTTGGTGCTGAAATGTCGGCACAAGCGAGGTGCTGAGTTAGCAGATCCCACCCTTTGGGCACGTCACTGCTTGCTGGCAGATGTATGTTGGGTGTCCTTACTTGAGAGCATGACTAGTGCATTCCAGGGTACCGAGGGTTCAGTACCCATCTATAATCTTGCAGGACATCTGTATGAACATCTGAACCGCCAACGTTCTTAGTAGACAGAGCATCACTCATCATTCAGCACCAGACAATGTGCTGGCAAGTACATATTTCACTATTGAAAAAAACACTACAACCCCAACTTACCTTTCAGCGTTGCTTTTACTCTGCATTTCTTTCCTCCTGGAAGGTGAAAGACATTTTTGTTTAGAACCAGCATGGGAGGAAGTAAAGTATATGTGGAATGTTGGTACAATAACATAATCAATAATACAAGTAATCTGAACATTTATGATGTATATTACTGGTTTCCACTTAATCACAGCAACAGAGTAATCCACTTCATCTGAAGGCACTGAGAATAGCTTTCTAATCCAGTCTCAACCTGTTATATATATATCATTCCATGCCTGGTTGGAGGCAGCTTAAATTTTTTTGGCACAGTAGTCCTACAGCAAAAACTACAGATTTTTGCAAACAGGAACAAGTTGATGTTGGCAACACTTTGCTCCTGAGAAAAATGTACATAGGCCCATGCTGGAGGGTCAGTGGTGGAGGCAGGGCATGTATTCACCAGGAACAGTCACATTTCCAGTCCTATAGCGTTTTGCAAAAGGCTGATTTCAACAGCATGCATGTTCTGACCCTCACTTTGAACCTCAGAGTTCAAGGAAAGAGTGCTGAAGTTAGATGGGTGTGGGTTCTGCCATGCCATGAAGCTACTTCATCTTGGAAGGTGGTTGACCTTTTCACAGGAATTTTTTGTTTATGCCAGCAGACAGCAACTAGCCTTCAGTTCTCCTTTCACTTTGTACAGCTGCTGGTCTTGCCTGCTTCCACGATCTTTTTCTATGCACTGGTAGTGTCTCAATTCGAAGGCACTAAACTTGGCATGTGGTTCAGCGCTCCTACATGAGCTTCCCCCCCATGGCTCGCACAAGCTTGCGAGGAAGGAAGGCCATTGAACTGTAATGCCCACTGAGACAGTTGTTGGCAAGGTCTGAGAAAAGGGATTTCAACTTAAACTGCAGGAAGGTTTTTCAAAGACGTGGTTTCAGCTTGCTTCGTGTTGTCAGCAGGTGATCTTTGTCCTTCCTACAGGTACATCGCCTTTTGTCTTTGCTCGCCAGAGTGGCCAGAGTGGCTGGCTGTGGTTCAGCAGCATGGCCTTTTTTCCTCCTCCTTGGTGAAGCTGTGAAAAATACCGGCCCTTTTGATTTTTTTTCCCCCAAACAACAGTTAATTGCTTCAATTCGTCTCATAAAAGTATACTCTTCTAATTAACCAAAGCAGGAGATGGATATCTTTTTCACAGAAAATCTCCAGCCTATTACCAATGACTTCAGTGACTAACTTCCCAGCTTACAAAATCAGACACCAGAGGCTATTGGCCTTATCTGCATCTATCTGCTACAAGGTAAGTCACCTTATTAGCTGGAAGGTAATAAAATGCAAACAAACACAATCAGAATTCCCCAGTGGCTGCTTCCCTATTTACAAGCTTGCCCTTTGTCTCAGGTTTTGTTTACCTTGTGTATCAAAAATGACAAGAATAAATAAAACTTTCAGAGCATGACCACAGGTATCAACGCCAAGTAGGAAGGGCATGAAGTGCTACCCAGTCCTTAGCTTTACAGTTTTATTCACTTCTGACCCCATGTCTAGTTATGGAGAAGTTGCCTTTTATAATAGTAATGTACTGAGCTACATTTTTTATGACCATCTAAGGCTTCACGTTGCTTCTGTTTTGTCTTTTTTTTTAATATGTCCAGTCAGAGTAACACTGAAAATAAAACACAGAACAAAAGCAACACAGGTTTCCTTTTTGACATTCTGGAAAGGTGAACTAATCCTTCCAGTTGCACTGCAAAGTTGCTCCAAGGTGCCAAGGGGTGAGCGGTGCACCCGCCAAGGTACACACACATACAGCCCACGTCTGGGTCCTGAGGAGCACCACGGCGAGAAGGTGCCTTCCACTGACCACAGCAGGACTGCTCCCACATGTACCATCTAGTACGTGTTGAGTCCTTCCTGAGTTACAGCCTAGGGAATGATAAGTAATGAGAAGTCTTGGGGGGATAAAAAGAAAGAAAGCCACACTGATGAAGAACAGCCGAGGGTCTTGTCCATCTCTTTTGAGCTGGACCTCATTCGAGGTCCTACGTTGGTCCTCCCCTCACCATTTCATTACGCTCGTATCTTGGTCATTAAGAATTTCCTAGTAGTGAGATGCATCTCAGCCACGTAATGACCCTGACATGTTGTGCTGCTGTTACTCTGAAAGGAGTGTTGATCTGATCACTTCTCACTCACGTACTCCAACCATGGGTCATGACAGTGGCCTGTCAGCTACACCCCGAGGGCATCTCGTGTTCCCAGCAGGCAGATTCTCTTCTAATCTTACATGAGCCAACTCGTGGCAGGCAATTGGATGTCAGGGGTTGATGCAAGATGGCCAAGCCCAGGTCTTAACTGATTCCAAGTTGCCTGGCCCCAGCTACCTGGTAATGAGTTTCTCACAGGCAAATACCAGAGAAGTGACTGATGCCAATAAAATTATTACAGAAATTCCGTTGTTTCCTTCTCACTGAACCTTGAAAGAGGGGGTTTGGACCTAAAGTTAAGGATGTAGGTGACTAGCTTTGGGCATTTACCTCCAGAAGGAATGAAAACCATGTTGCTCAGTGCCCAACCCGGCACCACCCAGGGAGTCTGCTCCTGAAGAAGGCAAAACCAAAGATAAAACAGAGACTACAACTACACACATACCAAACGTAGGCTTACGGCCTTGTGATCCCTACTCAGGCAAAATGCTCTTGTGTAGCACTTTCCCTGCCCTGAAAGAGAAGTCCTGTGGCTATCACAGGAAATTCAGGTCTGAGGCCAGGCCACCTTGAAAAATACAGAGCTGCTTTAACAGCAAGCCAAAATGCTATAATGTTAAAATATCTTTTCTGGTTATTTTTCAAGATCTCTTTCTCCTTCCAGGGCTGAGATGCAAAAGGCAAAATTGCAAAACCAGTCTAGACATAGGAAGCAACTATGTATGAAGGTTGAACTTGGGATTTCAGTACTATGACTGTCCGACCTTCAACTCTGGTACAACTGTTGCACCAGAAACACCGAAATAAGTGTGCTCCAGTGCTGAGAAGATTACGTTATGTATTGGACTAAAATGACTCAAGATAAGGTACTTCTGCTTCTCAGCAAAATGCTTCTTTAGAATTTTGTGCAAGAAATAACAAAAAAAATCCCCATCGTTTCACTTCTTCCAGACAGCAGCTTTTTTTTTAATAAAATTGCCTCCTTTTTGAACCTGAGGAACCTGCCAGCGTCTGCTGCGTCCCATGGGCGGGAGTTCCTCCGCTGAATGACACACTGTAGGAGAAGGATGCTCCTCTGGCTTTGAAGCTGCTGCTTGCTAGCTTCCCTTGCGGCCCCCGTCCTCGTGGTAGAGGAGAGGGTCAACAGCTATGCCGGTTTACTTTCTCCATGCAACTCACCGTCTTCTCAACCCCCATTACAAACCACCACTGTCTCTTTTCCACGCTGATCGGTCTTAGCCTGCTAACTCCTTCCTCACACCTTCGTCCCACCCCATCAAGAGACCCACGATGGGGAGAAGGACACCCCCCCCCCACCCGCCGTGCAGTCCTGCAGCCTGCAGTGTGTGCTTGGATAGGGTCCAACGGGCTGGGTGCAGTTACTCCAGGGCTGTATCCACCCTGCTGCCATTGACCCATGAACTAACTTCGAGTGTGCATGTATGACCACACTGACTGATTGCAGTGTGGACACATAGCCACAGACTACACCTAAAGAAAACAATATGAAAAGGTATGAGGAAAAATAAAGCAAAAGAGGGCTGCTAAAAATAAACAGTAAGGGCAAGGAAATCAATAGCGCAAATATTGAATGAGGGATAAAATAATTTATCCATATATTAAAAACAGCTTCAGAGAACATGGAAAATACTGACAGAATACCTTCCCACCTACAGGGTATGTGTTTGGTTGCACAGGTCTGAGTGAGAAAACAGAAACTTGCAGGCCAGTGTCTTCAAGTAACATTTCTTTCTGCAGGAGTGGTGCGACAGCTTCTCCCATCTGTCTGTGTGGGGGTGTGTGTCTATATACATACAGACGCACGCAGTCTCCAGACTACAGGTCAGATTATGCCATGCCGCATTCCCACAAGCCAGCAGCGCGACTGAAATCACTACGTGGTGGGAAGGGAGGACCTTCCTAGACCCGTCGGATTTGCAGGAAGGAGATGGTCCTGCCCAGCGCTGGAGACCCAGCTCATGCACCACTCAGAAGCAGACCCAAAGCATGGTGGCTGCAAAGGTTTTGGCACTCCCCTGGACATGTGCATGTCATGTGCGGTAGCCTCCTCAGTATGGTGGGATTGACTGAGGGCAGGGATCTGTGGTTATTTGTCCTGAAAAGCAACCAAGCCAGCGTTCTCCAGCTCACCCCTCTTCGCAGCACCCAGGACATTGCCCTTCACAGTAGCATGAGATGCTCGCACCTTGGCTGGCAACTGGAGTAGCTCCATGCCCACCAGTGTTAAAGGAGAAGCCACTGCCTGAGCATTCACACATCATTCAGGGAGTCGCACAGACGCCACTCAAGACTTTAACCGCTAGGACCGGAGTCCCTTCACAGCAGGCAGCTCCACTGAGCTGACGGGTGCCCCTTTCGGACTCCTTGCTCACACACGTGCTCACCCTCGAGTGCTTTCTCTCCCCTCAGGCTCGACCCTAGGTTTCCCTGAAGCAGAGTCTCTGATACGATGTACGCCAGACAAATTTATTGAGAGGTACAGCAGTATAAAACAGCTTGAGCTGGGTGCCTCTGGAGAGGGACCCCAAACAAAGAAATCCCTGGGCAGTTATACCCTTACAATTTAAGTTTCCCTCCCCTTACATGACAGTTTGGTCCAACAGCAATATTTGGGTCTGGGGTCTTCTTGTTCCTCGTTGGATCTTTTCTCTGTCTCCAGGTGGGCCGTTACTTTTCTTATCTCAGCCAACAGATGCAGCCTCTGCTGACGGTCGTGGCTACCTTATTTTTCTGGTTTGCACTGATTTCGGGGCTTTCTTTCATGTATGTAAATAAAAGTTCAGCATAGGGTCAGCAGGAAAGGTCACAGCTTGCGGCCTCAGGCTTTAGCAAGCCTTGCTACTAACGCTATGTATTGGATTCCGTTTGAGCTAGAACAAGATTTCTACAACGCGAGGGTTTCTTAGGAAGCATTTTTGCGCAAGGCTGGTTCCTGGCAGAGCCACGTCTGTGAGCTGCCTAACTCAAGAGTGTCCTGAAGGGAACGCATCGTTCAAAACACCTCCTCTCTGGATGAGGCAACAGTGGTTGGCAGCAGGAAATGTGGTATTTCTAATGCCTCATCCTTCCCTGGGGCACCACTCCTTTCTCCCTAAGTGTTGCCTTAACTTACTGAAAGCAATTAGGTTCGAAGTCCTGCCTGATGTTCAGACCGTGCACGTGCACCGAGAGCAGGTCACGGTGCCAAGCAGAGTCGCTCGACTCTTATCTCTTGATGCAAAAACGAAGAGGCTCCGCTTCTGTCAGGGGAGGAGGCGAGCTGCTCGCGTGGCCAAGCCCCAGCCCCAGCTCCCACAGGCAGGATGAAACCCCAGCCCGTAGCAGCCTCTGAGCCAAGCGAGATTGAGCAACGGGTTCAAAATGTACGTGCCTCCAAAAAGCAGGGGTACCATCTGCCACACCCTGCTTACTATCACTCTTTCCAGTCCTCCCCTCCCACCTATTTCCATTGTCACAGTGGAGCCTCTGTGCCGTGCAAGACCCGTGCAGGGGTGAGTGAGGTGTGCATCATCTCCCCCCAGCAAAACGTGAGTGGGAGGCCCAACCCAGGAGCTCCCCGGGCATTAACTCAGCACCAGCAATCCCTCGGGACTCCAAGGGCGTGCAGTAGCCCCGGGAGCTGCTTAAGAAGTCTTGGCAATGAGTACAGCCATTCACAGCCGCTTTTCCTTAAACCCCGAAGAAAAACTGAAACAACTAAAAGAGGACTATTAAACAGTCAGAAACCAAAAACTTTCCTTGGAGCGTGAACAGAGTGGCTGGCTGGTTGCTCAGCAGGGCAAAAAGTGTTCTGTGTATGTCCAGTGCTGCTACTGGATACGGGTTACTGCAGTGCTGCACGCAGCTACGGGATGGAGCACTGCGAGGTCCAGGCTTCCCGGTGCTTTGGTCACCCCACGCTGGGCTGCTGCAGCTGGTCAGCGATGCCCTGCCCTGGGAGCCACCACTAGCTTTGCACACAGCAGGCTGCCTCCTCAACCAGCAAAGGTTCAAGTGCACAAAGCACTTCATTATCAGCAGCTGAGTATGGTGGGGTCCTTCTCCTTTGATAACAGCGCATTTGTTTTCAGGCTATGAATGCATACGCAAGTGTCTGTTATGGTTTCTGTGGTGAGCCAACAAGCCTCTGGTCTGTACGGCGTCTCAAGGAGGAAACTCCTTTCTGTGACACAGTAGCATTTAATGGGAGCTGCCAAACTTGGAGGCAAAAGCGTAAATCAGCTTTAGTTATAGATGGTGTTGCCCATGAAATCCATCCATAGGTCACAAAGTCCAGCCTCCTGCCCCGATGTGATGGTCACCAACGCCAGATCGGGTCAGTTGAGGTCTTGTCTAGCTGAGCCTCGAAAACCTCCACAGGTGGACACTCTGCCACCTCTCTGGGCAACTAACCTCCTGGTGACAATTTTTTCCCTGATGGCCAGCTTGAAACTCTGAAGACACAACCTGTGCCTGTTGCCTCTTCTTGTTCTGGCCATTTCCACGGAGCGGAGCTTGGCTCCGTTGCCTCTCGTAACTCCTCTCCAAGCATGTGCCAGCTGCTATCAGGTCAGCCTGAGCCTCCCTACCTCCAACAAGCCCACATCCCTCAGCCTCTCCTTGTAGGCCTCTGCTATTTTGGTATCCTTCTGCAAGACCCATTTCCCAACACCCCTCTTGAACTGGGGGGAGTCCAGCGCTGGAAACAACACCCCAGGTACAGCCATTGACTACGTCAGGGCCCTGAGGGCACCACCGGGAATGACTGCCCCTGCCTGACTCCCGGGTCCTCCCCTCCCACCCTGCCCGTGGCCCAGGACCCCATTTCAGATTTTACAGGCAAGTTGCTGACCTTTTTTTGGGTGTTAAAGTATCTAGAAACAGACTTGCCTTAGAAAGGGCACGGCAACACCTAGCCCAACAACCACGTTCCACCTGAAGCTAGAAGGTGTTGCTTTACAGTCTAAAATACTTTGTTTCTTCCTCAGGGCCACATTTTCAGAAATCTTGTCTCCTTGCAATCCTTTCCTTTAAGAAGTGATGTGGCGCAACACGCCACACACTTGATTTTTAGAGGCAAACTCCCGGCTCTCCTGGGAAGGCTTTTACCACTGACTTGAGCTCACCCCAGATTTTTCTCGGAGACCAAGCCACCTGCAGGCGCTGCACACTTTGCTGCGGACAAGTGCCCACCCTGCGCGACTCCCCTCCGCAGCTCTCGAACCCCCAAAATGAAGGCTTGCTGCTGCTCTTCTGCAGAAGGCGAGCAGAGCACCTGGCACCACGAACATGTCAGGATTAGTACACGTTTATTCATAACTCCATGGTTTTTCTGTGACAGCCGAGGACAGAGCCATAGCACCGTTCTTCTGGCACGCTGAGTCACCATGACTTCTTTCTTCGAAAACACCCCACTGCTTGCAATATTTTAGTGGAATTGTGTGTGTGACACCCCTGCAATGTGATCAATATTTAATGTCTCTGAAGGGTCAACACAGGGCACTGAATCAAATTCCTTGGAAATTTTAAATATACCAAACTCGGCAGAACCATCTACTGATCTTATTTATCGCATCTACTTCTACTACTTACCACCCGGGCAAACATACTGTCCTTCAAGTTATTTTAACATATGCTGTGACCGAGATGTTGTACAAACCTTGCAAATTTCAGTGGCTCCTTGTCAATGACAAGGGGGACATTTCTCAGGTTTTATGTACAGTTCCTCATCTAATCAATCAAACTACGCTTTCAGGTTCAACTGCAGCTATAACTTTATTTGACTTTGTTCCCTGTAAAGGTATACAAGGTATTGTTTACCTTAGAATATAATACCCTTGGACCTTGTTTATACAACAGATTTTTCAAAACGCTTCCCACCATTAATTCAAGAATACTTACTTCCATCTTCATGAGTAACATTGTGAGTCTTGCTATTAATCATGCACCCGCTTCTTCTACTGTTTAAAGCATTGCCTGCTTGAGGAAAATCTGATGAACAAGATGCTGAAAAATTAGGGCTGTGTTTGAGAATGAGGAGAAGGTGCCCGAAAGGCTCGTTACAGCCAGCGCCTGGGAGACGTGCAAACAACAGCGTATTTCACTGCAATTTGAGCAGAAAGGTGTATCTGAGACTCTTCTCTAGAAACACCTTGGCTCATGTGTGCAAAAACTCCACGCAAGCGCACTACTGTAGTTCCCTGCTGTGGTTTAACCCCAGCTGGCAACAGCACATTCCCGCATAAGGATAACCCACCTTCTGTCCTGGTAAACCAAGGTCTTAGGGTTGGCCATGATCTTCAGCCACCTTACAAGGTCTACCGCATTTGAACCGCTCACTCTTCAAACACAGCCCATTCATTAGTCTCACACCACTTTTTTTTCGTGTGTGTGGGCTAAAATATCTGTAAATATTAAATTTCAGCCACTGAGCTTTGGACAGTGTTTTAATTTGGAAATGCCGGCACCCCTTTTTGAGATCACTTCCAGACACATTTTGGGTGACCACACACGAACCGTTTACCAGAAGCGCACCGCTTTGCTGTACGGCGATTGCAGCCTTCCTTGCAGCCCTGGCCCCACGCTGACAAGCAAGACCGGCAGACATGGGCCAAACCCTGTGTACACAGAGGAGAGGGATTCTGCCGAAAAATGCACCCTGCTCGGCAATCTTTTCCTCCCGCAGGAACCGGAGGAAAACTTGTTTCCGTTCCCACCTTCAAATATTTACAACAGCAAATTTACAGCCGTAGTTTCTGTTCTTCCACCTTAAAAGCGAGCATCACCGAGTAGAACGCGGCCCACACTTTCTGCAGCTGTGCAAACATCTCTTAGACCTTGACCTCCAACAGTAACTGTAATAAAGAAATGTCAGTTTTGAGATAGTCCATGTTAAAAAACTTTCCAAAAGGTTTGTTAGGAGGAGGGGCAACAGCCAAATTAACCAGAGAGGAGAGAGTCTGGTCCTTCTGCTGTTTGCACCAAGGCGGTGACGGCTTACAGCTGGCTGAGACTTAATAACAAGGGCAAACAAATCAGGCTTGCAGCCTTCATTGTTTCTCCATCCTATACGAAGGTCTAAGGAGACTTATGTATTTAGAAATACATAGTTCCTGGTTGTCATCTCCACAGACCTATGAGGGATGCTGGGTCACCACGTCAAGCCCCAGCTTCCCAGGCAGCCGGACGTGTCTCACTCTTTCTATCTGTGCTTCTACCCAAAGAGCTCCGCAGGTGCAAAGACCCATGTCGGTAAGGAGCAAAGGCACTCGGAGCACCCTGCCCTCTTCCCCACCACATAGGCAGCTCCTCTTTGGAGTGGAAGACTTATGAACCCACTGAGGGTAAAGGCCTTGTCCCTTTTGGGACATGGCTGCCTGATGTGATGAGTTAAGACTTTTGAAGCAGAGGACTTGAAGCAAACAGCTCCTGGCCTCTTCAGGGGGACACTGACTTTTCGTCTTTCCGATATGAAGAAGGAAAAGGCACAAACCCCACTCCAGTGGCATTTCCACCCGCGAGTCTATTTTTACGCTCCTGCCAGACATGGCACAGATCTGCCAGTCATGACAAACCTGACAGGTTCTGATACGGAGGTTTGCAGAAATGTGTTCTTAGGTTTGCTGCACATGCCACAACTGTGACTCACTTTCTGTGGTAACAAGGAGACAGAGACAACCTGGCAAGCCCAGAGCAAACAAGTGATATCACCAGCATGATGCATACATTTATAGGCATCATTACATTTCTCGACTAGGACTGCAACTAAAACATTTCCAAGTAAAACAAGATATGTGGGCACGGGAAAGAAGTCAATACCTTAGAAATTATGTTTCCTGACACATGCACCGTGTCAACAGGCATCTCATCCTGAGCACTAAGTAATCACTGACCCAAAATTTAGCTCATGTGTGGGTACCAGCGATCTGGTTGATTACATTGCACAAATGGAAATCAACATCATCCTGAGGTGTTAAAAAAATGTTGCTTGAGAAACTCCGTTTTACCAAATGTTAAAGCAATTGCCAACTTAAGCGGAAGGATGGGGATGTGTTGAATATGGACACTCTCAGCGAAAGCGGCTGCCTGTTCACGCACAGCCTGTTGTATTCTCCCAAAATTACAGTTTGACCCACACACAGCAGAAATGGTGATCAAAAACCCATCCTGCTTAAGAGTTTAAAAGAAAGAGTAGCAATCTTACAGCGAGTAACATGTCAGGAATGGGTAAGTGGGAATTACAGGCATCAGATACAAATGGCAAGTTAAAAGGTGTATGTGACTGATAGGGGAAGCTGAAGGAATTAATTAAATTAATTAAAGGCTCCACAGACTTACAGCTTAGGGCAGGCATGGGGCCATTTCAAGAGGCAGAGAGGAAAGTCAAGAACAGCAGAGCAGAAATATCAGCTGCCTTCAGCATCTACTTATGATTGCTTTTCTATTTCGGGACGGGTCCTCTCATGGAAAAGTACTGATGCACAGGCACCTTCCACAGCCACCATGTTTACTTTCAGCTTTCCCCGAACTGGGAAAGCTCCGCAGCCACAGGGTGTGAAGAGGAGGAGAAGCTGATAAGCCTCTGGCCCTGATTCCCAAAACACTGACTCAAAGCGGACCAGCTCCCTCCGAGGCTGTCACTGCCACCACACCACCGCCAGCCTGCCAAGAAAGATGTGACCAGCTTGACTTTGCAAGTTGGCAGATCAGCAGGCAAGCAGGGGTTAGCAGGTCCGTGGCCGGAGGCAGGCCAGCAAGGGGTGAGCGGTGGCAAGGTGCCGCATCCCCTCAGGCAGCCATCATGCCTCTTTCTTCTCCGCTGGGAACCACACCGGCCGGGGAGCAGCTGTGTGCAGCAGCGTGAGGCCGCAGAGCGTCACGGCGAGGCCGACCCACCACAGAGGCGTCCATGTCTCCCCAAAGAGAAGCTTGCCCAGGATGGCCTGAAAAAAAGACAGAGACAAAGCTTTGCTGGGCCAAGCTGCCCCAAAGCCTCCTGTGCTGCCAGAGCTGCGGGGACTTCTGCTGGGAGAGCCGGTCCTGGAAAAAAACTGCTTGAGGAAACTCCTGTTGAGACCAACAAGAGAAATGGCTGCTGTGGGTGATGCTGGTGACGACCTATGCTACCATCCAGCCTGGAAGCACAGCCAGATTGCGGTGCCAAAGCAGGATTTTGGCAGATGCACTTATACTTTGCTGCCTTCCCAGCACCTCTTGGGAGCCAAACGTCCAGTTGACTGGGTGACTCCAGTCGACAAAAAAAGGGGCCCCACTGACTTGAGTTTTGGACACCACCATGAGCCGGCTGCGAGCTGTTGGAGCACAGAAACAAGGTGGACAGCTGCTGAGAAAAGCGAGCAGAAAAAAACACGCTGGTCAAAAATGCTCTTGTGGTCACTAGAGGCAGTGCGTCTTCACACCCAGCTGGGGTGGCTTTGGCTTGTCACAGGTGAGGTGTTGCAAAGGAAAAGCAAAACAAAGCAAAGCTCCCAGCTCCAGCTCTCACTGGCAATTAGAAAAGTTCAGTAAACTGTACAGCTGCTGCAAGGCACTGCACTGGGCACTGGGCAGCAGTGCCCTTCCTCCTGTGCCACCCAGAGAAACCCTACAGCCCAACAGGCAGAAGAGCTGAGGCCCGATACAATCATTTCATGTCTGCTTGTAACTCTCCCTTTGCAGCCAGCAATGCCAGTTGTGCTGGGAGGTGAGCTATGACCAGTCACATCCAGTGAGACCGTTGGCACATCGCTGCGCTCTTCCACGCTTCAGCGCCTGGGGAAGGCATCTACTCACCGAAGAGATGAAGTTGGAGGCTGTCGTCATCACAGAGGCAGCAGCCGAGGAGGAGGAGAGTCGCAGGGCTTTTGCAAAGACAGTCCACATCACCACATTGCACGCCAACACCAAGCCAACACAGCCGATGCGAAGCAGCACAGTCAGCTGTAGGACAAAAGGGAAAACCCCATGTTTTCTCACTGACCGCTCATTCACCCTCACTATTGGTATTACATGAAGATGAACATATTAAATTGCAGAAGGAAACAGAAACAAGGAAACAGCCCTGGATGGCACGTGACCCTGGCACATCCTGCTGTGAGTCCAGGCTCAGGCCACAAGCTGGTAAGTACCAGGACAGCGTACAGCAGCTGCCATGCCAGAAGCCAAACTCCAGAAAGCTCTCAAGCTCTTGACATGGTGCACATGCAATCCAGTGAAATGCACTTCACGCATCGCTAGATGTATGGAAAAAAGGTAGAATTCAGCCCTGCCAGAGAGGAACACCGAAACTGTATGTGCTGGCGCTGTGTGTGGCCCAGGACCTGTTGGTTGTGAATTCGGGCTGAGACTAGTGTGGTCCCAAACCACTGGTCCTCACCACCTCCCATGACCTGGCCTGCCTTACTGCTGCCGTGAGGGCAGAGCAGGGTCCTCTGGGAAGAAAGTGAGAGGTGAGGGGCTTCATGCCTTATTTCGCACGCTCGCTGGAGAGCAGGTTTACTGAGAGCTCTCTGCTCCAGCGTTTAGTGGCAACAAAACCACCTCTGAATTCAAGGGCCTTCAAGGACAATTAGGTTCTCAAGAAAGATCTCCCTCCTTAGACAACCTGACAAGACATGTAACAGCCTCACTCTGAAAAAAGGGCAGAGTTTTGCCTAAAAAGCCTTCACCATTCACAGTCTGCCCCCACACCCATAGTTTTAGCTGCTGCAGCCATCTCCCTAGCCCCTGGGTGTCGTGTGCTTGACATGATGACACCAAGGGAGGAAATCACAGGCAGAACGACTCTCACAAACACTCAGGGAGCGCACGAGGGCAAGGGAAAGCAAGGCTTTGTCTAAGCTGATAGTGATCATGCCTTCATGGCCCATCACCTCTCTCAGTCCATGGTGGGCTCCATCTTGAAGGAGACAGAAACATAGGTACGAAGCCGCCAACAAACACATCCGAGAAGTGGCACCTGCCCCATGGGAACAGCTGCGCTGCAGCCCCCTGCCAGTTGCCCAAATCAATGGGGGTCACCGACCATGCTCTGCTCCCACTCGGAAGAAGAAATTATTAACTCCAAACTAGGGGAGGCCACAGGGATTTCTGAAGCAAGTGACGTAGCAAGCACAAAGCTAAAAGGGAAGGGCCGTAAAGCAAATCCCTGGTTGGTGGCTTGCGCAAGCTCTCTGCGGCTAACCCCATCCCAGAGAGGGACGGTTCAGGTGTTCAGCCTCGTTTTGCCCCACTTGTGGCAAAGGTCTCCAACTTTATCAGGGCAACGGTAAATGATCCAAAACAATTCCCACCAGTGAAGCACTTTGCTTTCCCACCACTGCCACAGCAAACTCTGCACAGAGGGATAAGAGGGACAACCATACCCAGCTGCTACTGGCCTTCTAAAGAAGAAACCTCCTGCCGTGTTACAGCTCACTGTGGGATGAGGTTTGCCTCCCGGCTTCAGCCTCTGCCTGTGTGACCAGACAGTTTTACCTTGCTCAGGGCAGTTATGTTACACCCACATACACATCTAGTGGGCTGGCAGACTTGGGAGTAAAGACAGGAGAGGGCAAAACAATTCTCTGTGTTTCATCTAAATTCAGTATATTACTTCTGGACCAGAAAGAGCCTACTGAGGTACGCTGCTATGAAAAAGGGCCTTAAGAAAAAGAGATCGTGTTACTGGCTTTAACTACCTGCCTGAGGTGTAGAGAGGATGGAGCCTAGGGTCTTCTCCACGGTGTGTTGGGATATGACAAGAGGCAGCAAGTAAAGATTAGAACAAGTGAAGTGTTGATCTGATACAAGTAAAAACAAAGGTGATCAAACACTGGAACAGAAGTCACGGGCTCTCCAACCTTGAAGATATTAAAAACTTGACTGGAAAAGGTCATGAGCAACCTGTTGCAGAGCAGGGGTTGGACTATAGACCTTCGGAGGTCCTGCCTGACTTGAATTAGTCTGTGAGTCTATCAGTGGTGGAGCAAAGCTGGTTCCCACCATCACAGCAGCTATGCTATCTTCAAAAGCGACCCTGAACCCATGGGTTCATCTTCTGATCTTCTTCTATGGCAAAGCCAGGGAAATCAGCTGCAATGTGCTCTGGAGGTGGCATATGTCCAGCAGGAAGGTTCTCCAGGGAGATATCCAGTCCCTCTGTGTCCTGGGCAAAGGAGTGGTTGTTGCAATGGCACGCAGGCAGAGAGACAGGAACATCCCCAGGTGTTCCCCACAAGGAAGGAGGGAGGTATAAATTCCTTCCTTGCCAAGGGCTCAGCTGAGCCAGCCCAGTGAGTCAAGGATTACTGTTCTGATTGCTTTTCTAAGAGGAGATTAATTTCAGTGTACATTTCAGATAATCCAGAATCGCCCCTGAAGTGGCAGAAGTAATTTTACATGAAGTTTGGCAGGGGAGAGGGGAAAGTAAAGGGAAACTTTTGTTCCAAGTGAAACAACCCCTCCTGGTCAGGCTGCTCTCAGGCTGGGCCATCACAACACATCCTTCTGGCCAGGAAATCCATCTTTGTGCTGCCATCGAGTATCCTGCTACCCTACGTCATAACCTCCTAGAAGCGTCAATACACTTTTAGCATTTGCGGCTGCTTTCCACACTGCACAAGTGATGGCTGCTCTCTTATTTTCAGATTTCTGTAGTTCTTCCTCAAACACAAAACTCCTTGAATTTCTGTCACCTTGTGGCTGCTCTGCAGAAACGCCTTTGTAGCAAGCGTGCAGGATTCAAACAGCGAGCCCTCTGAAACACTTAAGTGTCTACGGTCCTGTGCAATTTAAGCTACTAGGAAGATTATGGCATTTACTTAAAACTCACTTAGTTTTACAGCTAAACTGATTAATTTAGTTCACAATTATCACCTAGAATGGACCTGAAAGAAGTAACTGAAGGAACCAATTTGTCTAGAAAAAAGAAACACAATCACAGCATGGTTGAGGTTGGAAATGACCTCTGGAGATCACCTGGTCCAACCAGCAGGTTGCCCAGGACCATGTCTAGATGGTTTCTGAGTATCTCCAGGGATGGAGACTCCACCACCTCTCTGAGCAACCTGTGCCAGTGCTCAGCCACCCTCACAGTGAAAATGTGTTTCCTGATGTTCAGAGGGAACCTCCTGTGTTTCAGTTTGTGCCCATGGCCTCTGGTCCTGTCACTGGGCACCACTGGAAAGAGCCTGGCTCCGTCCTCTTTGCACTCTCCCTTCAGGTATTTACACACATTGATGAGATCCCCCCGAGGCTGAACTGTTCCAGCTCTTTCAGCCTCCCCTCATAGGAGAGATGCTCTGGTCCCTTCATCGCCTTCGTGACCCTTTGCTGGACTCTGTCCAGTAACTCCATCTCCTTTTTGTACTGGGGGGCCCAGCACCGGACATGGTGCTCCTGGTGTGGCCTCACTAGTGCTGAGTAGAGGGGAAGGATCACCTCCCTTGACATTTCACCTCAATGACACGATACTTTGTCATAGCACCTTAAAAAAAAAAACAACAAATGGGCAATATTTCTATAAATTTCAAAGGAGAAAAATACTCAGAAAAGATGCTGCCAACATTTTCAGTAATTCCACGCTCTGCTTTTCTGTCAGTGCACAGCACAATATTTTGGGGGGGGATCAGGAACAGCATCAGGATTTAAAATTTTTGATCCTCCTTCCTGCCCTCCTTTCTGATATATTGGAAAGGATGAACAGGATTACTGAGTATGGAGTTTTTTCTTTTTTAACCATCTCTAATAATCACACAAAAGTTGATTTTCTTTTGTCCTGATGCAAGGCTAGGGTTTTTTGAGATCTAATTTCTCTTGTGGGTTCTCCTATTGAATTTCAAGTCCATATCCACATTTGCCATACAAATAACAACCCCTGCTCTAGGCCTAAATGGGTCTCCCCCATGTGTTTTTATGCTACGCGTATGCTGTCTACCTCAGCATCTCCCCATTCGCGCTGCCTGTGCCAGAGTTCACCTCTGCAGGTAAGGACACCGCGTGCTGGAGGCGAAAGGCCAGGAGTCCCATGTAACCTTAAGCACAAGGAGGTTTGAGAAACACAACCGAGATAAAGATCATCCCTAACAAACGCCCAAGCAGAGCTCACCCGGTGAGCCCATCGGCTGAGCAGCCCCGTGGAAATCAACCGCTCCACCTCTCCGCTCTTGTCATCAGCGAACAGAAGTAGAAGAGAGGGAGAAGGGCAAGTTATTCGCGAAGCGGAGGGCTGACAACAAGCGTGTGATACCCAAGCGTACTAACGTCCTGCTTTGAAAGCAAAACTGACACAAAAGCACAACAAATGGGCTTTCAGAGGTGGGTTTGATTTGGTTTCAGGCGTTCCCATACCACGCTCGGTTTCTTCTCTTTTACATACCAGCAGACTTGCTCCAGTCTGCTTGCTGTGTTTACAGTACCACACCGCATTAGTCACCCCTCCAGCAGCTACAAGGCCAGGCTCCCTCACGAGTGAGTCACGGCCCGGCTCTCCGCGCCCGCCCCAGTTTCCCAGCAGATCCCTCTGAAGGAAAGCGCAGGGCACCCCCGGGACGGGCATGAGGAAGACCCAGCGCCTTTCCTCCCCGCGACGGGCGCAGTACGCAGCGAAGCCCTAACGCCCGAATAACGCCCGCCGCGGGGACGCAGGCAGCGCGCGCGCTACCTCACGGAAGCCGCGTCCCTGCGCAAGGTTCCCTCCTTCCTTACCCAGCCTCCGGCCGCCTCCCCGCCCGGCCCCAGCGCCAGCTTCGCCGCGGCGGCCGCCGCCGCCCCCAGCAGCCCCGCGGCCGCGGCCGCCGCCCCGCCGCCAGCCGGCATGCCGGGCCCCGCCGCCGCTCCGAGCCCGCCGCGGCAGCCGCCTTCCGGGCCGCGCCCCGCCCCTGCGCAGGGCCGGGCGGGCGGGAGAAGGGGGGCCGCGCTGGGGCTGCGGCGCCGGGGAGCTGAAAGGGGGAGAAGGGGAAAGAAAATTGCACGTGTGCAATGTTCGTTGATATACAAAGGTTTTATTTAAAACAAAAAACAAAACAAAACCCAAAAACCGACAACGTAGACATACGGCACAGAGAAAGGCTGAGGAGAAAGCGGCGTGCAGGGATGAGCAGAAATCCCTGCCTGCACAGAAATGGTCCGGCAACAGTCACACACGACAGACGGGTGCCGAGGAACATTTGTAAGCCTAGAACACGGCAATAACAAATAAAGGCCGCAGGAGACAACAGCTTTGTGGTCCAAGACAAACCCCTCCAGGCTGCTAGTAAGGGGCATTAGTTGCTTCTGATCTCTATTATTATTATTTGTCTACAGAAAAAAAAAACAAAAAACCCTCCCCAGTTTAAGGTCAGGTTTTTACTTCTATACGCTACATCACAGTTCAAGTGGAAACAAATCTGCAGGATTAGGCAACTTGAAAATTCATAGGTAAGCTGGGGGAAATTCTTCCTCCCCTCAGCCAAATACTGCAGAAACGCGCCAGGTACCCTGCCCTTTACTTTGAGACACATCTTCCTCTGCGTTCCCTTTTGCCCCATCGCTTGTGGGCAAAGGTAGTACGGTACAAAGTAGCCAAAAACAGAATTATGGTATTACCAACAGTAAAAAAAAAAAAGCTAAACATACAAGTGTTTGATATTGGTATATAAATCAACATTTTATGTTCCACTAATAAAAAGTTTCAGTTATTTGCAATAAATCTTAAGTGCGATTAAATGAACTTATGCTGTACTCCTAAAGTGTTCTGCATATTTTCAGATCTTGTTTCTTATCATTTCTAATTTTTGTTTGATAAGAAAATGGTTGGAAAATACTTCAAAAGAATTTCCTACAATGCTAATATAGAAGTCTGCTGTATGTTTATACTGGGGAAAATGTTTAAAAAGCATTTTAATTTCAAATAGAAAAGAATACAAAGCCAAAAGATATTTATAATACTATTTACAAGTCTATTACTAAATTCACATTTGTGCTTTACTGAACAAACTTCTATGAAAATTACTTTTAAGCAACCCATAAGTATTAATAGTTAATAAATTTGACAAATTAATCTTGACCCTGTAAAAACACCCTATGTTTACCTAAAAAAAAAAAAAATCACAAAGAAACTGCTTTTTAAAATTCGGCTCTGGTGGGAAATGTAGCATTTCAGAAGAGGGAGAAGCCTGAATAAAAGCACAAAAGGCAAGAAAAATCCAGGTGTGTTCCCAGTGAGAAAGCTTTTCCTTGGCAAGGTACAAAAATTTCAAGGCAGTATCCTCCAGCATCTATACGAAACCAGTTTTTGAAAAATTATAGGAAGATGTTAATATGTCATTGAAAGCTGCCCACTTTGCTGGAGTAAAATTCTTCACTAAAAGTTACTACTAGCAAAAAATCCATGAACTAAAATACTTGATTATTCCAGGACCACAGCAAAAGTCAAGTTTGACAACTGGCTTTTGCTTATTCTGTACACTTTAAAAATATGGCTCTGCAATTTTGTGTCATTATAGCTGATCATGATGTCTACATGTGTCACATTTTTTTGATTCTTTCAAAAAAGCATTTTCAACTCGTAGTTTTTCAGTCTCCTGTAAAACAGAAAACACATGGGTACATTAAGGAAATTATACTCACTTCTTTCATATTTCTAGATAAGTGGTATCTACACTTGAAATGTTTTATACGCTGTGTACCTGAGGAAGTAAAATGGGATGATTCTTGCCTGGGGCCTGTGAGGAGACAGGCCAGCCATGACCTACACAACTGTATAAAATCAGAGGTATCTATTACTCTCCAACAGAAGAGCAAGAATTTTAGTTTTCATTCTCAAAGCTTAGCTCTCTTCCATGTCAGGCCATTACTTCATCTGTATTCTACTCTGCAACTTACCTCGGTAAGTTTAGTGTAATCTTTCTTCAGTTTCACAAGATACTGAATCTTCTGGTTTAGGTTTTGATGACCAAGTAATTTCCCATTCTCCTCAGCAAGAGAGTCAACTTGCTTCCTCAGCAAGTCCATTTCCTGTAATTAATAAATACATTGTGTACCTCTTAACTGTAGCCCCTCCTTCTCTTTTCAGAAGAAATAGCTTCTTTAAAACTATTAACATACTAACATTTAAGTTTGTTGTAACATGTGATGCAAGAGTTGGTTCATTCTGGAAATGCGTATTTGTCTTACTTAGGTACTACATTGGATCCCTCTGAAGGGCAAAAGCACCATTTGATCTGTACTACGAATTGCAAGTTACTTCTGTACCCAGAGTTCCACTAGTGCAGGAAACAGCATTACAAATGTAACTAAACTGTAAGACAAAATATTTTCAGAGCAGTCTTTGATTGCTAATTAATTCAGAATATTGTCCAATTAGCAACAGCTCTACCTCTGCTGAACAAGATTCTACTGTAAAGACAATAAAAAAATTATACATATAGAACCTTTTCAATTCTATCTCTCTCTTCGTATGTTTCCTCCAGTTTTGATCTAATTTCTTCTTTTTCATGAAATGCTTTCAGCTCCAAAGCTCTTGTTCGTTCCATCTCCAGAGTCATTTCAAGACAAGTATTCTCTTTGATTTTGAGGGTATTTTTGGTCTCTTCTAATCTGCCAATATAAAACCACCATATAATATTAAAACCCAACATAAATGGTGTACAACTGAATTAGTAAGTCATCCTTGGACATGTAGGCAGACTCTTCTAAAAATATCCTTTTAAGACAATTTATTTTCCCTAGAACTCCGTGCTAACAGAAGGAACAATTACATTCTGCTTCACAGCTCTTGAGTTTGATACAATCTCTTAACTTGTCGGTGCTTCGAGTTGCTCTTCTTTTTGGGAAGCATGCTGTTTCCATACAAGTCGGCTCATGAAAGAAAACAGAAGCTTCACCTACAAGAACACCGAGAACTCATCTAAAGCCAGATGAACCCTGCTGCTCTTCACGTTTCCGCTAAATCGCTTGTTTGTATATGGCTTTGCCCCAATAGCCTTGTTGCTCAGAAATCTCTCTGAACAGCTCAGAGATGGTGGTCTGAGCTTGTTTGGCCTGATAACAGAAGGAGCACCACTTTGGACAGATGTCTTGTCTGCTGAAAATGTTTTAACTCTGTCAGGCTCACAGAATATTAAACCATGCCATCAAACTTAGCAGCCTGTCTACTGATTATGTAAACTTCAGTAATTTTGCATGTCTATTCAGCTATTGCATAAATTAAAATATTTTTGTCATCAATTTTGTTTCACTGAAGCCTGGTGTTTAAGACCTACTCTATGAAAACAGTATTCATTTGCTGCATTTGTCAAGACATTTTCTTGATGCCAAAAGAATCTTTTTCCTCTTTGTACATTATTTGTTTGTATGAGACATTGTAGCACTGTTATAAAGTGTATTTCAGAGACCAGACGGGTATGAAAAACCAATGCATTGAATAGCAAAATAACCCCTAATCAAGACTGAGGTTCCTGGAAAACTTAGTATAAATTACTTTTGAAATGACCATGTTCGTAAAAACTATCTTCATCCTTAAAAGAAGTTACTTACATAGAAAGCATTCCATTACATGTAAATAATTCAAATATTAGGAGATTCAGCCACTATGAGTCCCTGAAGCAATACAGATTAGGAAAAAGAATAACAGGCGCAATATTTTCAAACTAATGTTCACCTACTAATTCAGTATTTTATTTCTTGAATACTATTCTTCCAAGGTGCAACACACTTGAATTTCAAGGACTACTTGCACAATAGTGCAAACACAATCTAGGAATCCTCTAACAATAAACAGTTTTCCTTGTTCAAGCTGAAGCGCCAAAAATAAAACAGATAGCATAAAAAAGGCAAAAAATTAGATTAAGTTTAAAATTATAAAATATTTACGACATTAATAAAGAAATGAACAGTATTTCAAATTTACTTTGAAAAGGAATGTGCTTAGAATTCACTGCATATAAAAGAATTCAAAACATAGATAATTTTAAACAATTAAAAATGTCCCTTCCGATTTAAGTTTTTCTATGGCTCTACCTATTTCAGGGTATTTTCCTGATATAATGCTACCCTTTTAGAAAATATAGTAATAGGTGCTACTACCACCTACTGATGAGAAAGAGTAAGAACTCAACATGTCTTGCCGTACTGTAAACAACACTTCCAAACTACAGTTTCAGATCTTGGACTTCTCTATTGCTTAAATATACCTTTTTGGTATTAATGAGTTTAATACAAGTCTCCAGTTCAATGAAAAATATTAAAACTTACTCTGCTTTGATTTTCAGCATCTCCTCCACTGCTTTATTCTGTAAGAGTTCAAAATACTAGTTACATTCATAATGTTTAATATACATATATATGCAAAATTATTTGTCACTTAACTGATGCCAAGTACGATCATTGCAGATCGTACCAAAATCATCCTACTGCCCAGTAACTCTCATCTCTAACATTCACTATAAGTTAATCTCTCTGCTATTTGCATGTATTTCCAATTTCACGCCAGCATAAATGACCCACAGCAATATCTCTGCCCACTCATGCGCAGCAGAGCTCTGACAGGGGGTTCTTCTGTCTGGGAGATCCATGGCAACCTCTGCTGTGACCTGAAATTCCCTTTGGCAGAGCCCTGACATAGCAAGTGACACAATCTTCGCTTTCCAACTCTGTGGAGCTGAGTCAGATTTAGTGATCTGAATCTGGTTTTGCTTATTGTGCAATCTGACACCCAGTTCAGACCAGGACAGAAACCTTACGAGGTAAATATTAGGCTCTGTATCTGTTAGAATTCACTAGAAATTAGCGTTTGTTTCACTGCCATGAAATAGGAGAAAACACGTTAATATTTCATAGCAGGGAATCAGCAACTGACTGCTACATGAAAAGGGTAATATACCTTGGCCAGTCGTTCTTCAGCAATCTCCTCCTCTTTCTTTTTGAGGTACTGAACCTCAGGATGTTTCTGATCACTAGGAAATCCAAGAACAAGGAAAGTTTCTCACAAACAGAGTAAACCAGTTGTAAAAACACCATCTTATCCAGATTAAACCAGTAAATGTGTGTAGTTGTCTTGGCACATGTTCATACCCAGCATACTGAACCTCATGAAACAGCTTTGAAAGGTCTTAAAGTTTTGCATTCCAAGAACATGACATTTTCCTTTGTTAGAGTATAGAGAAACTAATATTTTAATGAAAACAATTTAAAATGTAGTAACTATGCAACTGTATGTTAGACAGCTTCAGGATTGAGGTAAATGTTTTATTCGTTCATGATGTTCATGTGCATATAGACTGTAGAAAGCAACTCCTTCCTACAAGACCTTTGCTCAGTGGTCTTGCCAAAGTTAAGAAGGTAAAAGATTTTTCTATTCAGAAGACTTGGAAAGTTTTTATTTTGTTAGCTTTTAAATAAACATGATGGAAGTAAGCAAACACCATAAAATTAAAATAACCCGCAAACCAACACACCATTGGGACCATTTCATTCTTGTAGTGTGCCGTAAAGGAAGAACTTCATTAACAGTTATTGTAATTTGATGCAATTATAAAAGATCACTATCTTCAGTAACTTAAAATCTTTATCAACATACCTAGCTAGGGCGATTTATTTTTCATATCTGGTATAAACAGCCTCAGTCAGAGAGCAAGTGTGTGTATGTGTGGGTGGTTTTTTGTTAATGTTAATTAAATGCCAGCTTAAAAAGTCTAACAACTTCTGAGAACTAAAATAAAAATAATTCATTTTCCTTGTTAAATTTTGGTACCACCCACTTCCAAAATCCACCCAAATTCATCCAGCTTATAAACGGTTGGACAACTGTAACACTTTGTTTACTTATTCTCAGTAGATACTTACATGAACTTTAAAACCTTCAACGTTAGAATCATTGATTATGCTTGAGCCTTTCAAATTCCAGTACTGGTCAGCCTGTACCAGCTCCAAAGCAGTGAACTGAGCCTGCTTCAGCTTAGCATGACAGAGGTGAATGCTGACCTTTCCCGTACAGCTTGCTCTTCCTTGCCCTAACACTAAATACCAAAAGACAGCAAGCACTTGGTCTCATTTTGTATTCTCAAACATCCTCCAACGCAGTCCGAGATATTCACATCTCATTACTTTGTCACACGTGACACCAATGACCAAATCATCTCGCTCTCTAACACTGGGCCGCAAAGATAATGACTACCTGCTGCTGCTATCAGCTGCTCCCATAATGTACGAGGCATGTGTCTGCTGTGAATATCCCCACCTGAGATATCTAAACCTGATTTTCCAGAGAGCATGCAATATATTATTAGCCTTTGGTCTATTCAATCCACAACTCCTATCAACTAACAGCAGCTGGGAATTGTTAATGCTTATCCAAATTATATCCCAAGGTCCCACGTTGGGAATCCAGCAAATGAGGAACATAAAAGCAATGCTTTTCTGTGAAAAACTGGGTCCAAGTAACCTACTCCATAAACTGTGCGAAAAACAAAGCCACAGAATCCGGTTTTCCATGGCAAGGTAACCCCTTCTTGTTTTTCTGTGATTGCCGTTTCAATTCACAGCCCACTGTCAAATGTCTGTGGCAAACAAAGCAGAAGGCCCTGGAGACATCATCATCATTCAGTACTCCACCTGATCTGTCCCACCTAGTAGGCCCTTGTGCACAGAATATTTTCCACAAATGAATCCCTTAATAATTGAAGATTACTGTGTAATACATATCATGCAAGGACAAATTGGAGTTGCACAGACACCTGCAGTTACAACAGCATCTTCTAATTAGAATACTTAATTTTGCAAGTTTAATAGTGTTCTTTTACATTAAATACTTCTTGCCAAAAAGCCAGTTCTATAAAGTGACAACAGTGATACTTCATTGAAGAGAGATAAAAGTTCTGGAAAATATTTTTGATACATTTAATAGGCAAAAAAAGATTAAACTCCTACCTAGCATTAAGTTACTGTTTACTAAATGCCCCTTAAAAATGAATTGTCATTAGATAAATACAACAGGATTATGTGCTGCCAGTTAAGATTTCTTTTCACAAGATGTAAACCAGCAGATTATTTAATTCTTTACAAAATTGAAAACAAAGAAAAAACAAAAAAGGTAAGCCACAAACCAAAATATTTTCTGTCCTAAACTAAGCTGTACAGATTACAGCTCGAACCAAACCTCAGGATATCTCCAATCTGAGGTACACAGCAGCATACCATCTTTTCAGAGGAAGTTCATTCCTTACCCTCAAAAACATGAGGTGGAAAACTGGTTCTATTTGTGTCAATGTTAAAACTTGTGTTGAATTCATTTGGACATTTCCTATCTACGGAATCCATAACTGCACGAGTGATATGGCATTATATAATATACAGCAATGGCTATGCATGTAGTTATTTTACATTCTATTTCCATTTCCTTTCTAAAACTTTGCTGTATTTCAGAATTTGTGATTTAAAGGCAATAAAGTTTACAAGCCAGTAAACAATTTTCATAAAAAAGGCTGAGTCAATCTCTAATTATACAAACAACATGTAAGATTGTATTTCAAATAAAACTGTAAATTTATCTTACTTAATTGCTTCAAGTTAAGACAGGTTTTTCTTTTTATTTTACTTTACCTGTTCTTGCTTAGTCTCTGAGCTTCTACAAGGCTCTGTAAATTCCTGTTGTTCTCCACCAATATCTGCATTTCCAAACGCAAGTTCTCCAACTCATTTAATTGTTCCTAAGCAAGTGAAATTGGAAACATTTTATTTGAAGACCAAATTGCAATTCTTGTTTTCATTTCCAGTTGAACATGTTTTTGAGTAAAACAGAAGACAAAAACTATTTCTCAGGAAACAAGCACAGTTCTCTGGCAAAGATCTACATCACCCTTCCGTTTACAGTTTCATTAGAAACTTGTTTTAGAATAAGTCAGAACAGTTTCATCGGCACAAATGGTGTTACCATTTGATACTCGTGAAGAGGAAACAACTCAGTCCTTGGGAAAACGAGATATATGGACATCTCAAGCAAGTTGTCACCATTTGTTACCAGCCTAGGTAAAGAGAAGACCAAGAACTGCCTTCCTGCTTTAATGGACAGACATTAAAAATGTGAACTCTGTATTCTGTCTTATTTTAACCTTACAAGTTGCCTGTAGAGATTAATTTACAGTACCTTCAGCCTTAGAATTTCATCATTTTTAGCTCTTCGTTCTTCATTCAGTTCATGTACAAGGTGCTCCAGATTTATTGCAGAAGCCCTCCGATCAGCTATTTCTTGCTCATGAGTTTCCAATAGCTTTGCCAAATTCACATCAAAATTAGGGGGAGTTTTTGGACACTGGCAAATTAAGAGAAACAAAACCCACAAACTATTAGTAAAGAACTGTTTCCCCTATGTATTGGTTACATGTTTTAATGCTTAATTGGAGACATATGTTAATGAATTCGTGGCAGACAAATCATCAATAATACATTTAAAAGTTGCAAACAAGGTGAATGCGATTTGACCAGTCTCGATACATTGTCATTTCTGGTCCCAGCCTGAAGCCATGCTGTAAAGTTTACTGGTCCTTTTCAATGAGTTTTAACAGTCATTACAATGAAAATGTTTCTCTCACAAATGCCATACCTGGGGAAATGTTACCGAAGATGAGTCCACAAAGCAATCTATTTGCTTCATTTTTAGTTCATATTCATTCTTCCTCTTCTCCAGTTCTTCTGTCATTCTGTCCAACTATTAGAAACCCCAATTGGAATTAAATTAGCTCATAATACACACAAAATATTAAAGAAAACAGCAGCCAGATGCCTATTTTGAGCAAGCTTAAGTACACAAGTTATTTTAGGTTACCTTAGACTTCACTTTCATAATTGTTTTCTCTATTACCTAATGTTAATCATTCCATAGTTGCATGTAACAAGCATCTTTTGAAAGCATGTATACACTATATACTGTATACTGTGTAGCTAATCTGAATTTTCTTCTTATTGTTGGTATCTGATTTTTTTGCTAATACAATCTACCTTTCAAAGGGCTTGCTAGCACAGAAAAGCACTTTGTTGGCAAACATTACTGGGCAAAACATGATTTGATACACAGATTTTACTAGTATAGACTTAATCAGTTTCCTCAAAGAGAATGTGCTAACATGACAAAAGCACTCTTCATTCTAAAATAACTTATCCTTATTACGAGTTTTTGCCAGCACAAATATATTACTTAGCCCTATGACAGTTAGGACAATAGAGCTAAAATTTGGACAAAGGCTTAACATAGCTATTTGGTCTGCAAAAGCTCCAAACCACTCTCAGACTGCATAATTTATAGAGCTCAACAGTTATCTCCACTACATAATGCTACAGTTTGTGGATAAGTGTTAAACAGAGGAAAAGTAGTCCCCTAGGGTTACGCTGCTTATAACCTCAGGTTGCTCTGTTATTATAGGTACTGATAATTTTACTCTGCTTTCAGAATAAACATTTTCATGATCTCTAAACACCAGTTCCAAAGTATTTAAAAGTTATCTAGCCTTTGTTCAGAAGCTTTTGAACTACTACTTTGCTTTTACAGGAAGGAGCATTGCCCTTCATCAAGAATTCTGCATACAAGATGCTCTAAAATTACAGTAAAACCTTTTCCAGAAGATACAATTAACCACAGCTCCCTCCCAAGGAGCTAATTAGAAGAATTTCCTTGTTTTACCTGTTCCCTGAGTTCCTGGATTACGGCTTCTTTCTTTTTTATGTCTTCCTGCGCACACTGAAGCAGTGAATCATGTTTCTTAGAGGCTTCTGTCAGTCTTATCAGCTGATCAGTGGTATGATGCAAGTCTTCACACAGAAGGTCTCTCTATTTTAAGTCATTGGATGAGTAAAGAAAGAAATGTTAAAGTTATTACTCTAAAGCAGTTGTTTCAAGATGTTTTGTCATTGTTGCTAAGATTGCTGACAGCTACAAGCATCTCCCTTTTCCCTCCACTTCATCATGAATTGTAGCAAGCATTCACCTAGAAATTTCTTATTTTAGCACATTTTCCGTATCCATTGTCTTGGTTGCAGAACAAAAATGAGAACTTTCCTACAGTATAGTTACAGTTAGATACTTGCAGGAAATATTTGGAATCAACCACTGTTTTAAAGTATAAGGTATACTTAAAAAGAGATACAATTCTTGAAGTAAGAATGTATAGATATTAATCCATGCTGAATTAGTGATTACAGCTTTTTTAGTTCACTGCTATTCTGTAGACATCTCTGGATTTATTATGGGATCTAGACTCCCACGCTACCTGATAGGGCATCACACCTATACAAGGTATGTTAACCTAGAAGGAGAAACAATACTTAGTATTTTAAATGCCACCTTGGATTAGTTGTTCTTGTCCAGTCAAGAAAGCATGAAGGAAATTAGTAACTGATGTACAAAGTCAAAGAAGGAGAAATACTATGATTTTATCAGGAACAAGTTACACCCAAGGATAACAACGTAATAACAGTTGTTGCTTCAGTTTTAAAAAAAAAAACAAAACAAAACAAACAAACAGAAAACCCCACAAAAAAACCCCAAACCCAAAAACCCAAAAAAAACAAAACCAGAAAGTGATCCGTTTGGCAGGCAACTCAGTTTAGGTACTCCAGAATGTCAAATTTTGATATGATTATTAATGAAGATAATCTGTTTATTGAATGTAGTGGAAATATATTTAAGAATGGTTCTTGAGAGCAAACACCACTCTGGAAGACTTTATTGGTGCTATGTGATTGGACTAAACATATGTAATATGACAGGTGATCTTGTAGAAATTACTTGTAAGGAGAGGGTGGTGGTTTTGACTGATGGACATGTTCACCAAAATAACAGTGAGAGCAGTAACAGGAAAGACAAAGTTGAAAAAGGAAGATACAGTTTTAAAAAGCAAAACTGCAACTGAATCAACCATACATCCTAGATCTGTTCCCAGCAGGTGGAGCTTTTAGTTAAAATTATGAGTAAAGAAAAGATGTTCCTGAATATAGTAGCAGTGGGGGAAGAGATAATATTAAACATAATATATTCTTCTACCTATTTTAATTTCTCAGCTGCATCATCTGATGTTGCCATTAAATTCAGCTGATGGCTCCTTAGTGGCCTTAACAAAATTAAACCAGGCTTTTAGCATAGGTTTTTATGAAGTAGCTTATAAAATATTTATGTCAAGTAATGTGATAATTTAACAGAATTTGTCAGGTATCTCATGAAAAATTCCTTTAAGAACAGCTTAACTAGCTTTAGTTTGAACTAAAATGAGGTTAGGTTTTACACAAGTATTTTAAGCAAAACCACATCCAATTAGTCTGTTGAACAAATAATCATAATATACCAACATTAATGTTTTTACCTCAATGTTATCAGCTATTTGTCTTCTCTCCAAGGCTTCCCTCAGTTCTTCAATCTTCTTTTCCTGATCCTCTATGATTCCTTTGCTTTCTTCTTTTGCAGCCAGAACAAGATTATACTTGCACTACAAAAAGGATTAAATTTTAGAATATTTTAGGAAAATATGTTAACAAAGAAAGTTGGCAAACATAATGCAAATAAATGTATACCACAAATTTTACGATGACAGCTACAAATGTTTAAAATCTCAGTGTCAATGACTAAAATCAGAACGATAGATCATACTTGCTAAATTGTACAAGCTATGTCATTAGCGATGAGTTGTCAGAACAATGGAAAAAGATTATTAATTTAATATATATTAGCCACCAAAATACATGTTAACCACTAAAATCATTATTAAAACAAAGATAACCGTATGTAGAAATCCGTCTCATCAACATTTTGTCTGTAGGACCTTTGAATTCATAGTTCGTACATATACAGTATCTAAAGCATTCTGTGGGTTGCTCTATCAGTTTGCAAACCAGACCTATTTTAATAAAGAGGATGATCATATTTATTCATAGAGATTTAGTTCTTATGTTTTCAGATGTAGAACATAACAATATCAGCAACAAAAATTCACTCCCTCAAAAATGAATTTACAATTCAGCTTCAATTATTGAGGTCCTAAACTGCCAATTTCTGAGAAAATCTAAACGTGACTGTTAGCTGAGTGTAGTTTACAGGATGTGAATAGGTCCCTTTAGAGACATTGCTCTTTACCCACCACGTGGAAAGAGTTCAGTTTTCAAAACAGCCTTAGGCATAAAATGTTCAGAAGATTTCAACATGTCAGAACAAAGAAGTTTCCTTCTAAGATGCTACAGCAAGTTACGCTGTTTGAGACTCATGGTAAGACATGACGTTGCCTTCCATTTCTGAAAAACTATACAATGTCCTTCAAAATGACAGAACATACATTTATATCCTCGAGCTCTCTTGTCAGCCCATCTATGGACTCAGTTTTGTGGTTAATTGAAGACCTCAGCTCCTGGATCTGTCTCATCAAGTCAGTTACAACTTCCTGTAACATAAAAAAAGTTAATCCTGATACATTGTATATTATATGTATTCTATTACTGGTCTTTCTTTGGTGTACAATTTGTCAATCCCAAATTTTAAACAGCCGTTTGAAAATGAGGCCTCAGGAAATTTGTTGTTAAATCATTGGCTTTTGTTCTAAGCACTTACATAAAGAATTAAATAACCTGCTGTGTTCATTAGAAGAGAAGACTAGCCCTCTGATTTAGTCTCAGGCCGTAATGGGTTTCTAATAGGAGAACATAAGTACTATAAGGTTATGTTTATTTATAATGGAAAAATGCACATTGAAGAAACACCGCTGCACTGACAATACCAGATTCTTCTGACCTTATAGATGTCAAATTTTTGGTTTTAGCATGGAAAAAGCAAGACTTATGAATGCATCATGCTGGATAGTAAACACACCATGTGATTTCTTATGCTTGTTTTACATACAGCATAAATGCTTGTACTATGGGAACTTTTGCTGTTTAAGCCTTCAGAACACCAGAGCAGTCTTTTCATGTAATCATGCTTTGATTTTATTAATAAAGATACCCACAGTCACATTCTTACATCACCTTTCTTACCTTTTCTATTAGCCCATTACGACATGACACTGACTGGAAGGCCCTATTAGTCATCAGGAGAATTATGCATCGTTTATGCATTGAATGTTTTGTCCTGTAGACAGCTTTAGCTTGATTTTTTTTTTTGTTTAACCTTCAGTTATCTTGTGTTTTCACTGAATGCATAGCCATGTCCTACTATCCTGCAGACTCCGCGCCAGTAAAAGGTAGGATTTATTTTACATAGATACACAGCCAGGATTGTCTAGAATCACAGAATTAAAAGTATCATAGAAAGGCTCTGGGCTTTCAACTCTACTACAGAACATAGTTACCCACAAAACTGAATATCAGTAACAGAAATAAGCCCAAACCTTATCTGCATCATTTGTCTTCTTCAAAGAAACAATAAACTCTTCAGCAGCAGCCAGCTCCTGTTCCAATTTTTGCAGTTTTGCTTCCTAGAAGAAATAATAATTGTGAAGGAGAGAATTACTTTTGAAATATGTTTTGTAAAACACAAAGCCATGAAAAAAATGAAAGGAACTAAGTTGTTTACCTTACCAGAAAAATCAAGCAGTATCTTAACAAAACAATCTGAAACTTGGGAACTCTACATTTATTTTGCTGGTAATCTACAGAACAGTCAGTTCACCAATAAAATTGCTATTAATGCACAAGGAAATCTACGAACACACGATTTTGTCATTCAATTCTGCTGTTGTACCTGCTGCTCACACTGTGTCACCATTTCAGAGGATGGTTTCTCCACCTGTGCTTTTTCAAGTATTTTCAAGAGCTCCCTGGAGAAGAAAACATATTTCTAGTGAGAGATATAATCAGAACATAAGAGAGCTTTAACAAGAATCAAGTCATATAAGTTTATTCTTATTTGCACTTAATTTTTTTAAGAGTTCTTTAACTATCACCTTCTCAGTTTTATACAAAAGACTAATGGTTTAGTTACTAGCCATACGCTACTATCAGTAGTGGAACTTTATCTTTGACACAAAGAACTATACTTGTAACGAAGTTACATGTTAATTGAATACATTAAAATGAAGTGTTGTTTTAAGTTGGATAAAATAAAGAAGCCCATTATGTAATTATCTCCACCCATTTGGGGAAAATCACCTCTACAAATAGGATCCCCATCTGAATACAAAACCTAGCATAGGACAAAACCAATGAAGTCAGATGAAAATAAACCCCACCACTAATTAAAACTTACTTTGAATTGTTTTCTTTGTCTTCTTGTAATTGTAATGTTAGTTTTTCATTATGTTCTTTTTCTGTTTTCAGGAGTTTCAAAAGGTTCTATAATATCAAAATATATGTTGTTATAACAAGTTACAATATCAGGTCTTTAGAATAATTTAAACCAAAATAAAAATCTAAACAAACTCCTAAGATGACTGAAAAAAAACCCCACAAAACCTTAGATGGAAATGGAAAGATCTTTAGCTTTGTCCTGGATAAGTTTAAAAGTAAACTCTTATTTATATTAAGCAATCAGCTCTCTCCACTGGCCATTGACAGTGATTTCATATAGCTCTAGTGTTCCTCAATATCCAAGGCTTTAAAGGGAGATATTACAATTTTCAACTGTAGATTAATTTGGGGGGGATTTTTTCAAATTCTAACCAGCAGTTCAAGATATTAGAGTATAAGGAATTTAAAATAATAATTTTCAATCTGTCAGTATTCCTTTAAACAGCAAAAAGGAAAACTTACAGCAAAGTTGCTGAGCAGGCACAGTGTACACTGCAGAAAAGCAGGCAAAATCATTTGCAAAAGCCCTTGAGCAACCTTGCTGCTGTTTTGCAGTCACTGCAGTCTGTCATGCTTTCAAGGACAGCATCAACTAAATTGCAGGACAGTGATCCACCACAAAAAGGCATAGATTATTTTAGCAAGATCACATCCACTGTGAAAATTTTTCAGAAACTGCTTTGTAAAGATAGAATAAGTAAGCTAGTCTTGGCAAGCACTGAGATGAAAGGTCACCAGCATTTCAATGTCAGAATTCTTTTCCAAACCAGTTTCTTATTCCTTTACTAATTAACCCATCTTCCTTAACATTTCTAGAGCAATTTCTTCAGTCGGAAAACCTACTACTTCGTCATGCTATTGGATATTTCTTGTAGCCTGCGATTGCAAAAATCTTGCACTAAGTTCTAAAAAAAGATTCTGGGTATGTGTTTCAAATGACATCACTGGGAAACCTATTACTACTGTGCAAGCTGTTATCGATGATACAGTAACAGGAATTAAACAGTCTGGCTACATAAGTAACTGTATAATAAAGTCCTTTAAAAGCCTTGACTGTCTTACACAAAGCTCAGTTTTCATTGCTTCTGCTTCTTGTTTTCTGTCCTCAAGTTGTTGCTTCAGTTGATCTGTCTCAAACTTCGCTACTTCTTGCAAGTTGTCATAGTCGTCCTGCAGGCTTGCTTTTTCTTCAAGAATCTTTTCGTGTTCTAGCCTGTATTAAAAAAAAAAAACAAAACACACACAACAACCCCACCCATAATATTACGATAAGCCTTTGTTTCACTATAAAAATACTCCAATCAATTGTATTTTATAATCTTCAGGTAATATACAGAGTACAGTTATTTTAGAAAGAAGTGACTGACCTAAATGGTAACTTTTTTTTTAAACTCAGAACCCCTGAATTTATGAAAGGCACAGGAAATTTAAGTGGCATTGGCAGAGAAGGCAGAGTACTCTTTCTGATCCCTAGAAATTATTTACTTCTTACAAAATTCTATAGAAATTTCAGTCACTGTGTCTTGATAATGGTGTTCACCCCTTTTTTTTTTAATTTTTTTTTTTTTTTTTTTTTTTAGCCAGTTGTTGGACAAGACTCTACTAGAATCATCCTGAGTACCTTCATCTGCTTAGTTGATATCTGGGTTATTTATCCTATACAAAAATCTTTATATATTCTGGGCAAGTCTGGGTTATTTCCCTTTAAATTGTTTCCCTGAAAACTTATTTCATTTGATCTTTCACAAAAGTGAAAAGCAAAGAGGGGTAAAGAGAGCTGCTAGACAAGTGTCATGAATCATGTTATTAATGGAGAGTCTACAGAAAGAATAGCCTCCAAAAAGTCAGTACTTCTGCTAACACAGGAGGCATCAATGAAACCACAACATTTAATTTCAGTTCCAGGTTCCCAGTCTCACAATGCATCACGCAAAAAATTACTTCAGCTAAGACATGACCTGCTATATTTAATACAATAACATATTTAAGCTTTCCAGGAAAAACAAAACCAAAAACCAAACCACAAAAGCAAAACCCAACAAAACAAACAAAAACCAACAACAAAACCCAACATAGCTAAGTCATGCTAATTATTAAAAATCTCACTGATTTTCATCTCCCAATAATAATGTCAATTATTGCATACAACACAGTGAGCTTTTCAGGCTTCAACAGTCAAGCTTCAGTTTATTTTTATGGTTTCTTTCTGCTTGTATTTTTAGAGCAGCATCATTACATCGCCTGCTTCATGTGACCAGACTGAGAAGTAATAGTTAATTTTTAAGACTAATTTGGAAAAAACCCAAACAAACTATGCCTCTTCAGCAACATAACTTTTGGAGATCAATAAGCTTATAGGTATATCCTACTTAATGGGAAAATGCTATAGCAAACCAAAATTAAGGAAGCCTCATTTTATTTTCTTTCTGCCAGTTTCACCATGTTCCCCCTTCATGCCTCTGAAAAAGCATGGAAAGAATTGGGAAGAAAAATAAGCAAAGGGCATAAACACAAAATAACAGCTTTAAATGAGGTATGTAAAGTACAAGTTCACATGCAGAAAAGAACTACATCACTGGATGCATCCAGAAGGGAGGTTAATGCATTTTACCAAACTGCCCACATACCTGACACTGTCCAGCTGGAACTGTACATCCATATGTCTACCAGAAAGCTGACTGATTTCTTTCTCTTGCTTTTCCCTAAAGGCACTATACTCCAATTTTACAGCAGACAGCTCCTTGTCTGCAGACTGTAGGACAATGCGCAAGTCATAGACTTCACTTTTTAATACTGTCAAAAACCAAACAAGTATTTTACATGTTATTTGGAAAACTCTGCTAGATACAGGACACATAACACTACAGAACATTCTGGGAAAGTCTCACGAAACTTTACACATTTTCAGTGGAATTAACCTTGAAGGTCACACACCAAAAGGATTTGTAAATGGAAAAGGCCAATGAAACATTGACTTTAAGAACTAAAGAGTATGGGCAGAATCAAAAACATTCCAGATGATATCACTGCATTTCCATAGACCAATAGAGGATCTTCCCTTTATTTTTGGTTAATATTTTCTTTATAAAATACTGTATCTTGTACTCCCTTCACATTCAGAGTGAACAGAGAACAACTTTCAATATTGTATACTGTGCAAGACTGGGCAGAGAAAAGCTATTCTGCAAGTATTAGAGATTTTTTTCTTTAAAAGGAAAAAGATTTTAAAAAAATCAAACCAGTATAACTTTAATATCTTAAACCCAAATAGTGACTTAGCATGTGCTATTGTTGATTCAAAACATTAAGGCACCTCAAAACTTCATATGGAATTTCAGTGTTACATAGACTTACTATCAGTCTTGCTTTGACTGTCTTGAAATTGCTTTTCAAGAGATTTTATCTGTTCAAGGAGCTCCTGACGCTCTTTACTCCAGTCATTCCTTTCGGATGAAAGAAGCTTGAGAAGAAAAGTAAAATTTTTAAATGGAAGGAAATGTAGTAGTGGCTAAGTCAGAGCTGTAACAATAGTAATGTATTAGAGCATTTCATCAGCTGATTATAAATACAAGATGCATTTTTCTTTAAATTTGATGTTTGGTGAACCTGAAATCCATAGAAGTCCAAGAAAAAAAAAATTTCAATATAAGTGAAGACCTTACCTTATCGAAAAAAAGTTCATTTAAAAGCAACCCACAGCTTAGGAGCAGAGATCTACTTCAGAACAGAGCTATCAGAAATGCAACTGATCTGGGAAGAAAGCAGGCCTTATTTCCTTTTCTATGTTAAATCAAACCAAGATTAAGTAAGACTTGCAAATTTTTTTTTAGTTAGTAAGGACGTTTCAGTTCAGATCCAACTGAGGCAAGTAGTATTTTCAGTATTCCAAAGTTTAAAATTTCCTTGTGACTATTGCTGTTTTCCAGAAATCATGAAGTTGGCCAAAACCAACCACAGACATCTTAAGTGTCTATTTGCTATATTGTCTATCTATATTTAAGATCAAGTAAGCTCAGAATCACAACATTTAAAACAACAAAAACAAAAAGCCCAGACATGCAGTGTTATGTTAAATGAAGTCCTTTTCTTCCTGCTCAGCCCTGAGCTATGATGCTACGTAAATTTTTCAAAAGTCAAAATGCAAGTAACACTGCAGACCTCAGCAGACAACACAGTAGTATGAGCATGGTAGATATTGCCTTGTCATATATACACACTCACATATAGCCCTGTATAGTATTGTTCCCTCACCTCCTGCATTTGTGCAGAATGATGCTCCAGTTTATTAATATGCTGCTGGAGTTTTATATTCCTGCTTTCCTCTTCATCCAGCTTTGTCTGCATTGTGCTCAGTTGCTCCTGTGGCACAACAGACACTCAAAATTAGAACACCCATCTTCCAGTTATTCTCACATGCCATATGGCAGTCTGTGCATATTAAATATAAAAATGTCAACTACTTTCTTTTTTTATGGCCTGAACCAACAGAAAACAGAACATTCAAAAATAACCTGGTATCTTAAGTAGCTGATTTTTCCTATTGCTAACTAAACTGCCAGAACACAAGAAAATCCGTCAGGGAATACAAGGACTGAATCTAATAAACACTTAGTTTTCAGACACATGTTTATCTTGGAGAAATAAGGCTTTAAAAAGAAGTTATTCAAAACACACACGAGCTAAAGTCCTTACAGGATCTCTGCACTATGGTAAACATCAAAGAGGGGTTTTGGTTGTTGTGCCAGGGTTTTACATGCACTGAAGTTAGTTTCAGCTTCTAGAGTAGTTCAGATAACTTTGTAGCGCTCTTCTATGTGACAAAAGACCTTCCCTGCCCTTTAGGAAAGATACAAGATAACTAAGGTAAAATGGTGGACAAGCAATATTTGGCAGGTTTCTTCAAATAACGCAGTGTTATACATTAAGCTTAGGTATTGTTCCAAATATAGCTGTCACCAGAGACGTGACGTTTCCTCAGAAACAAGTTATCAGGTTAAAATAGTAAAAGTTTAAATGCCCTGTATTTCTTAAACTACTTATGATATTCAACTCTCAAATCCCTTTCAGTATTTTCATTGTAAATCCTCTTAAGTACAATGTATAATTAACTGTTTAGTGAAGCCTTAAGTATTCATCAAGAGCTTCAGTTTTGCATGCAAATTAAAGTATATTTAGGCGGGGTCCGGGAGGGGGAAGTATTTCATGCCAAAACCCACTTTATTCTAAAGTTACACATACACTTCAGTTTTTATTCAGAACATTCACCTGTGCCACTTTGAGCTCCCCAGCAATGGCCTCATATGCTTGTTCATTCATCTCTGGGGGAACTGGCTCTTTCAAAATGTCATCCATCATCTCTTGGAAATCTTCAGAATGATAATCTAAGATTTCCGGGCTTATTCGCGGCACTAGGCGAGATCTTAGCTGGTAAGCTTTTGTTGGAGTTGTTATGTTCTGTTATAAAGATTACAAAGCAGTCTTTATTTTAACTGTAAAATGAAATTAAGACTTTGTCTGGTATTGTATCTCATAGTTCTATAAGCAGTATAATGAAATAAAATGCTCAAAGTGGTTAGTTCTAAACCACTACACTTTTTCAGATTTGTCAGCTGATTACAGTAGTAGTCATTCAGTAAGCATTTCAGAACAAAAAAGCAGCATATCTGCTTTATCACATATAGATTACATGCCAGAACACTAGTGAGGTTAAGGGATCATACAAATGAAAGTCTATGTTCTCACACAACTCAGGAGTAAGTATGCGTGGTTTTAAAATAAACTTATTCTCATACCTTAAGAGTTTCTCTATGTAGCTTATGTAACTGAGAGACTTCTCGGCGCTTGTGTGCTTTGGTCGCCTCCAGAATGTTTTCAAGATGTTGGTTTGCTTTCCGAAGGGACTGAAGCTCTGATTCCAGTTCCATATGCTTTTTCCTGTTTAGGAAGTATTTTACTACTGTTAAAACCACACCATCAGTATGCCCTTCCATCAGTAAGAATAAGCTGCAGTATTGCCAATGAGCAAACTGAAGCTGAACTCTTGCTCAAATATTGAAATACATTATTTTGAGAAGAAAGCCACCACTGCTGCATTAAAAATTAAAAAAAAAAAAAAAAGCTAAGAAGCTTATTTGTGCTTGCATAATGAAGCAAGCAGATGGATAACTAAACGTGTCAGGAAAAAAAAATCCATTACACGGTAAGAAATAAGCTGAGCGCTCTGCAATTCCTTTTATGGGAAAGTGATATCACCCATACCAATATGGTTTTAAGCTTTAAAAATGTTATCCAGTTATATGAGAAGTCTGAACTGGTGCTTGCCAGGATTAAAGAAAATCCTTTAAAGATTTTTTTTTTTTAAGTGCTGCTCTGTTAAGATTATTTTGCCCTCTAAGAGTACTTTAACTGAAATCCAACAGTTGAGCAGAAATTTAGGAATAATTTTCATTAGGTATTTTGCAGAGCTACATGCTGTTACTGTGATAGCTGATCTTGCTGACATAATTGTAGGGTCAAAGTCTACAGACAAAAGGAAATACCCTATTTCATCTTTTGGCAGTTTAATGCTGTCACTTTCCCTCCTATTTTTAGCATCTGCAGCAAAACTTAAGGAACAGAATAGAACTTTAGTTCTGACTGCTATGGGACAACAGAAAAATTAGCATACATTGATTTAATGAAATTGTTAAATTTTACTCTACTTATTCAGTTACAGCATATAGTTACACTTGCATGTAAAATTAAGCATCCCGTTACTCTGAAACTGGAAACAAGTTTAAAATTTAGTTATATCCATAGGTGAATCCAGAGGCTCAAAAGCACACTTCTGTTTGACTGCACTCCACTAAGAAAGTGTCAGTAATTGATAATAAAAATGCATACATACTATCAAGAAAGCAAGACATGCACAAAACATGGAATGCATAAAATAGGAATACACTGAATAGGCAGCAAAATAAAGTAATTAATATATGAAGATGTAAATAAACCATTGTAACTAATGATACGGGACAACAGATGAATTGCTGAATTGGTAAACTCAGCAGACTGTAACATTACGATTTATAAAGTTCATAGGATTTGCTACACAGAAATCTAAGAATAAAAACACAGATTTGTACAATTGCCTAAGTGAACAAAAAGGACATTACAAAGCTACTTTGCAAAAGAAAAAAAGTGGGGAGGCAAAAATGGAAATATCTTGTGCCCAACGCTTCTAAAATTATGCTCTAGATTCACTGAAATCAATAAAAAGCAACAACGTTAGGTACAAGCTAAAAATAAATAAATAAAAAAACCTGGTCCCTTTTGCCTTCCAGGTTTACATTATGTTTGCTGGAAATGCAATTATTTTTCTTGTATCTCCAGTAACAGGACCTTAATTTTTCAGAAATGGGGTTAATCAAGTTAAGCCATGTATTATTCACTTGCATGTGAATATATATACACACACTGAAGGTATTACTTGGGCCTTTCGCATTGTCTTGTGCTGCCCTTAAGGAGAACAATGACAGTAAATTCTTTATTACATTAGTAGGGACAAAGTAGACCCTTATCTCATGTTTAGATGCCGAAGGAAATGAACATGAATGAACTACTGACACCATGTCTTTGCTCTAATTTGAATTATATCTCGGTTTCAATAACAAGTCTCAAGATAGTGGTACTATTGCCTTCTTAAAAATCTTTGGAGACAAAAAATTAACCAAAAGGTTGGCCAAAATTTTCTGTGGTGCTGGGATTCTACATTTATGGTGACTCAAACTTGCAGTCTTAAAGAGGTTATGTTAAAAAGTACTGTTGCGCTAAAACAAACAAAAACCCCCGAATACCCCCCCAGAACCCATCAACTCTTAGTTCCTGTCACTGCTTCCATCTGTAATACTTCACTTACTGAAAAATACTTGCTCAGCGTGGAAACTAAGCCAAACTCTCCCTGTCCCGTTAAGCAGGTGACTATCAGAATTCCAGGGTATGTGTATCTCCTGCATGTTGTGAAGCACTGTTTTGCATCTTAGCATAAAGAAGAGCTTTTGGAAAGACAAAGAAATCTGCAACAGTGCAGACATGCCTTCAGATTGCATCATGGTTGTTTCCTAGTCTGGGAGTAACTGAGTTCAACAGGAACATATTCTACGTGCGTGCCATTTTTCTTAACCTGGCCCTGTTACATGCAAAGAACATACTTAGACTGTGCATTCAGGATCTGATATTAACTTTAAATAATTACTTATATTGATTTTTAAAAGACATTTAATTGAAGACATTTCTATACTGTTTTGACTCACTTGGTTAGCTCTTTAAATTCTTCATATTCTTGTTTTGAACTTGCCAGTTCACTCTGAGTCTGTAGCAGGCGTGCTTTCAGCCTTTCAACAGATGCCAGTGAGTTGCCTTCCACTGATATGGTGGTGGAATATAAATTATGACCTAAAGAACAAACATATATACTCTGAAATCAGAGTAGCTCAAATATCTTAAGTTTTACTAAAATTAAAGCATTTGTAGGCTTTTGACCAGCATAGCAGCAATTGAGATTGAAGAAAATGGGTATTAGCAACAGTCCACAAGAAAACCAGTAGAATAATTAATATTACTGCAGTCTTCATGACAACTAAGGACAACAAAATAAGATTATGGATGGTGTTCACAAAATGCGCAAGAATCCAAATTCCGTATTGCTGTATTTGCTTGAAGGCCAAGGTGAATAAAACAAAGCAAACCTGTTTTTATCAGTCTTCAGGTATCACTTTGAAGAAAGCAAAAAGTACATCAAGGCAGACAACATTTTTAACGCTACGTTGCACACAACAGAAATATGGTGAGCTTATTTAGCTGAAAAACATTAGCATATCTTTACCTCCAGTATTTTTCTCTGTGGCTGAAGCTTCCAAAAAAGCTTTTTCCAGTTCTGCGATGGTCTGAGCATCAATTTCTTGGGCCTTTTTAACTGACTGTAAAGAACGAAGTCTTTTATTCTCCTCTCTGAGGTTATGGTTCTCCATGGCATACTTTGCAATTCGTGGGTGTTGTTCCATCTGTGATAAGCAGTATTTTATTCAACAGTTTTTATTTTCCAGACAATGCTATACATATCTAGCTGTGGCTGTACTGTCTTTAATAAGCATTAAACTGTAATGGAAGAGGAAAAAAGGTATTCCCTAAAGTGGTTAAAACTGCCCCAATTTTTTTGTTAGTTTTCTTACTCCCTTGGAATCTGCTCTCAAAAAAGGCAGTGGGTTTACATTTTCGGTATTTGTTCTTGTATTGGTAATAAAACAGTTGAAGCTTTTCTTGCTGCTCTTGACATCCCTTTTCAGTTTCAACTTTGAGCTTTGGCTTTCTTAACACTGTCCCTGCATGCCATAGTAATGTTTCTGTAGTCCTTTAATGACTTTCCTGACTTTTGTACTTTTTTTCCCCCCTTCACTTTGGAGCTCAGTTATGAGCTACAGATTCAAGCTGGTCTTCTAATATATCTATGCCTTTTTCCTACTTGTGCTTGGAGGAAATTGTTTTTAAAGATCTGCCTTCTCTCTTGAGCTGCTTTGTTCTTCAAAAGTGCCTCACAAATGATACCACACCTATCAAATACCTGAATAACCCAAAGCCTACTCTCCTGAAGTCTTCAGCATGCACTTTGCTATTTGCCTTCCTCAAGCAGCTCCAGGACAGCATCACCCCTGACTGGCCCATCTAGAATCTGTGTTATTATCCTTCGGAAACCTGTTGTCTTACTTGCATCCTGCTGTCTTTCCCTTTCAACAGATGTCATCGTGATTATAAAGTCTCCCGTAAGAATGAGGATTTGGAGACTTCCCTGAGTTGCTTAAAGGAGACTTAGTCCTCTGCCTACACATCAGGTGGCCTGTAGCAAGGTCCCACCATGACATCATCCTTACTAGCCTCTCCTCTTCTGCAAAGTCACAAGCTCTAAACCCACCCGTTGCCCCTTCCATAGGGAAACTCCATGCATTTGAGATGCTTCTATAAAAGAACCCACCACCCATCCTCTTTTTTCCTGCCTGCCTTTCCTAAAAAGCCTGTATCTACCCATCACAGAACTCCATCACATGAGCTATTATCACAAAAGAAAATTCTTCTAGAAAGGAAAGACCAAAGACTTACCTGTTCTCTGAGTGTCTGCAGTTCCTCCCTCAATTCACTGAGGAGATCATCTTGCTCTTTTGGCAACAAACTTCCACCAGCCTCTTTATGTAATCTCTCCAAGCGAACAATATGGTCTTCACGGAATTTAACTATCATTTTATTGGATTGAATAAATTTCTCCTTCTTGGCACACAGATCTTCTAGTTGAGCAATTTTTTCTAATAAATTCTTCGGAAGCACATACACAGATTCGTGGAAAAGCGACAGTTACACTAGATGAATTTTTAAAGTGCGCATACCACACACACAAATCATGCAAAACTGGGTTAACAAATTTTGTGAATACACAGACTATCATTCATTTGGAGCAGATCTGTAGAGAGCAACAGCTCATATCAAGACGACAAATTACACACTATATTGCGAAAACATTACTTAGAAGCTCCAATATGATCCTCTAGACTAAGTACTCAGTTAAGCACATCAGATGCACCCCTAGAGCGCCTGTTTCAGTTAATTTTCTTCAAGAAAAAAAATCCATTTTGGATGATTCAGCACTGCGTCATGACATGAACTAAAGCACAATAAAATGGGGATGACAGGGAGGTTTGTTTCAAAAAACACAATGTTGATCCAAACACTCAACGATGCACTCAGAATTAAGTAAAACAAGTTTGTTATTATGTTCAAATTTTTAATTAAAAAATCCAAATAAACAACCCACCCTTAAAACTAAACATACTATGAAAGCTATCCTATGGCTTGTCTGAATTTGAAAGATTTGATCTTAAATGTCATTTCACTAGTTCCCTTATTAACAAACTTTATCATCTTCGGACAGAGTATTTTTATTCGAAAACACAGAAAAATAATGAAGAGAGTCCGTTTCAATATGCTCACTGGTCTCTCATCAGAGTACAGAGAATGCACTTAGAAATCCTAGTGCTTTCTTACCTTCTTTTCACCTTCTGATTTCTCCCAGAACAACATTGCTTCAAGAAAGTTGTTCATGTAATTTATGTTGTTCTTCCCTTTTTCCACAGCACCTGTAGGTTAAGTCAAAGAAACAAATGCCATATTTATTAAAATACCAGTTAACCAGGTTTTCCTACATACATAACGTGACAGTTGTGTAACGAAAATTTAAATGAATTCTTCGAACAATATAATTCCTCTAAGATCATGTGCCATACCCAGAGGAAAGAAGTTTAGACTGTATTTCTTAGTCACCTGCAAGTGCTGATAAAGAACAGAGTCAATATAGGTAATTGTGTAATTAACAAAGTTGTTCAAGCATTAAACGGCTTTACAGTGAACTTTTATTAGAATAAAAGAATCAGTTTGTTCAGCTGAGTATATCTATAAAATGCAAAACCCCTCTGAAATTAATTAGACAACACTAAGCCATTATTGGCATTATTATTACAGTTTGTACATATTAAAAGTGGACTAACTGGTTTATGAGAAGGAAATTCAGGAAAATAAGCATGAATTAAGTGGACAATTAGTGATTTAATCTGTCCGCACAAGGGATTAAATGGGCTTAACTAATCCACTTCAGAAATTAATCCAAAATAGCTTTCCTGAATATCCTCATGCAGGCAAGACTACTTATTTATAGAATACTAATCACCATAGTATCTAGGTGCATAATAACTACCATATTGTAATTTAATATATTTAAAAATGCCATCATGTTTTTAGAGTAGCTAGTAAGCAGATTTCATATTTGTGTGATTGAATATTACAAACGTGATTTAACTGCATAGACCAAACACAGCTCTAATACATTAGGTTCTGCATAAAACCTCTCTTCAGCGTTTAAGCATCATCATTTGCTTTCCCTCAGAACTCTATCACAAGTCTAACAACATTTTTGAGCCCTCTGTCAATATCTGTGTATTCATGGACAGTGATTCAGTGTCCCACATAATCACTGACTTGTTTTTACTGGTTAAATATGTATGCTCACAGAGAAGTAATTTTTCCTTAGGAAAACTCAACCACAGATGCTTTATATTAGACAGGTCTTTCTAACTTCTGTAGTAACTTCTATTGTTGTATCTTCTGTTTCTTGGCAAGTTCAGGAAAGAGTTGACTCAGGATCACAGTAAGAGTTAAAGAGTTACAAGACCAAGTTTAGTACCTTGTAATCAAACATTATAAGGTAGTGTATTTCAGTGAGAAGTATACATAGTAGAAAGCTATGCTGGGAGCTATGTTGCAGATACAGTGGTCTAGTGAAAAGCTACTGGAAGGAAAAAAAAATTACATAGTGATAAAAACCCCATTACCATCTTACGTTGAAATCAATCTTTTATCGAAAGGTAAACATCCTTCTTAGGATCTTCCTGAAAGGGCAAAAGGGGAAGGGGGGGGGGAAAGGAAATCCAGTCCTGAGCTTAAAAAGAATGCGGATTCAATGGGCATTATCAACACCTTAGTGCCTTCCCTCCAACCTAAATGTACAAGCAATCACATGTAAACTCTTGGTTACTCAAAGGAATAGGCAGCATACCTCTTATGAACTACAAGAGTATTCTAGGTATTCTATGATAGAAACATAGCCCTGTACACAAACTTATGAGATGAAGAAAATAAAATCACGTTAACATTTCCTGCAAAATATTAGATACAAATACAGGCAATGGGATCCATAAGACATGCAACCTTTGTAGGTCAGTCCCCACAACAACATTAATTGTTTAGAAACTTAATGAATTACATAAGGTTCCAACACTCTAGGCTAAAAAAGTAGCAAGTTCTCTCTCCCTCACTCCCAGCTCTCACCTTGTGATACAGAAATATCATGCATAGATGGTACTGAAGTAAGTTGAGCAAGCTGCTCTTTCAACTTCTTGACCTCAGCTTGCAGCTGGCTCACATTTCCTTGTGTGTCTTCATTTACCACAGCCTTTTAGAAATACGTTAAGAGAAAATTAGGAAGACGTATAAATAAAAAAATCTTATATTTTATAGGATAAAAGAAAAGTCAAAGACTGCAAAACAACAAAACTGCTGAGAAGTTTTCCATCTTAGGAAAGGAAGAACTTGAGGGTAAAGCAATGTTCAATTTACTGAGAAACCAGTAAGCTGCACTTTAGCTAAAAATATTGGTTAAAAAATTTAATGCTTTCTGCAGGATTTCCTCTGGAGCTTTTTCACCAACAAAGCTAAGCAGTATACGTCAAAGGCAGTAGTTTCCAGCCAGATGCCAACATACTTTCAAAACCTTCTCATGAGAACTTACGTTTTCGGAATTAACATATATAAAAACTAGATGCACTGAAATACTATTGCATCTAATTTTTTTAATGACAATTTTAATTTTTAGTACAGATTTACTTTTTCCAATGAAGGGCTTAGAGAACAAGCAATAAACACACACTATTATCAGTCATTACCTAGTCCCCAGCCATTGTACTCTATTCATAATTACAAGCAAACAAGTCCTTTTCAAAAATCATGTCATACACATTTAGGAAAGCAAACTTAGGATTTTAAAATAAGTTATATTCATTTAAATTAGTGAAAGCACAGGAGTATTCCAATGAAGCTATCCTGTTTGCAGATGTGTAGTTTAAATAAGAAATTGTTTGTTGCAATAATAAAGACATTGAGTAACTCTCTTACCTTGTTTTTAATCAACTTTGCTCGCTGAGCAAAATTAAGGGTGGACAGTGTTTCACCAAAACACCTGGATCCTGGATGAACATTTGCGATTATACATGTTTTTGCATTACCACCAAGGGAATCCTATTTATAAACATAGAAGTTAGCTTTATTTGCATGTTCTTGGCTACAGCAGGAAGCTATCCCCTAAGAGCTACTGTGTATCACTTTGAACAAACTGCAGAAGGGATTTAACAAATCTCCATGCTACTTAAGTTTCTGAAATTTTATTTCAAACATGGGTATAAAGGATGTGACTGTAAATAAAAACTTTATTTGGGTTTTCAAAACCCCGATTCTATGTTACTAATCAACAATTTGAGATATTTGTTACACCTGAACAGGGAGAGAAAAAAACAGAGAAAAAAAATCAGGGAATAAAGTAGATATTTCACTTTAATCTTGGTCATTAGCAGATTCATATTCGCGCTATTTTGAACATCATCTAGCCTGTTGATTGTTTCAACCTATCTTCTGGTGGCAATTGCCAAACAAACAAAATCACAAAACAGATTCTTGACCAAGGATGTGAGAGGAACCTCTCCCTTCTACATGCATGTCTTCAAATACCTCCATGCTGTTAGAGAAGTAGCTCTCAAATCTCTGGAGAAGGCAGCAGTTTTACCTAAGACTCTGAAAGCCTAATACTACAACATAGCCCACAAGCCTCAACAGCATTCTCTCTGTCTAGTAGAAGTGGCCATGTCTGTGGACTTCTTGGCGGTACAACCACCTAAAAAAAAAAATAACTACTTGAAGTAACCGCTCACATGGTTACGATTCTCTTCCAATTTCTATGTATTTTGGGTTGCCTTGGAAGAACATAATTCTTCAGAGGTTCATGATTCTAAGATATACATAGAAGAGGGACGGAATGATTGGGAAGTTTTGCTGTGATCACAATACTGTGTTGTAACACAAATACTGTATTATGTACAAGTACTATATTATAATACAAAAATCTATTACAGATATTATTCATTACTGTTCACAGAATTTCAGCAAGTGCATACAACAAATCTTTGACTGCTTCCACCTTTTTTTTCTGTTCATCTTGAAAAGAGCCTGTAATCTCACAGGTAGGAAACTGTAAATTTATCTAATTCTTAACATCATACCAATACTTAGCACACATAGGCTAGTTTTGGAAATCCTGTCAAATATTTCAACACATCTCTAAATATTACATTGTGATACACAGTATTTCCCAAATTATAGGGATGAAAACATATTCTTCTTTTCTTTAAAACTTGCAAATATGTAAAAGGAGATTATGAGCGTAAATAAATTTCTTGTCTTCAGTTAACAGCAATAAATCGACTATAAGTCTGTTTAGGTAAAAAGATACTTTTCAAGCTTTCTTCCACCTGCCCACTATTGAAACAAATTTTTAATGTACCTGAATTCTGCTTTTTAGAGTAAGAAAACCAACCCCAAAAAATATTTTTTTTCTACACCTCAAGTAGCATATAAAATCCGGAGGATATATAATACCCGTAACAGAAAAGTGAGCTTGGAATCCCGGTAACAAATGTGTCTCTGTTTTCCATTACCGACATCAACAAGTGCTGTGATTACTTGGCCCAGGCAACTTAGTGATCGATTTATGTTACCTGCTTCCTAAAAAAAAAAAAAAAAAAAGAACAAAGGTGAACAGATTTGGTGGATAGAACAGGGCAGTGCATCTGAAAGGAGAAAGATGCCAGATATTACAGAACTAACCTTCAACCTCAGTCCTTCTGTATGGGTGTCTTTCTGTCTCTCAGATCCTGCCAAGTCTACCAGGTTGAGCAGGGAAGACCGAATGTTAACAATGTCATTGTTTTTCTCCATGGATTCCACTGTGATAGTGAAAACTGCATGTGATCTTGAGGATTCTCTGTTCATTGAGGTCGATGCTACACGACGGTTTCTCCAGCCCATAGTTAATACCTAAGCATGAAAAAGACATCAAATAATATCAAGTATCTCAGATGGTATCCAGTGTTCACATACAGGTGACATAAACAGTAGTAAGCATATTTCAGTGTAACAGCTTTCAAAAATCTCAAGGACTTTTTTACTTTTTTCCAATAGAAGTATTTCAGAAGTGAAAAAATATAGCTACGGTCCAGCTTAATAAGAACACTAATTATAACATTCACTTCTTTCCTCCAAGAGTGCCATTGCTGTTTGAAAGCATAACATATCCAATACTGGTGTACGTTAGCAGTACACAAGGAAAAAAATATTTAAAGTCACAATAGTACTATCTGTGTCTCATTCATGGAGAAATAAACCTGACAATTTCTGGAACACACATGCTGCCTAATTAGCAGAAGATACAGTTTTCTGTTGATATTTCAGAAATGTGTAGGGCAAGCATTAGGGAAAGATTACTGTAATTGCAGTTCATATTTTCTGAACTCCAGAACGATATGATTTCTTACATATGTGGGACAGTCAGGAAGCATTGCCTAGAAACAGCTTTTTACACTGTTTTTTGGAGGATGGAGATAGGGGAAGAGGGTGTCACAGACACTGTGCAAAAAAATATGTGCTTCAATCAAAGAGGAATATTTACCAAATAAGCATCAAGATAAATAGTCCAAACATTAAGAAGTGACAAAAAATACCTGGTATGCTTCAGCAGCAGATGACAACACCTGTTCAACAGCACCATCAACAAAGACTCCCTTCTTGATGTGTTCTCTGAGAAAGAGTCCAGCCGAAGCAGAATCTAGCAAGTCAAATATCTGCTCATTGTAGATTTCAATAAATGAGCATTTGCAGAGAAAACTCTTTCCACTGCCAGCCTGAAAAACACAGTGATTTACACTATAAACAGATTGGTTTTATTAAGTCTGGCAGCGAGTATCTTTTTATACATATCTAAAGCTACTAGTTTGCATTTATATTCTGCATACTATACATTTCTGATGCCCAAACAACGACTGACACCCAGAAACCTAGATGCATTTTTAGACTCAAAATATAAGCATGCTTGTGTCTGAAGAAAGCATACTATAAATTGGTAGAGTACTAGACACAAGCGTTTCTCGTTAATAAATTTGATGCGAGACAGCAATAATCCTGGAAATTTAACTGCTACACACTAGGCTTACCAAACAGCCTTAGCTATTTTTAAATGTGAGACGTTACTTTCACTGTAGTAATAATAAGTATAAAATGAATGTACCTTTTCTTTTTCACGTTCAATTAGAAAAAATAAGTATTCAAAGCTCCGTGGAATTACACCTCTCAGACTGTGCGTGAAATTATCAGAATCAGATGGTCCTAAAGAGATTTTTAATTTAAAAAAATTGATTAGTACTACTCAAGAATAATGGTTGATCTTTTCAAGATGTCATTATAGAAGACTTCAGCAACCAGGTTTTAGTCAGTTTAAGGCAAAACCACAGAAGACATGCAATAAAATCAACTTTTGAGATCTAAGATAATATTCCATAATCAGATTTATATGTAGTCTAAACTATGCTTGTGAAAGTTTATTTTACCTGTCCATAGGTTATCTAAGTCTAAAATAGTATAATCTACTTGGACTTCCATAGAAAACATGTACAGATGTGCAGGTATGTCAATACAGCTACCTTAACTCTGATTTCAAGAACCAGAAAGATGGGGTAGATTTGTCTCTATGTTTAATTAATTTCTGTGTAGTCCTTGAAAACATGTCAACCAAACTGGTTTTGGTTATTTCAGTAACTTTCTAATGTCAAGTACAACATTAATGCATTTAAAATCACCACTGTATGAAAAACAAGATTACAAGGGGATCCCTTCATACAAAGAGAGGCCTTAAATTCCTAGTTGGGTAGGAAGCAGTTATTTTGAAAAGCTCACTATATTTTAATACAGAAGACCCTTGCATACTAGAATATTTTTCTACAGATGCAAGGGATATCAGCCAAACGGGGAAACCAGTAGAATATTCATTTTTGAGGAAATTTACTAGAAGTGTTTGATTTAATTGAAAAGCTGCTCTCCTGTTAAAAAGAGGAAAAAAAAAAAGCTCTTCAAAAAGATGGAGGAGAATACCTATACTTCCCTCTTTTGATATAAAGCAAGAACACCTGCACTGAGCACTACACCATTTCTTAAACTTTAAAGTTATATGCAGGAAGACAAAAATCCAAATCATCCCTGGTGTTTAAGCAAGACATTTCAACTCAAAACAAACAAAAAAAAAAAACATTAAGAAACTGCTGAAAGATTAAACTCTCTCAACCACTTACCCATCATCGTAAAAGTTTTTCCTGATCCAGTCTGGCCACTAACAAAAAAAAAAAGTCAGATAAAGCTTTATTCTGGCTCTGAATTTTTCATTAATCTGCATCTTTTAAGGAGAACTCACAGCTTAAAATGAAAAAAAAAAAACAAACCAAAAACACTTCTTCTAAACTAAAGATAAAAAGAGACAGAGGGAAGCTGAGAAATCAGTCACCTAAAAGATATAAAAACAGAACAGCAAATTTGGCCATGAAATTGTGTTAGATAAATCACTTTTTCTCTCCCCCACGACCCACAATTTTCTTCCTTCTTTCTGTTGGAAAGGCAAATAGTGGTGCTTAGCATTAAAATGAAAGTTTTCAAATATATACATTAAACTAATTTTTGGGTCAATCTTTTGGGTTTTGTGTCACTTAGTAGTGCACATAAACCCAAAAAAAAGAAAAATACTTTTTAAGTTGAATATAACCTTTTTTTTAACCAGTCATTAATCATGCTAGAGAAACTTCAAGGCAATTTCACCTCATTTTTCCACATTTGTATATTGTAACAAAGTAGACTTCAGTTTTGCAAATGCTGTGCTAGGTTAAAAAACCCAGTAACGTTTTGATTAGATCAGTCCTTCAAGTTAGCGTTTTTGAGCAAAGTGCTTACTCAGTTTTCAAAATGAAGAATATTGAGAGTTAATATAATGATATTCATGCTACCAGTTGTGGATATATTTCTACCTTAAAAACATTTTGAAAGTTAAAATTATCATTCATGAGTTTTCCCACAGGCAGCTAAGACTCACTAAAGAGCTGAGCTGGCCAAATACCAAGTTAAAGCAATTTTCATCCTATTTTACTATGGACATACTGAAAACAACTAGCTTTCTCTTTAACAGTACAATAAAACTTCTAGTTTTTAGACAAATAGTAAAATACAAATGAGTTTACAATACACATTATTGACCTTAAGTATTAGAAGCATAACACCTACAAATAGATTGCTCCAAAAGAGGAATAAGAAGTACTCCTCAATATTGCAGGAACATTCCCTATGTTGTGCTACACTAAGGAAGCACTTTCACAGTTTACGGTAACATTAAGCAGGCTCTGGCACTTAAAACCACAACTGCTTATTAACACAATCTCCTCAAATGTTGCAATTGCTATGAAATACCATTAAATGACTTACTATGCAAAGATGGTTCCATTGTAGCCATTCATACAAGATTCAACAATATTTTTGGCCACACTTGAGAATACTGACTCCTGCGGACAAGGGAAAGAGAAGGCACTTGACACCAGTTATTTACATATCTCTTCTATCAGTGTTTTCTATGCCATAACTTTATAACTTATAAAATTGATGCATTCATTGAAGTTAGACATGTATCATGACCCCTGGAGCTCTCACAGCAAAACAATACATCCTAAGTCTTTGTGACATAAATCACTCCCTCTGAAAAAATTTTATTCCTTGTTGATAACCGAAAGGCAAATAATAAAACTCAGCATCATAATAACAGCTTTCAAATATATATCATATTAATTTTGGTCCAGTGTTTTTGATTACGTTATATGGTTTATTCTATCAGTAGGTCAACACTGAGCCTATGACACTCATCAGATCTAGTTAACTTTCAACATTTGCCACTGCAGAATGGCATATTCAACAAATCTGCACAACTGTTAGCCTCATCTATTTTCACGTATTTCTCTTAGACCTGCAAGAATAGCCTAGCTACAAATAACAGCCTACAGTGGGTGGGGTTCTGGTTTTTTTGTTTGGTTTGTTTTTTTTTTTTTTAAAACAGAAGTTAATGGAATTGAAGTCTTGGAGGAATTAAAATTATGTTCAGAATTTCAAACACAATATTATAAATATTAAATTGAAGGATTTTCCTTCCAGTATTACCTGTCCCAGATGAACAACACATCTGTTTAAAAGGCAGATGTATAAGAAGGAAATATAATTAATAGCATATAAACTTGTAAGTTCCTAATACACAAATCACATCTGCTGCTGACTGCCAGCTACTTTTATGTTTGTCTCAACAGGAGCATTTATTTTCTGTCTATGGTGCTACTCTAACATTTACATATAGAAGGTTCAATTTTAATACAAACTTTAAAGAAATTACCAATTAAAAATACATTAAAACTATTAGACATCAGAATTTAGTGCAACGTTTCTGTACTATAACTACATATTACCACTGCAAAAGAATAAGGCCTAAGGCATTACATCTTTAGAAAGGTTTAGTGTAGCGGTTGCCAAAATTTGGGGGAAAACTCCAATACTATTATGAGATTCTGGAAGTTATTACCTGTGTTGTTTCCATATTTGCAACATAATCAAAAGTGAAGATCTTTGGCTCAGGCTTCGAATGCAGACGGATGGTATTTGATGAAAGAACAGATAAACACAAGCCTTGATCTCCATCGGTTAACGCAGTTCCCTCTGAAGGGGGACGTACCCTTACATAAACTTTGATAGCATCACCTTCAACGCTAAATGAATATTTATGCATTAGATCACTATTAGATTAAATCACAAAAATCAGATTAAGCATGTGAAGTCATACAAAGGTGTCTCCTGAAAATACACTACTTCTAGCTGTACACATCAATTCATTACAAGTCAAAGATTTACTAAAGGTAACAATGTGGCAGATTTAAAAACAAAGAACATGAAGTTAGTGGAATTTATTGCTGTTGCATCTAACTTCAGCTCTAAAAGAACACGTTTCACAGGGAACTCGAGATATATAACCAGTGTTATAATAAAGGTTTCGATAGTTTCTAAGACTTCTAAGGCTTCAAGCATCCTTCTTACTACTGGAAGTTATAAAAGACTTTACAAATGGAGCAGATGATGCTACATTCCAGCAAGAAAGTTACTAGCATTTTTCTTTGCTGCTTACAAGAAGGGAAAGAACAATCAATTCTTGATCCATGAGTCCAATAAAGTATAGCAACACCTACATCTAAAAGCTCCTTAACCTATTTCATCACATTTATCAGTGGATGCACCAGTAAATTTAGCTTGAACAAGCAACTGTGCACAACTACTATATTAAAGCTTTGAGGAGTTCTGGCATAAATACCAATATATTCTCTCCCAAAAGGCAGTTATAGCATGAGGGTGTTGTAACTATTATTAATTTTTACTTTTGGTAAACAAGAGAAAGGAACAGAATAGTTTTAAAAGTGGGGGAAGGACTTCATGACTGAAATGTGCAGTTGAAGAGTGGCAGAGGAAAGGGCTAAAAAAGAAGAGGAAGCAGCTGAGAAAGGGAAGATGTTATATTAGATTTAAGACACACCACACTAACTTGTCAAATATTTTTTCATTAGATAATATTATTCTGAGTTGTGGCAGATACTGTTTATATTTGGAGGAAGGCTTTTGGTTTTAGCTTAGGACTTCCTCACAGAATTGAGGTTCCTCACGGAGTATCTCTTCAGAGAAATTCTAGAGTCCAGCTGCAGTTAGTGGACAAAAGAGAATTTACTGCATGGCAGCATTCCAAGAGGAATCTGATACCTCAGAACAACACTTTTATTAAGAGAACATTTTTTTTTTTTTAAACCTGTAAGGAAGTTAGGAGAGAAAGGCAACAATCTTGTGCAGGAAAACATTGAACGAAAAAACTTTAAATTATTTTAAAAAGTTATACTAGGTTTTGTTTGCACTTTTTATACAATGTGATTATTCATACACAGGAACTGGCCAATGCTACTTTACCTAGGTGAGTTCAACAAAGGAAGTGTAGAGTCACGTAAATCTCCTACAAAATAAAAGTGGAACACACACACACAGAAATTAAACAAGATAAAATTATTGCTCAAAAAAATCCATTTAAATGGAAAATACTGTAAGCAGTACTGAGGGAGACAAATGGAGAGCCTTATAAATATCCGTTTCATCCATAAATCAGAACTTCACAAAAATATTTAGTAACTATCTTCCTTTGACAGGAAGTTTGCAGTTTCTTGCAAAGGTAGAGAAAGCTCCAGTCCTGCAATACAAGCATACACATACTTGTATATGCACATGCAATGAGTAGTCTCTTAAATTAATGTATATAAGGTTTTGCAAATGTTTTTGAGAATTAGAAACATGAATGTTAGTAGTATTATGTATTCCCATTATATTTTAAAAATTGCTAACTCACTGCAGATAAAACAACAGTACAGCATGAAATAGTTTTACTCATGTGACTGCAAAAACTCAATTTCCTAAACCTGCACAACTGAGTAACTACATTACTTTCACTTTTATGAAGTAATATTGAGCACTCTGTAATACATAAAGCTCTCCTATACATATGAGCATCATTTTGCACAGCTTCACATTTCAAGGAGATGGCACATGTTACCCCATAGGTAGATATGGTGACTTGTTTTTTACTTAAGGGTGAATCTGACATGAAATTATTTCACATAGGTTAGTCAAAATATTAACTAAGTAACAGAATCAAACTTAAAAAATAAGTAAAACGATAACGAAGGATGATTTACCAAAATATTCCAATACTAAAGACCTTATAAAGTCTCTAAAAAGTGCACAGGTTCTATTGTAGGAGGATCCCTTTAAAAGTAGGATTAATAATGATGTGCAAAGGAACTAACCTCATTAACATTCATGCTATATAAATATCCTGCTGCTGCTATGCGAGCCTACCTGCTTTGATTCACACAATAACATTTGAGAGATGTGCTAACTTCTAATTCAGTTATATCAGGTGCACAAGGTATCAAAACGAGCTGGGACAACAAAAGCAGTGCATTTTAAAAGTGAAAATCAGACTGATAGATACTTGCACAACCTCTGCCTTGGGAAATGACCGCCTCTCAGCTAACCGTTCTTAGCTCGCATTTTAAAGTGCTGCTCTCACTTGAACGTTTGTAAGCGACGAGTTACAACCATCACTAATTAAAACTCGATATAATTACAGAAGACGAACTGATAAACGCTGGACGGCTGAGAGCAGCAAGGTTTGTAAAGCCTTCCCGCCTGGGAGGGCTGCTTACACATATCAACCACGAGAAGCCCTTGGAGACACCGGTGCCAGAAGCGCTTCTGGAAGTGCCGGGGGTCACCCCTCTCCACCCCTCCCCGACACCACCGGGGGCAGCGCGGCTGCCCTGCGGCCGCTCCGGGACCGCAGCCCCAGGGCTCCGGCCCCTCCGTGCTGCACCGAGCACAGCCAACGCGGCCATACCCCTACCCGACCCCGTTTGTTCTTACACCTGGGCGATACTCGCCCCGCAGGCGGCCGGCCCCAGAGGGTAGAGCCGTCCCCTCAGCTGGCCGGGGGCACGGCCTGCAGCGCGGCCTCCCCCAGCGAGCCGCCCCGGTCCCCGCCTGCTCCCCGCACAGCGGGGAAACATCCCTCAGCCCCTGCGCGGCCCCACGGCCACGCCGTCCCCCCTCACCTCTCACGCCGGGAGCCATGATCCTCGCCGGCCCTGCCGAGCCCAGCGCCTCCCCGCCCACCGGCCACCGCTCCAAAATGGCGGAACGTTTGAATTTGGCGCTAAGAGCCTCCAGCGGCGTGGCCCCGCCCCCTCCTCGAAGCCAGCATGGGCGCGGCCATTTCGCTCTAACTCCTCCTTCCCTGCTCCGGCTTCTCTCCTGCCATTGGCTGACAGTGCCTTCGCCTCCTTCACGTGACGGGGAGAGTTACGGGAGGGAGGCGGTGTGTAGCTGTGTCCCACTAGGGCCGCCGTCCTCCGGCGCCCGCTGGGCCCGGAAGCGTGCGGTGGCAGGCGGCAGCGCGGCTGGGTGGCGGGCAGCGGCCATGAGCAAAAGGAACCAGGTCTCCTACGTGCGGCCGGCCGAGCCCGCCTTTCTCAGCCGCTTCAAGCGGCAGGTCGGGTATCGGGAGGGGCCCACGGTGGAAACCAAGGTAACGGCCCGGCCCCGCGCTCGGGCAGCGCGGCCCTCCCCGCCCCGGGCTGCCGCCGGCCCCCTTCCCGTGGGCTTGTGTCGGGGCCCTGCTTCCCTTCCCGCCGCCGCCCCCGGGCGCTCGCCGGGGGTGGGAAGGGGCAGCGCCCGCTCCACGGGGGCTCCCCTGCCACGATGCCCCCCCTGCGGCCTAGAATGAAGGCGGGGAAGCAGCACTTACAGGATTTGCCCCTGTAGGGCAAGGGGTAACAGTAGTTACCCGCTTAAAATTAACCGAAGCTGGCTTTGCAACTTGTTTTTGTTTCTGTGTTGGAGATTCAAAATAACAACAACAAACATCCAGTGCCCCTCCCCATTGCTGTTTTTAATAATTGCAGTCGTGGTGATTGTGGTGCCCTTCGCAGAGCAGCCAGGGCAGACCTGTCAGCACCCAAGTGGTCTGTGGGGGCAACGGGGGGAACAGGAATAATAAAAAAAAGAGTGTTTTAAGAGTATAGTAAAACAAATGTATTGGAAAGGGGTTAACATCATCTAAACATCAAGTCAGCAGACATAGGCTCCAGTGTGATGGCCAGGAAGGCAGGGCAGGGGCAGTAGGGTTTGAGCCAGCTTGTGAAAAGGCAGCCTTTTCTGAGGGTGTTCTTTTTTTCTGTGTTTACAGTGTGCTTTTGCATGTGTTTCCTAACTGTAAGGTTTTACAGGATGCCTTAAGAAAGAGGCCCATCGTTATTTGTGAGGAGATGGAATTTGAGATAAAAGTGTGCCTTTAGTAAATTTAGTACAAGCTGTTTCACTTCCTGAGGAAAATTGCATTTTGTCTATCTCTTGGTAACTTCAGTAGATTATGGTAATGCTATCTATACTTTTCCTTATAAGATGAAGTTTTCAGTTCCTATAATATTGCCAAACTATGCTGTTGCACTGAGGTTTCCATGGCAGCAAGTTTATTTATATAAAGTTTTATTCCAAATGATTCTTCTGTCTCAGACCACAAGTTTGAGAGAGTGGGAACAGGGACATAGTCTTCCTTGTGTCAGTAATGCTTACAATGATTTGGTTAGGCAGCTTTAATAACAAAGCCACCATGGACTTCCTTTCCCTTTGCACTGTTTTGAGTACAGCATAGAAGATTCAAATTTGGACCTACGCATTTAACATTTTCTTCATGTTGCATGACAGGCAGTGCTTGTACAGTAAAAATAACGAACAAAAGGAATAAATTTCTTTGGAGTGCCATTTGGACAAAGTGTGTTGGGAGGCCCTGGCACTGACAGCTGTGCCAGGTCTCCTCACTAACCTTACTGCAAAAGTGAAACCAAGGAGTACTAGCCCACCCTTAGCTGTTGTGATTTAATATGGTGATCAGAATTGCTTTTATTTCTCTCCTGTCTAGAGAGAGCAGCTTCCACTTGCAGATGATGATAGTGAGAACGGCAGTGACAATGAAGATGAGCAGCCTCAAGTGGTAACACTGAAAAAAGGAGACTTGACTGCTGAAGAAGCAATGAAAATTAAACAGCAAATCAAAGAGGCCTTAAAGTCAAATGAATCAGGTGAATTTCAAGCTACTAATTTCTTGCTTTGTATAGCCAAAGAGAGAAAACCCGTAACAGGGAGCTTGATATTTGCTCATTTTTCTACTGCTTAATACTACCTTTGATTGGTTCTTTTGAATTTTTCAGCTAAATAATTCAGACTTGTCATTCCTAATCTGAAGTCATTGAGTACATATCCAAGCTGTCTGGCTTTTGATAGTGTTGCAGTTCTGTGCTTCTTGATTGTGCATCGTCCTACTTCCAAATACCACCTTAAGTCTTTTTCTTTCTTTTCTTTTTTTCTTTTTTTGTTTTGTTTTGTTATGATGTATCATTGTCCTAGTACACAGTCTTTTGACATCACCTGTGATAATTTTTGAACTTATTAATTAGTTCAGCCAAATTTGATGGTGGAGTGGATGTCTTAAAGGTAATGGTATGAGTTCATGAAAGAGTGTCTGGGCGGAAGGAGGAAACTCAGGTTAGTGCTTCAGTAGAAAGAATGGCAGGTGTGTAAGCTCAGTAACGTGTTCACTTAACTGGTCCATGTTATTACTTGCTTAAAATCATCCCTAGTATGTGTTGTGACTTGCAAATACATTCAGCAAAACTAAATGGATTAGTTGAAAATAACAGATGATACAATAGTGCCAACAAACAGTAAGGTATAGAAAAAAATGTCTCTTTGCTACAAAGAATTAGAAAGATTTATTTAAGTTATTTAACAGGCTTTTCAAGACTGGACAGATGGGAGTGGTGTAGGAGAGGTTGCTGCAGTTAGACAATAAAGACATGAAACTATAGCTGATGAATACAGTTATGTTAAGAATTTCTGTCAGTATTCATCATTCTGATATGGTTGACATAAATGCTTTGAGAGTCCAAAAACTTCCATCATCACACAGGATGTGATGAAATATAGCTTTATTTTTATTTTTTGCTGACAGAAGACATGACAGATTAAAGGTAGATATTACTGTCTCTAGTGGAAATGTCTTGACAATTAAGAATATAGAACTGGATTCTCACAAGTATAAAACAGAAAAGTGATTCATAGAAGCTGCAGACCTTTTCCTCGATTAGCCATTGTAGCTATTTACAAAAGCTGTAAATTGAGTTTAGAGCAGATTGAGAGGCTAGCACACGGCTATCAATATGACATCCTTAGCTTCTGTCTTTTTCTGCCATTTGGATTAAAAATTCAGGTTTGTTGGTATAAATGGAGAAGACAAATAACAGTAGTGGGAGAAAATACATCGAGAATCTTACATTTTTGAAAAGCAGATTGATGAAAAATTCTTAATTTTTATAATGTAGGTTAGCTTGAAACTAATAATACTACGTCTGACTTGTTTCTGCAGGTAGATATGTATATGTAAGGTGTAACCAGGTAGTGGACCGAGGGCTGTGTTTATATAATTTGAACTCCTCTGAGAAAATATTTTCAGTGTGTGGCTTACTTCCTCGTCTCTTATGGAACTGTAATGCATGTGCTTGGTGTCGCAGTTTGTAAAGTTGTCACATGATTTCTTTTCAAAAATGGGATCACCCTCCTAGTATTGGGAGAAATTTCAGCCTGTTGGAAAGAAATGGCATGATTCTTTCTAAGCATTGGTTTCCTGTTCATATAAGCAGCTTGAATTTTGAATGATCACAGTAGGAGGAAAAATGATTTTGTAAGGCTGGGCAAAAAGAAGTAGTTGTCCATGAGAATCTGTTGAGGTGGAGTCCATGCTGTGAAAAAAGTCCAAAAGAGCTACCAAGTGGAATACACAGTATGAAATGGAAGTGTATTTGAATAGAGTAACTGAACTTCTTTGGTGGAAAAAGACATTCCTAAGACATAATTGTATGTAGTGAGGTTGGTCGTATTGAGTCCCTGTAGGACTTTGGCACCTCTGCTTATTACCCCTTCAGCCCTTCAGTAATAACTTGCACTTGGAGGAAAAAACCCCTGCAATAGTAGGTAGCAGAAGTGTTGAATCACTATGCTCTGGGGACTGCTGCCCTCTGTCCTACATTATTGTGTTACTATTCATTCATCTGCCTTTGCTGTTAATATGAGATCTTGGCCTCCTTTTCCTTTTTTTGGCTTGTGGGAATAAACAGGGTAAGTGCTACTATGTTCCTCTGCTATGGAGAGGACCTGGTGTGAAATTTTTAATGAAGGTGTGGATGACTGCTACAGCTTGCTGAAGGCTTTTTCGAGTCTTTGTCCATCTTTGCACTGTCAGTCTGACGTCTAGATTTAAATTCTGGTTTCTAGTCAGAGGCAGGTATTTAGACAGCTGCTTACTTCCAGGTTAAGAGAGTTTTGAATAACTTGTTAATTTCTTTTCTTTTTTTTGGATAATTGTCAATTCTGAAAATGGGAAGTATAAAGAAAGTTTGATGCTGCGTGATTTGATCACATTTCTTGTTGCTTTGATTTTTATCCCAGAGTTGAAAGTGAAATTAATTTAATGGGTACTAGAACATAATATATAGCCCCAAATCAGATCATTAGAGAAATTATATGAAGCTGAAAAGGTAGCAGAGAAGTAAATTTTCCAACTGATAATCTTCCTTTCCACCATGCATCAATGCCGAGGCACTTTGATAGATCATAACTAATGTGCTGCTAACTATCTGTTGTGAATAGAAACTGTTAGTTTTTAAAAACATGCAAAGTACTCAGGTTTGAGGTTCTGCCTTCTCCTCTTTTATATCTGTAGTGATTGTCTTCATTTGAAGGTCCTTGTCTTCAGGCCTTGGTTTGGGATATTATTCTAGGATTTTCCATATCTCATTTACATCCTTTCTCCTTCATTTTCTTCTGTAATCAGTTTGACACGGCTACACTTTTTTTATTTTAGGCACCAGCAGTTCCTGTGACTTGCATTTTCTTTTACAGATGAGTAATGTTTTTGCATTAAAAACAGCTGATTAATGTCCTAGCTGCGCTTGGTTGACTCCTAAGGCAGAACAAAATTTAGTGAAGCTTCTAAGTTGGCTTTTGCAAGTATAGTCACAGGGAACTTTTTTATTTAGGACTGAACCCTTCCTATATGAGAAAACACCATTCCATATTGAAATATTTTTCTCTATGTAAGACTGACTTAGAGGCTTTTTAAAAAGAAGGCATTTGTTTATCAACAGTCATTTTACTTAATATTTTTATGCAGCGTTTTATAAATCGTTACCATTGGTTCAGAGACAAAGAAAAATGGTCTTATGAGAAATTAAATTTGCACAAAAGAAAAGATGCTGATTACTGCAAGATACTTTATCCCAGCATTCATTATAGTCTATGGAATTGATTTTTCTACTGCTTTTCTAGTTCATCTGGCCTCTGGCACACTCTGATACACATAGATGACCAAATTTGGCAGAAGGTGTCCTTACTTATTCAAAGTCTTTTAATATTATTCTTGTCTCATTCTGTATGCTGGAGTTGGCAGAGGACAAGAGTGGAGAGGCAAGGAGAATACAGTCCATGCTGTCTTGGGTGTTGGAGCTCTTTCCTTAGCTTAAACATATCACAGAGTTCATGCTGCTCTTCATCATGTGAACAGCAGGAATCTAAACCAAAGCTAATTTTACAGTATTTAAGTAACAAAAACTTTCCCAAGTGTCCTCATAAATGATTGAGACTGAATATCTGAGCAGGACTGGCCTTTTTATCTTCATGATACCAGTGTGCGGAATTCCTGTAGTAAATGCTTCCCAAGGCATGCCTAGAGATGGGTGGCCCGAAAGCACTAGAAGGAACATCTGAAACTGCTGACCTGAACTTCTAACCTTAGAAACCATTAAGCAATTTGCCAGGTTATCATAAATTTTTTCCAGCCTTTATCATTGAATAGACATATATCTTGAAATATTGTTTGCGCTGCTCCTCCTGTTCTTCCTGCCAGTTTCATGGCGGTTGCGTTTCCTGTTGTTGCCTCATTGACCCATGCGGACAGAAACTGCTGAGAAATGGTGCTGCTAACTACACAGATAACTACTAAATAAAAAATACAGTAAACTGAAGAGCAATGTTTCTTTTTCAGACCCTCATTTCTGCTTCTCTTGTAATACATAACTTGCAATTAAAAGAGAAGAAAAAAATTTCTGCATTTGTGGCTTCTTAAATTGATGTCACTGGTGGAGTGAGTTTTCAGCTCAACGTCTGATTGTGCCCCTCTTAGTCGACCAGTGTAAAGGTTTGTGATCCAGGTAAAAGCAGCATTGACTAAGAACAGTCAGAATTTGAACTGCTAGTGTAGTTTTTTGACTCTCTTATCAGAAGTGGATTTTATTATTTCTCCTGTAATGCTTTTATGTTGGTTGTATTTTACTTTGTGTGTTTCGGTGTGTTTATCAGAAATCCTGCTTTCCGTAATTTGTAACACTGATACAGTCTTTTATCAGGCCTCTATTTCAAAAGCTACCAACACTGAAATTGTTTCTTCATTCTCTTCTTTGCATTGCTTAATGCAAGTCAGTTTTTGGAGGTCATCGATAAAAACAAAAAAGACAGCTGACACAGCTTTACCTGCTGGAAAAGACAGTCTTAACAAATCACCACAAATTTCTTGAGCTGCTACATCAAATTCTTTCAAAAAGCAGAGTCGGTCTGTTCTCCCTCTTTCCACAAGTTGCTTAGGTAAGACTAGGCCTGCTGTGTTTCTTCATCTGCTTCATTATTTGTCAAGCACTGCCAACACATCATAGCTCTCTGAAGTTGGCCTGGGCTTCCTGCTGAAAGGAATGTTCTGGAGCATATAATGAAATTTTGACAGTGTTTAACCAGGCCAAGAGCTAAAATCTTTTCCTTTGATGCAGAATGATGTGCAAATAATATTGAGGCCCTGGAGGTCAGAGCTAAGCTAGCTGCCATTTTGGTGGAGTTTTTGAGCTTTGCTCTATTTATGCGCTTTGCTTACTAAGAGTTTAAATTCATATTGCAAATATACCTATCAGTTTCTCCATCTAGTAGACAAGATGAAATGATTTTGTGCAGTTCATAACGTGGGCAGCAGGAGACTTGGGGGTAAAATTGAAATTTCTGACTTCCAATTTTACATGGAGTTTGAGTACGTAGTTGTTTATCTGATTTATTTTGTGGATGTGCTTTTGTTAGGTTTTTAGGGGTTTGGTTTTTCAATTTACCATTCTAAGAAAATGCAGTAATTGCTCTTTAAAAGAATGTCCAGTGAGATTTTTTGACGCTCCTCATGCTTATGCAGTAGTTGGTTGCTTTGAAGTCCTATTTCCACAGCTGTACTGGTACTGTATGCAGTCTGTGTGCTGACTGGCCCAAGTATATAGACAGTTGGGTCTGCTTATATGTGAAATTTTTCTTATAGATGCATTCCTTTTTTTTGCAGAATTTGGCTTCTATCATGTGTCTTGGATCTTGTTTAAGTTAGAAGATATGGGTTTCCAAATAAACATTCTAGTTAACCAATAATTAGTAAGGGGAATTATTTTATATTTAACTTCAGAGCCCAAAAATGGAGGCAGTTATGTGGAAAAATATTTTGAATTTTTAATCCAGCCTCTGAGAAGAATGGTACATAGTGCATTTCGATTGGTTGGGTGTGATATGTTTTCAGAAATAGTTATTTTTCTCTGCCAGAATAGGCACTTCCTAAACTTCTGTATCCCATGTACAGCATCTAAACACCTAAGCTTTCCATGCAGAATTCACAACGGATCCATTGACAAGTATGCTTATCATATCTACAGTTTATTATTGCTGGTAATTCCTTGAAACTGTAATGCTTTTCTAATGCACCAGTACTGAAATATTTTCCCCAAACCTGGTTAGTTATTTTCTGCATAGTAGTATTCTCTCATAAACTACTGCAGAAGCATGCATTCTGTAGAAGTCATTGACAGAATGGGTGCTTAGTTTTTTAAGCTAGGTTTCCTCTTAAAAAGGGTCTGTGAAACTTAAGGGATTATACGTGAAGTTTCCTAATGAGGTTGATGGTCTTAATTTGTACCACACAACCCTTAAGACACCGGATTTAATAGTTGTATTGTTTGGAGTCTGCACCGAAGAGTGTTTCAGCCAGTGCTGTGCATGATAACACTGAAATGTTAAGTCTTCTGCCATAACGCTTATGAACTGAGGAAAAAATTCATGGTAAAGACAAAAGATAGTTATTGGTTATAATTAAACAGCACATAATCTTGTCAAACACATGCATATTGTTAGGAAATTTCTGTTGAATAATGAATTTCACAAAAGTGCTTTAGGAAAAATATCTTGCACAGAACCTATGGTTCTTTAACATCCTGTCACATATACATTATAAAAATTGCAAACTACTGCAGCATGAGCCTTTGTGTCTGATTCATGACTTTACAGTTACACTTTTTTTCCCAGAAATACTGCCTTGATGCTGTTACTTGTGCAGTAGCTTTTCTCCTCTGCCTGATAATCCTGGAAGGGACTTCTCTTGTTTTTAAAATTGTTATTTGCTCTAGTACATGCAGAGGAGCAGAATTAGTCAGTTGGAATAGTTTGGTGATTTTGCAGGTACAAAGAAACCCTAAAACTTTCATCCTATATGATAATAAAAAGCAGGTTTGTGACCGGGTAATCTTTTTAGCTGTCTCAGCAGGACAGGGTATATTAGAAGAAAAAGAAAAGCTTTGTCCTATATATGTGCCATTTTGTTCTTTAAAAGAGATACCATAATTTGGAAATAAGTGCATTTGTTGTCACGGGTTTTACAAATAGTGAAGTGGAATTAGAGCATCCTATAAAGTTGTCCTCTCCATTTTGATAAGTGGATGCGGCTGGATTGTATGGGAAAAGCTCTACTGCTCACAGTCTCTTCTAAGTTAAAGCTCTGGTCAGTAAGAACCCATTTCTAAGAGGAACTGCAGGAGAACTGTCTTCAAGGGCTGGTCTCGATGGAGCAGATGTGTGTGCATGAAAGACATTCATCGATACAGACTTTGTGGCCAAAAAATACATTTTCATGTATTCTATCAGAGGTCTCGCCGATCTTGGTCCTGGGGAAAAAGCAAAGATAATAGCGAAGGTCTGTATGTGTGTGTGAACATGTGCAGATGAGTTCTGCTTTTACTTTCTTTGTTATAGATGGTGAACCAGAACCTGCTGATGGAAAAATTATGTTCAGGAAACCAGCCAAACGTTCATCAGAGAAGTTTTTGGACTTCAATGTAAGTTCAAGTAAGAAGATGAAAGAGGCAAAGAAAACTAAGAGAGAAGCAACTACTCCTCAGAGTACATCTAAGCAAGTAAAAAATAGCAGTCTTCTCTCATTTGATGATGAGGAAAATGATGATTAGGAGTTGTATTTTTTTATATTTTACTTACCCTTCTAGGGATCTGAGTAAGATTGAGTGTTTTCCTAGAAATTGAAGCATGGTATCTTGAGTATTCTCTTACTTCGTTATAGTCCAACTAGAGAAACATCGTATAAAACTAGCCAGAGCTAAGTCTTTGCAGTTCAGATGGAACTGTATGAACAGTATGTCATGTCTTTATTTTAAAAGAGAATTTAACCATGTATGTAAAAGCTATTTGAGGTCACAAATGAGTAGCAAAATATGCCTGTACATATCCAGCTTATATAAATTTTCAATCAATACATTTTAAAATGTACTCCCTTACTAAAAATTCATTTCCTCTGTATTTACTGGCCTTAGTTGACAGCGTGTTTTTTACCTGTTATTGTTGACTTGGCATTCAAAAGAGAGAGACTTCATTGTGTGGAACAGAGACCGAAGCTTTCTGCCTCATAGCTTAACAGAAGTTTGCACTAACTTTTGCATGTGTGGTTTGGCGGATTAGCTCTTTGCAGAGCCCTTGCAGTAAGTGAGCCTGCAGTTGCTAAAATCCTGTAGTCTTAATCCTGTCTTTGGTGAATGCAGTCTAAGAAGCATCAAATTAATTTGAATTGATTGTGCTAGCAAGATAAAAAAATTTTGATTGTAGTTCATGGTACCAACTAATGCAAAAGAAAGATGCCTCGACCCTTGGAGATTGTGCACTTTGGTTATCACACTGATGGGCTCAGTGGTGAGGTTTTTTTGAAGTATATTTGGGTACGTTCCAGTTGGGTATGTATGTGCTCATAATTATTTGGGATCTCAAACAGCTTATTTTTAAAAATGTATTTCATCTTTAAGCTGTGGAAAAGCATTATTTTGGTTTTCTTCAAGTAGGAAATTGTAAACAGGAAATGTAAGTTAAGAAATGTTATAACTGTGATACGAAGTTTTAAAATTTTTCAGTTGCCCATGTACAGTACACTGAAGGTGACCATTTCTGTACCAGTTATGTAACAAGATGTGCTGAAATTCAAAATAACACTGAGAGCTGATGAAATTTGGGAGAACAAGGTGGTGGAAATGGGACTAGTGACTTTGAAATTATTTGGAAGTATGGTGTGTTCTGTATCCATATTTAAGTGAGACCTGAGACTTCTGCAGAATTACAGGGTACAAGGCAATGAAAGCAGTTCTGCTGCTGCGTGACAGGACATTCAAAATTATTTGGGCTGTAAAGCTTCATTGAGGAGCAAATTTGGAGTTGCTGTGTGAAACAGCTGGTTTTAGTTTGTTAATCTGGTATTAAACAATAAATTATGTTTTCTATAAGTGGTCCAAAGATATTTTAATGAAAATTTCAGTGCATAAAATGGGATTTTTTTTGTTACCTGATAATGAAGCCTCTTATGACTGCTACCTGTACATACCAACTTCCTGCAGCATAACATCAGATGCAAGTCTGCATACTGTTTCACACTAATTGCCTGAGTGCATGTTACCCTGATTTTGAAAATGAATAGATGTGTTTTCCTTTCAGAAAATTAAAACCAGACTTAGAAAGGGATATTAAAGTCATGTTGTAGCACTGGTCTGATATTAGAACTGCCAGAGAGGTGCAGTGTGACAACCTGATTATTCCCATGAGGACATGTTACATTTGTAAATACCTAATTTGTCTGTATTCTGCATATATTTAAAAAAAATCAAATGTAGGAAGAAGAAATATAGAATCAAAGGTTCCCAGGGATTAATCTTTCCATTTATTTTGTATACTTAAAACTTGTTTGAATCCATTAAAAATATATATATATATACACACCCATGAGAAATCTTGTAGCATTACAGTATACTGAAGGAATATTTGGGCATATTTGAACAACTGAGTAAATTCTCTGACTTGCTGAGGCTCATCTGAAAGGATGAATTAACCATTGACTGCTTACTTAAACTTTTCTGGTTCTGTTCGTCAGCACAAAAATATACTTGCTTACGTTTTTATTGCACACACACTCTTCACTTTAGCTGTAAGGCAGTTTAGGAGACATGGCTATCAAGAAATAAATGCTTGCCAAGGATCAGAGGGAATTTGGATATACCTTAAAATTAGAGAGGGCTTCCCAAATATGCAGCTGATTTGGCATGTTCAGAATAAGATTGAGGTCTTGTTTGAATCTGGTTAGTAATTGGATTTTAACAGAAATTACTATTTCTAGTGAAAGACTTGCGAGACTGAAGTCCAGTAAAAAGAGGGTTACCTCAAAATATTGGGTGCAGTACTTTTGCTTAATCATGCTCCTTGCCCTACAACTTCATGACAGCTGTCTGGAACGCAAATAAATTTATTGGGTTTACTTGGAAATAATACAATGAAAGGCATGTTGTTCTTCAGGCAACACAACAGGGGAAAGAAAGGTGGATATGGAAACCCAGTTTCTTTCCTTTATTCTGACTGTGATTTGTACTGCTCTGACCAGGAGGAGACCTTTGCGTTCATTGTATTTCACTCCCAGTTCACCTAACAGTAACTAATTGGATATATTTATTAAGAGGTGTGAGTGATGCACAAAAGCATTTTAGTCAAGTAGTCATGTGAAAATTCAGTGTTCTTAATGTGACACACCAGGAAAATTACACACGCCATCAACTCCCCATGAAACCTGTGACTAAAGAGAAAAATTACTTGTTCATTTGGGAAAGCAATGTGAAACTGTCTTAAGCAATCACCTGCCTTAAGCAATGGGTCATGGAAAAATAATAATCGCAAGAACTTTCTAATAAAGGGGAAGCCAAAGTGAGCACATGAAACATGGGACTAGGACTCAAATAGACAATTTTTCTGGCTTTTTCTTTCTCTCTCTCTTCGCTGCCCCCATCCCCAGTCCTTTTCCCCACCTGTAGTGGGGAATGTATATATTTTTTTTTCTTGTGGAGCTTGCTCAGCTAAGTGTGAGAGAAGCGCTGTGGAGGAGCAAGGTGAAAGTAGCTGTGGCCTGTTACCTAATATGGGAATCTGGTACAGTTTTTGTTAATACAATCTTTGAGATCTCCCAGTTCATTAAGACTCCAAAACATTTATTGATGGTGATGTTAGTTCTCGCTCTTCTTAGCTGAGCAGTAAGCTGGAACAAACCTGGTGAACTGTAGTAGCATTGCAGCAATGGATGATTACAGTGGAGGCTTTTGATGTTGCAAAGGTGCTTGGATGTCGTCAGGAAAGGTGAGATGCTCTGTCACCTTTCTCTCTTTTGAAGAAACAAGATCTTTCTCTAAATAATAGGAATCAAGGTGAATCATCAAGAATGCATTATTGAGATAGAAATTGCAAAGATGTGGGACAGAATGAGCAAGAAAATGCATGTGTGGGCAGGTGGTCCAAGAGTTCCTATCCTTGGTTATATTTCTAGCCTGTCTGATAAGGTTAATTTTTATCAAATCAAAACAGATCTGTTGGACTGCAAATGGTCATTTCATTGGCCTAAACAGGAAGGGATGAGTCAGAATTCTATTCTGATAGTTTTTGTGTCCAGCACTTCTCCAGGAAATATTATTTGGAGGATCAAAGGCTGTCTTTTGCAGACACTGAACAGAAGAAGCCTGTATCTAGCTGTTTTAATTGCACATTTTTTTAAGTTTCATCACAGGACTTAATGTCTTTTTTTTTACAGTGCTTCAGTATATAATCCTGTTAGGAAGCTGCAGATTTGTAATGAAGCAGGAAGTAGCAATGTCATCGTTTCAGCTGACTGTTTCCCTTGTGCTGTAGTGTATTAACTAAGTAATGCTTCACTTGGCTGTGTAGAGCCAATTGCATTCTCAAGGACGTCAGGCATTCCTGAAGATGAGTCATTACCTTTGGTACAGCACAAGAGGTATCATATGCAGTCTCAGCAAGCGTTTGCCCACTGAAGTTGGTTAATAGCCTATAGCCTTCTCCTGTGGCAAGATGCCATAAATGAATCCTTTGTGCATTCAGCAAACAGAAAGGCTGGTGTATCAACTGCCTCTTCATTATCATCCCTTTCTTCCCATTCCTAGAGCGAGGTGTTAATCTGCAAAGAGATTTTTCATGTCGTAGACCTCCCCTCCCGCCCCACTTCCTTGAGAGCATTCCAGAGGCAGCAGTCACAAGGGTAGCCATTAAAACCAGGGGAGAAACACCACAGGGTTTTACGTGAGTGACTGCAGCCTCCTGTAGACTTCCTCAAGATTTTGAGAACCTACAAAATCTCAGAGCCAGCCCCTGGGAAGTAACTTCCTCCTGGGGAAAATGGATGGGACCAATCAGGAAAATGACGCAAGATTGAATTCTACAGTGTTTACCCTGCTATCGCTCCTTATTTTTTGTTGGAGGTAAAGCAACAGCTGGCAAAAGCAGTTTTTCCTCTGTCAGGAGATGTAAAGTGGCTTTGGTGCCACTCCAATCCATATGGCAAAGGATTCCTTTTCCTTGACTCCCATGGCAGTCCTCAGCGCAATGCCTGATTAATTAAGGCCATGGGCAAGAGGGAGCTACCTTGTAATAGGCAGAAGTTATTAGAGGAAGGTGTTGTCAAGCCTCCGTGGGGTAACGGTGATCACTGCACACTTTTAGTTTTGATATCATAAAAGAGTTGTTCCCTTAGGGACAACATAGTAACAACAAACTTTAAAAGGGCAGATTATAAAACTAAGAGGAAAATAGTTAACAGCAGGCTGAAGGGCAAAGAGAAGTACTTAAAAACCACAGAGATCTGCCTGGAGGCTATTTAAGAACATTGTATTAGAGGCACAGATGGTTTGTACACCTCTGAGCAAAAACATAGCGTATGAGGAAGAATGAAACTCACAGGGTTATGTGGGAGAAAAGCCTGAGTATAGAGAGGTTGAAAACGCATCCCTTAAAAATGACGACTGTCTGAATGACAGACTAGGAAATGTTATCAGGAGAGTAGAAAGAGCGGGAAAGCGTCAGTGCTAAGAAAAAGACTACACTGAAAAAAAAACACCGAAAAGAGTGATTCTAATACTGTTCCGAGCCCTTTGCTTTTGAAAACTGGGCTGCTCCAGATGAGACTTCACCAGAAAAACAGGGATGCTCTTAATCTGAGTTAGCTAGCACAAACCAAAATCTCAATAATGCCAAAGCAGTTTTAATATGTGACTAGGCCAAATTTAAGAGTAAAGGAGCCTATTCAAACATAGTTTCTCTATACTAGGACTTTAATTTCACCTTTTGTTAGATTCAGTGCCAAAAATGATGTTTTTAATCTTTGCTGAAGAAGGTGGAGATGAAAAAAAATCAAACACTCCTAAAAACTCTAATTTTAGTAAAAGCAAAAAGTGTGCATTTTTTCTAGTACAGCTTTGGGCTGAGAGGGATACTCTCTGATAAGGATGTAGTGAGATTTGCAGAGCTTTTTTGCACGAATGTGTAATTGGGCAGATGGAGCGTTTTGTTGTCATGTATCTGAGAACAGGAACACACTGATTATAAATTAGAAGGGGAACATCTCAAGTATCACAAATCTGATGATGTGTTCAAAAAAGTGTCCTTGTGAAATCAATGAAAGTTATTTTCTGGTTTAAAACCAAGGAAAGGCAGGGGAAGGTTAGAACAACTATTTTGGCAATAAAAATCTGATGCACACAGTCTCAGTGGGACTAGAGCCCTGGCATCTAGGCTGTTTTATTCTGCCCTGTTAAATTGAAACAAACAATTCAGCTGCCTGAGTCTCTTCTTTTCTCCTCTGACGTGCCAACTATCTCGAGAGAAGAGATTAAGCATTGTTCTGATCAGTGCCACAGCAGCGGCAGCAGTTTTATAATTTAAGGGCTGCATAAAATTTATGGAGCACTGAGAAGAGCTTAAATCAAGTTTATGATTTTCATAAATTATTGCAGGCACATGATATTTGTGTAGAAAGCCAGTGGTGTTTGAACTGTTTATCCAATGGACAACAACATTCAAAATAGGGATTTTTCAAAGGCACATGTGGGAATTATGCATTAAGAGTTTGATGGGAGTTAGAAGGTTTGTTCCTTTGAGCTACTTAGTACCCCACTATTACTTTTTAATCATGCCAAATTGTTTCAAATACTTTTGGTAAAAATCAAAATTAGAAGAAGGTCAAATTCACAGCAATTTTTAAATTTCATTGCTATTACGCTTAATGTGCTTATAAACAGTGGGGGGCTAACTTGTAATTCTATTTCAGGTGAAAAACCACTTTGGCACTTGAAGAGTTAACTCTTTTCTTACCACAGTGTAGTTTTGGGTTGTTGTTTAGGCTCCATTACTGTGAGGAACCTTGTTCTGTCCCTGCTTAAGGGTGTTCCTGCAAACCACTCCAGCTGCTACAGAGAAGGATCTGCCTGTAGACCAGAAAGAGAAACAATACCTGGTTCCTCGTCACACATTTCAAGATTATATACTACAAATATAATTCCATACATTACAGATACGATGAATAGAGATTGAACTTTCCTTCCGGACAGCTAGCCAAGGTGGAGCTGATAAGATACGGTTCCCATTTCATCCTATTTGGGGTATAATTGGTGCTTGAAAGAGCCCTCCCCTCACTGGGCATTATGCCCATCAGGATGCAGAGAGGTTGGAGACCTTTCATCATATCGGGATGCCTCTGAGCTATAATATTCGGTGCTTAATTTTTTCTGTTTTAAACTTCCCCAACTCCTCTAAAAAGAAACCATTGTGTTTCAGATTATTGCAGACTGAATATGCTAAACATGATATTAATGGGAAGAACCATTACTGAATTCCTCTGTGTTGGATGGGCAGCTTGGGCTAAATTATTTTCTGATGTTACTCCATTGCTCTCAATAAAATTATACTGATAGATACATGAGCTCCTTACTAAACCTGAACAAGGCAGTCTGAGGTGAATAGGTTTAAGTTCAAGGAAGTGAAGCGCTGGACACGTCAGGATCTTGCCACTGAATTCCTATAGCCAACAACATACATAAATGATGGGAGCGACTGACTCAGTGGTCATTCTGCAGGAAGGCATCTGTGACTGCCGTGAATTAAAAATTGAACACAGGCCACGGTGTGAGGAAAGCTAATGCAATTTCAGCTCTATAAATAATGTGTCATGGAGAAGAAATGTGAAGTAATCCTACCTTACTTATTCTCTGCTTCAGACTTTAGCTGGAGTAATGCGCCTACTTTTGTGCACTATACTTCAAAAAAGAAAAATGTGGACCAATTGGAAAGTCCAGCAGAAAGTAGTGCTATTGATCAGAAGTCTAGAAAACATGACCTGTGAGGACAGATTGAGAGAAGTGGGTTTATGCATCTAGAGAAAGGAGATGCAGGGGAGGGAATAAGAATGTGATACCCGTCTTTAGATATGTAAAGCTTGCTGCAAAGAGGAAAGTAATAAATTGTTCTCTGTGTCCGCTGGGAACACAAAAAGAACTAATGGATTTAAATTGCAGCAAAGGAGATTTAAGGCAGACATTAGGACAGGCTTTCTAGCTGTAACAGTAGTGAAGTACTGAAACAGATTGCCTGGGGAGGTTGTGGAATCTTCATTGCCAGACGGTTTTAAGAACAGGTTAGACAAACATCTGTCAGGAATGATTTGGGTATAATTGATCCTGCCTTAGGGCAGAGGGCTGGACTAGATGACCTCGCAAGGTCCCTTCCAGCCCTATTTTCTGTGGTTCTCTCATTAGGAAGGCTGATGTGATATTCCTAGGACCTCATCATTCCTTTTAAAAGCAAAAACATGCTGTAGCGATGCCAAGAGTTAAACTGACAATATCTGGGAAAATCCAAAGCTTAAGGTTGATACCCCACCCTTAATTATTAACACTTGAATGTATGTAACACTTGTTCAAAGGCTAAATACTTGGAGATTACACAACTGAGTCTTTTATGACCAGACTGTGATCTTTGCAATAGCATAAGAATCTGTTTCTTCTAACGTGTATTAATCTTGCATATTGCACCTTCCATTTCGTCATTTGAGTAAGTAGCAGGCATTGGTCTTTAGCATCTAACATATTGCAGGTGGGGTCACTCTCATTTCGCATGCCATCACACGTTCGACCACATGCTGTGCTTCCACTCACTCACTCCAGAGCTTATTCTTCCACTCCAATTTATCATGACGCTAGCGCTCAGCTTCATTGCGTGGCTGTGTTTAAATCACCAATACCGCTGTTAGTGTGGTTGGTACACTTCTTTCCATTCTCAGACACTGGATATTCCTCCTGCTGCTTTCTGCTCACATGTTCTTTTATTCCTGTTGATAAATTTCATTTTCATCTGTCTTTTGCTGCTTTCCCTTCAAGCTGTGCTTGCGTTACAAACCGGTTCAGCAGTTTAGCAATTGGATTGCATCCAAATATTACCAAATGCCACATCTTTTAATATCAAGCAGAGCAGCTTGAATTTTCTTCCTCAGAGTGCTGTAAAAGACACACTGGCATGTTTTCTGTGCAAATGCCAAAAAAAAAAAAAGTAGTTTTAACAAAAGATGGGGGTGTGAAGCAAGCTGAAATGTCTGTATTCCCAGAATTTTGTGTTTTCCCTGATTTCAGGTTTTAGTTCATGACCCAGCTGCTGATTTATGTAACTCAGTGGAACTATGCCAGTTTCAAGCAGCCAGGAATTTGGCACTGTCACTTTGGTGACTGGTGGTACCTTAGTGTTCAGCGATGTGACCCCGTATGTTTTTCTCCCCAAAGGCCATGCCTGGCCATTGATGATCACAGTTATTGCCAAGTCCTCAGGTTCTAAAAAATCCTATCAAACCATGAAGTGGGGTTATCATATACATATACACACACACACACGTGTGTGTGTGTATATATATATATATGTATGTATGTATGTGTATATGTATATTATATACTTGGTTTGAGTTTGGCCTTTCAGCGTTCATGGCTTTTGAGCTCTTCTCTACAGCTACATGGAGAATAGAACCTAAAGTAAAGATAAAAACAGAGTAAAACTGGGCTTTTCACACAATCACAGAATGCTTCCAGAAGCTGAGACCTGAAAAAATTCAACAATGAAAGCTGGTAACATTATGACTGGATATTTGGCCATTAAATTGTTTTACTGCATCCAGCAGAGAGAAGGATACTATCAGTTGTTTTTCATAATGATGAAATGCTTGTTGGGGTGCTCTTAAGACACCCTTTCCTCTATGTATTTTCGATATTCGCTTGTTACAGACTGACCATATTCACTGAAGCTGTGGGTACTGCATGAGGTTTGCCGCAGAGGAGGACTTCCCTTGATTGCTGTGGGCTTTGGATCAGAGTCAAGAGTAGCCTCTGCCATGGTTGCCCATCTGTTTCACTCGAGACTTGCCCTTCACATGTTTTGGAGATAGATGGACAAACAATGCAGATATCCTGGTGCATCCAGATCATGGCTACCTTCCTTGTCTTTTTTGTGCATTCTCTGTGCGTATTCCTCAGCTTCTGCTGTGGTTGTGTAGGTGGGGATTAAAGTGCAGCTCTGGGTCAGTGCTCCAGAACCCGTGTGCCCTCTAAGTTTCAACTTAAGATGCATTGGCTCAGCACAGGTCTTTGTCTGAGGGCGGATTTCCCCCACGTCACTTGTTTCTACTTTGGGCGTTGCATTGCTCAAAACACTCATTTGCTCTCCCCTGTGGGTACAGTCCATGGCAAAGCATCACTTGACCTTGAAACGCAGTTTCATTCATTTTGCCCATTGGTTAACACTGAGAGTAAGATGAAGGTAAACCTTGTTATTCGGACACTGCGACAGGGATCATTTTCTGCTCCTGTCACATGTTTTCTGGGTAATACTGGTTCTTAATGTCTTGTTTTCCCATATTGGCTGTTCACCGTATACCATAGCATGAGGAGAATAATAATTTTTTCCTACCGCTTTTATGTCTAACTTGCCTATTTACATATGGTGGCAATTTTTTTGGATTGCGAGTGCCCCAATGCATTTTTCCTTGTACCTCTTGGGCCATTTGCTCTTTAGTTCCTCCTCCCCGCCTATAGCCTCAGAACTGAGGCTAACGTGTCACCCAGCAAATCTTCCCCGCGAGGAGGGAAGGGGCCTGTTCATTGCACCTCCTGAGCAGAACCAGAGCGAGCATTTGCCCTGCAAGCCTGTTTCTCAGATTCAGTGAGGTAAGGTGTTTGCATCCTGTCGCACCTCTGCAAACCTCCTGTGTTGTCCTCTTTGCCCTCAGCTTTGGGTTGGCACAGGCAGAGGCTGAAAGTGCCTGTGAATGCTGCTCCACCATTCCCCCACCTCTTCTGAACCTCTAAGGAGTTCAGAGTCCACGGTGGCTGCAACACCAGCTGGATTTGGGTTTTCAGTGAGTTAGAGACTTTTATGTGTGGATGCTAGCTTTTTTAAGGCACCTTTCAGTGCTTGATAGCCTGTGTAGGCTCTAATAAATAAATGCTTTTATCTCGGGTGTTGGCTTTAGTGCAGTCATTCAATACCACACGCACAAATACATACCCATGGATCTTGTTGAGCTGTGTGGTTTAAAAAGCCAGTTCCTGGGTGATAGTTTGAAGGACAACACTCCTGCATTATGAGTTTACACAGCACCTACCCAGAGGAGCCCTAATCTGTGCTACAGACTCTGGAGTGCTACTTTAGTACGAAAAATAATAGTAATTTGTAAATGAATCAGGGAGATTTTAAAATCAATTTTCTTCAGCAAACAACAATTATTGAAATGGTTGCAGGTATCGCTGAGGACTGAGTGTATAAAACGCTTCAAGATACGGAATTGGATTCTATAAACATATAATTCTTTTATCAATAATTTTTATAAGCAGGCTGCTTTCTACACTCTCCCTTTTGCCAAAACTCTCCCCTCTATTATATACTGAGATCATTTCCCTCTTGGATAGCTGCGGATTTGTTGGTATACAAATTAATTTTGTTATTGACTAGAGCGAACATTTGGAGGATAAGAATGCCATTGCTATTCATACCTAAAGGTAATCAATACAGGTACAGAGGAATAAATATTTTCTAACCGAGTAAGCATCCTCTCTAGCGTTATTTCCTTTTTCTACAACGGACAGGACTGTATCCTGGCTGCTGTACGTGTCAACAAAGCAGTGAGAGGCAATAGCATTTACAGCTTGTTACCAAAGAAGGATCACGAGAGAGAAACTTCTCTCCTGGTCTTGCTTCTGACCATGTTCCAGCTCAGAAGTTACTCACTCATAACCTATGCCTACTCTTTGATTTCAGTGGCAGTAATTATTTGTCCGTCATCAGTTTGTTACCCACAAACCAGTGGAGAAGAAATAAATCCCTACGTGAAGTGGCCTGACATCTGCTTGGGAACGGCAGAGAGCAGTCTGTGACTACAGCGTTTGAGAGAGAGGATGTGAGGGGATATTACAATGAAGTGGTGTGATTTACATCGGCCTGGGACCTGTCTGCAAAACGAGTCTTTTTAGCACATAAAAAGCAAAGGAAAGGGGAAAGAATAGCAAAAAGTGGTGCCGTTTGCCCTGTTCTTGGCCTATTCCCCTGGCCAGCTCCAGCTACTCCCAACCGATAGTTGGTGCCGTTTGTGGTGTCTCAGGCTTTTCTTGCTCAAAGGCACCCAGGAGATTTGCACTCGCCTGTAGCCAAATTCTGCCTTAATTTACACCTGAAATCAGTCAGGGGCTGAGAGAACGTCAGAGATGAATTTTGCTTTGCTTCAACCGACTGGTCCTTTCACGGAGCGGGAGGGAGGAGGCCGCCGGGTGCCCCGCCAGCCTCACGCAGCACCCTCCACAGCGCCGAAGCGATTTTGGGGGCCCTGTGTGGGCTTCGTCCCCTCGGCTCTGTCGGCTGAGCGAGGGCCGATGCCAGGGGCGGCGGACAGGCAGCGGTGGCCGCGGCTGCCCAGCTGCTCCGGCGAGCCCGGCTGCCCTTCGCAGAAAGGCTTCCTTCAACGCATTCCCTTCAGCTAACAACCCGGCCGAGGCCGCTGCGCCGGCCGCCCTTTCCCGCCGGGGCGTCGCGGTCCGGGCGGCGGCGGCGGCCGATTGCAGCGCGGCGGCGGGCCGGCAGGTGGCGGCCGCGCCTCAGGCAGCGGGGCGGGGAGGCCGCCTCGGCGGCGGGGCGGGCCGGGCCGGGCCGGCGGGGCCGGGCCTGTTTTCCCGGGGGTTGTCTCCGGTTCTGCCGTTACGCGCAGCCCCCGGCATCTGGCGCTCGAAGAGCGCGGCTCGGCGGCGCTGCCGGCCCGCAGGACCCGCGCCGGAGCCTGCGGCCCGCCGCCCTTCCCCGCCCGACCTTTCATCGCGGCGGGGGGCCTGGCCGGGAGGCAGCGCGGGTTTCCTTGGGGCTGTCAGCAGAAGAGTTGCGTGGCGGAAGGCTGGGGTTTTAGCTTTTTTTTTTCTTTATTTTTTCCTTATTTCCCCTCATGTCTTCCCTTTTTTCTCTTTCCCTCCCCCCTCTCCTACATATCTAGGGTAACACCTGCTGCTCGGGTTTATATTTAATTTGGGATGAGCGAGGAACAAAGTGCTCCGAGGGGCAAAATACAGCGATGCCGGCCTCTGGTGACACAGCTGCGTTTCTTGGGTTGCCGGTGCGGGCTGCCCGTTGGGGGCTGCACCGTGGGGCAGCCGTCGCAGCCCCGGTGCCCGCTGGTCCCCATACGGTGCTCCCGGCCGCCGCACTGGCTCCTGCCACAGGCTGTGCCGCCGTGGGCGAGCGGGAGCCGGGGCCCGGGGCGCCTCGCTGAGGGTGTCGGGCCTCAGGGCTGGCTGGCCCCGGGGTGAGGATGGGGATGGGGACTGGGACGAGGCACGCCAGGGCTCGCACGCTGCTCTGGCCGCTGACCTCCACGACCCAGGATTAGTGGCCTAATTGATGGTCAGCGTTGGTCGGGGCGGATGGGCGATTAACTGCAGGGAGGATGGGGGCCTGCCTGTGGAGCACCCAAAAAAAAGACCAAAAATAGGGCTTAGCGGGACAGCCTTAAAATTCAATGAAGAGAAAACATAGTGGAGAAGATTCCCCTTTGCGACACAGGGTACTGGTTATGGGCTGTATCTTGCAGTTGTTACACACAGAGGTGGAAGCTTAGTCATGTGGAAAGTCGCCACTGGCTTCAGTGGCAGCCTCTGTAATCAGCCCCACAGGGTGTAGCACAATTCTGTGTGCCGCTGTCGAAACTTTAGTATCATCAATGTCTAAATCTTTCAAGTTCTCTTTGATTTGGCTAGCTCTATTTGCAGCACCTGCCATCTATTCACGTTATTTATGTCTTTTCTCCCAGCACAGATGTGCCCAGAACTTTATTAAGCAAAACAAACCAGAGTTGAATGCTTAGGCTGAAGTGCAATCTGTAATGCAAAAGGAAAGGCCCTAGTAAGGTGTGATTTCTAATATGTCATGAAGTGCAGAAGAGTTCAGGTCAAGTAATCAATATTTGTGGAATTGCAGAGTAAAATTTCCAACTACTGAATGTTTGATACAGGGCTGTTTAATCATTAGACCTTGTATACTTACATTGAGCCTGTATGCATAGGTGATGTCTTAGAAAGGCACTGTGTGCTGGAGACATAAAAGTAATTCTGGAGGTGAGTTAGGTTTTCTGCTATCTCTGAATCTGACCTGTTACGGGAATAGGATCCATGCACACATCAGGTAATGAAACAAGCACAATACGATATGGGAGAGGAGCTCATTTAAATGGATCTGCCATTTGGTGGCTGCCTGACTACTCACAGCTTCTCCTCTGAGTGCCAGTCCTTTCCTTTCTGAAATGAGGACAGTAAGATAGCTGTCCTTTTAAAAACATTATGAAACCTCTGGTGAGCATTTTCACATGCTGTTTTCTCTTTGTTTTGCAATTGTATTTTTAAATAGAAGTGGGCAGCAACAGATTTTGAGCCAAACATTTATGTTAGACATAGGTCAAAAGCCAGTCCTATGTGCACAAGGTCCACCTTTCTTCTTAAGCTACTAATTTCATAACCTTGAACGCTTTTCAGAGACCTCTGTAGACTTAACTGAATAAAACCAAGGGATGAACAAGTAATTTTATTTCTCAAGCAAATACATATGTCTGTATTATTTACCACAAATGTCTGAAGTTAAGCATCAAAATTCTTGTTTGGCATCTGAATATCTATTCTCTGTGCTCTCATCTTTTTTTAGGTGGTAGCTTTTTAGTTTTCTGAAGCAGAGGCCAGTCCTTTCTCCATGACAACTTCCAATTTCTCAGCAGTGTGCGCAGTGCAGGGTGCAAGGAAGGTAAAGGAGACCATCTCACCTGCACTGGGGTTGCTTTGCTGCAGCAGAGCAATTTCTTTAAGCACTGTCTCTCTTGAGCTTTTTGAGGCGTTGAGCAAAGGTTCCCCAGCCCCACAGTTGGCTGCTGTGGTCCTGCTGATGGGGTTACACCAAGACAACATTGAGACTCATGCCAGAGAGCAGGGAGAGGAGAGGAAGAAACATGATCTCTCTCTAGACACTTTTATTCTACCCTGCCTTCATATCACTGCCCCTGGGAAGCATAATTTCTGTGTAGGCTGTCTGTCTTCACCCGTGAGGGAGGCTGACAGCGGTAAGCCAGATGCCAAGGCAGCAGAGCCATCACTGCTCGTTATTCCTTGAGAAGGATAGGGCCTGTGGGAATAGCTATGCTGTTGCCACTGAACCAGCGCAGGCCGGCGATGATGCCAAGGCCACTGCAGTGAGGTCTCGCTTAAAGCTGCAGTTTTACCTTCTCTCCTTTCTCTGCCAGCGTGGGCAACTGCTTACCTTGCTTGTGCCTCCAGTTGGCCCTCTTTATACCCCCAGTGATGACAAGGGACTCCCAAGTGAAAACTATTACAAATAAACGGGTATAAATATCTGTTAAGACTTACAGAAAGTAATGCTACTGGTAATTAAATTGGCAACCCCATCTGCAGTGCAGCTGGCCAGCGTTAGCTTCACTTTACTTCGGCAGCTGTGTCCACGCTGTTGCAAAGTGAAACTTAAGTTCCCCTTTGCCTGTGAGGCGGGCACTGAGCCTGTAAACGTAACTCTTTGAAGCCAGGCCTCTTTACGTGGCTAAGCACGTCTAACGTGCTCCAGTGCCACCAGGCACAGACGGGGAGCTGGGCCACAAACTAGCTGTGGGGGCAGCGGAGCTCACTGTAACTAAAGTCACTCCAGAAGCTGGTCTTTCAGAGAGGTCCAGATGAAACCAGAGAGGCTGTTTGCTCCATGCAAAATAAAGGTTTAAAAGCTCAGGCGTCCTTTCTAATCTATAGCGTGGGGGTGTGGGGGTGTGTGTGGTGTTTCTGATGGTCGTATCATGGATATTGCTCTATTTCAGGAAGTCTGAATGTGGGGCAGTTGTGCCCCCCCCCCCCCCCCCCCAGTGGGGGATCACAAACAGGTGCCAGGGTTTTATGACCATCCGGGCCTTCTCAGGTTGCGAAACGGGTGGGGGAATCCCTTCCAGATCCTGCCCAGCTGGGAAGGGGATTCCTGCTGTGGAAAAGGCTGACAACCCAGCTCTGCTCTAATTATAGCATCAGAAGGAGGCAATATTAGAGGTACGGATGATGGAGGGTATTTACTGCCCCCCTCCTTTCTCCGGGAAGCACTTTCTGTTCTTTGCACCTAGTTTTAGCAGCTCAGGAGTACTGAAAGCTCAAGAGCTCCTGGTGCTTAAACCAAAAATGAAACAAAGAAAGAGTGAGAGAAGGTTGATTCAGTTTCTTGTATAACAGTCTCCACCCTTCAAACTCCGGGATAAGCGTTTGCAGAATGAGACCCTTCAGTGAAACGCAGGCTTTGAATTTCAGGCCCAAACTTCTCCCACCATATGCAAAGACTTTGTCATCGCACTGAGCCTTGTCATCACATCTGCTTGATCAAAGCGTTCCTGAACAGAAAGTGGGGGTTGCGATTGCCAAGCAGAAAAAAAAAAAAATAGTAGCTGTATGCCTTATCCAAGCCCGTCTTGGTCTTATGGCCGCACTCACAATAGGTGCCGCCTTTGCCTGCAGAGCCAGTATTTAACACCTTTGTTTACAAAAGCTCCAGATAACCTCCTCTGCAGGAGGTGCTACAGAAAAGCAAGAGTCTCTCCTAGCTTATTCAAACAGAGCCCCGGGGTTTCTGAAGAATGTACAGGAAGCCCTGTCCAGGAATTAATATTCCCACCGTCCCTTACCTATTTGTCAAAACTTAATTTTGTTTAATGGGGTTTTTAAATCCGCGCAGTCTTTTCCACATCCCTTCTCCTCCACCCTGTGGTAGTTCGTTCCTGGACTATAAGCATTTGCACTGGCCAAACGTATCAGTGGATTTAAAAAAATGAAACAGGTACTTTACATGTAATTAATTTAGTGATTTGCTCAGCTGCTGATTCACGTGCATAACCTCAATTAACATTAATGGGAGTTATGTAGGCATGTCAAGGGCAGAATAGACCCCTAATAATCTAACATGGAATGTTATTACATTACTGCTGTAATTATATCCTGCACACACATCATTTCTACTTTGCTTCATGAACTGCTCTTCAAATGCGGTCGCTACTCATCTGTTATGCTGTATGCATTAATGCCGAGGTTACGCTAAGCGTTATCCTTCCTTCTTCATTGTTCTGCTGCCTGTCCACAGCAGATACGTGTAGCTAAATAAGTAACCAGGCAGTTGGTGTTTTGCAAAGCTACAAGTTTTGTTTTTTCAAGGTGATATTGGAAGCCAGAAACAATCATAAAAACAACAAACCTCAGCAGAACAGCATGTCATCTCTCCTTCAGCATGTTATTTTTATTTATTTTTAATTGGAATCTGAGCAAGCATGTCTGAGACACCTTTAGGCTCACGGTCAAAGAAAGTCAGGCGTCCATGAATCATACCTCTCAAGGAGGCGTGGAAACGATTCTGCTGTTCCAGAGGTTTTTTGGTCTTTGTTAAATGCTTCCTTTTTCAGGGGGGATTGAGAGAGGGTGAGTGGTCCTCTCCTGGTGCACCAGTTGGATGTTACTGGAAACTAAAGAAATTGAGAAAAATGAACATTATCTAACTAACTGGTACAAATAGCAATTTTCAGGTGGTCTAGCTTAACACAGCTGGCTCAGTCTGTTCTGCCTCTTGTTCTGTCCAGTGAAGTGCAACTGCTTTCCAGTTTTGGCTGTGGGATATGTTCTGCCTCTGCGTTTGTACCACCGCTCTCTGAACTGTCACATGCATTTCAGTATTTTTGTCTCAAGGCTCTCTCCTGCACTTCTGCAGAAGATAAGGCCTAATACATTTCCGAGTATGTGGGTTACTGTTCAAACCTGCGTATTTGTAGCAGCACAGTCTATCTCTCTGCAACTCATCGTCAGCGCCCTGTGGCCATCTTGCCGTGACAATCGTGCCCACTGCCTGGGGTATGATGCTGTGGAATCAGAGGTAAGCACAGTACGCCTGCACCTTTACAGGATCACACAGCTAAGCCACATAGTTCAGATTAGCTTGGCAATTAAGGGGTAGTGAAAAGCAGCGAATCCTTAATGCTGACGGACAACATGGCACTACTTACTTCATGAAAAGGGAAAAAAGAAGCACTTGCAAAAACTTGAACAGTGTGAAACAGCCAAAGCCCCCAAGTTAACGCACTTTTAATACAATCACCATCAGGCAGGCGGCGTGTTCCTGGCTGAAGGTACTGGCTGATACCAACATCCACCAATCGCTTATCGAGGAATTTGGTTTTACTACTTCTGTTTGTGTAGGCCCTAATGTTTGTTAAAGTGTTTGCTAAAACGGAGCTCTGTTTCCAAGGTAACAGCTACCTAACTTTATTACTAAAACTGCACTAATTCAAACAGGGATCTGAACAAACAGATTCATGTTAATTTCAAGCTCCATTAAAAACACAAGGAAAAAAAAATCAATGTTTGCCAAATGGAAAAAGAAAAGAAATCAATAAAGAATTTTTATTTTCAGCCTTTTAAGTGGGGTTTTGTAAACAATAGAGGTTAAAAAAGTAAAACTACATGAGAGCAGTACACAGCATCCTTGTAAGCTGTACTGTAAACAGGAGAACAAAAAGATTCAATGATAATTTAGGAATAATTATTAGGGCTGTAAAACCTTGAGAAACAGAGGCACAGAAGTAGAATGACCTGTCTCAAGCCATGTGCAGTCAGGTCTCCTAACATCTTGTCCAGTGCCCCTGGGCTGTGACTCAAGAGCGATGACCAAAAGCCTCAGAGAAGAGCAAAGGTGTGATTGTATCACGTCCTATATTACTCTAAATAGTGTGGGCGACAGCAGCTGTGCCTCTGTTACCGCCGGGGCTCTAACATTTGCTAGCAACCAACATACAAACACTCCAGGGATCTTGGTTATGTGGTTTGATTCCTAACATATGCCAAAGGCCCCGCTGCCCCCGTTTTCCCCGCCGTCGTTACCCTTGCCGGGAGAAAGGCAGGTACGCTGGCACGTGCTACGGGCACACTTGCAGTCTGCTGCGTGGGCACAGCCAGCGGCATGCTGGCACAGTGACAGCTGGGACTGTCGGGTGACACGTGCTGCTCAAAGGGGTCTTGGGGATGGGGAATCGCTTGCGGTCGAGACACCAGCTAAGCACTTGGGAGATCTGCATCCCTCTCCTCCCTGCTCTGACCCTCTGTGCTACACCCCCCACCCCCCCCCGCCCTCTAAAATGGGGGTCAGAGGTCTCGGTTTCCTGATGTAATTTTGAGGCTAAATCCATTATTATGGGCAGCTATGTGGAAGGCAGCAAGGCTTGGAGGACGCCGAGTGAGCTGTTTTTGAAATCAGGCCTTTGCATGGTAGCTCAGCCATTGGCTCTTCATGCTTTACATGACATTTGTCTGACACCAGAAGCCCCCATTCCTTTCCTTTCAACTGAAGGCTGTCTTGGCAGGTCCATGAGTTTTGAAGCTGTTTGTTAGAAAAAGATTTTCACAAGGAGTAACAATGACTTTTCCCCTTCACTGGGCTATATCTTTTCCAGTTTTCCACTGTTAATAAATATTCTCATCTCCAAAATGTAGATGGAGGAGAGAGAGGTATAGAGAGATAGTTTTTCTGAATTCTCCACACTAGTGTGTTCCCTAGACAAAATATTGTTTTGTTGTTTAAAAGATTGAAAATAAGTGACCCTAACCTTCAAGTGCCTTAAGTGCAGGTACTGAGAGTTCCTGATGGAAGTCAGTTGTTCAAGGCCCAAGTTATTTCATTATTTTCAAGAACAGGATGTTTCATTCCTTTCTCTAAAACATTAACTACTGACCACTGTCAGTCTCCTTGACGAGTGAAATTTTAGATAGGTGTGTGATAGTAGATTTTACCTTCCCGACTAGAAAACAGTGAAGGTAACATCACATGCGTGCCTCTTGGGCAGAGCTCTACCATGTGAATAGCACATGATCTAACTCAATGGGGCTCTCCAAAAAAAGGAGGTAGGGCACAGAGTATGTAGCCAGTGCTTAGACCCCAAGCATCTAGTTTTTCGTCTTTACCTTCTTGGTACCTGTAAAGAAAAAAATCTGAGATTGAGAAGATGAAAGGCAAAATCTGTTGGGTGTACACCGATAAGGTCTATCTGGTAAAGAAACAGTGCAAATGGGACAAAACCAATCTATGGCACAATGCAGTAGTTGATTTGTAGTTATACTCCTAAGAATTGGAATGCCTTTCAGAACACAGTAAAAGACATCGCCAAGTAAAACCTGAGTGCAGCAATCCTTTGAAAGAAGGGACTGATGACCACAGAAGTCTCTGGCAACATTTGAGATGATTTTTGTCAGGACAGCTGGTTTCTCCTCTCATTAGTCTTTTGGAGAGGCACCCTTTATTAAAACGGCACGATACCCCTTTTCCTCCCTTCCTCTCCCCCTTCTCTAGCCACCTCACTAGTATTACATTGTTTGCCCTGTATTCTAAATGGCATTTACTTTAAATCTTCTTTGATTCAGTTACTTCACCTTGGCATCCCATCAGCTGGCAAACACAAGTAATGAAGTGAAGGGAACATAGTTAAGTTGATATCTTAAATGCACACAAATCCCACATGCTGTGGCAACAACAAAATGAATAACAAACACACTGCATGAAAATCCTCTTAAGTTCCTTTTTTTCAATTCCAGCCTTGCATACAACAGGAGGAACACCTTAAAAAATAATCCCTTAATATTCCTGAACTAACAGCCTTGGCATGAGGCACAGGATGGTCGTCTTATGCTTCTCTGCATATCTCAGACAATCACAGCTGCTGCTAGTAAATTAATGGCAGCAAGGGGGTTGGGAGAGGGAGAACGAGGAGAAAAAAGGGAAGTGGAAAGCCTCGTAGGTGGCCTTGTCTCCGCCAAAACTAAATATTTTCATTGGAGCTTTTTCCATTCAACAATTGGCAGCTTTATCCAGAGGCCTTAAACAGACAGAAAAATTCTTACTGTTGTAAGAATGACTGCTCATGGGATGCAGCACTACCTGCTAAAGTACATGAATGAATATCTGTTTAATAATAGAATTGTTTTCTCCTAAGGTGCCTTTCTTCTTTCTTTTCTTTTAAATTCTTGCCTGCTGGGTCTGCCTGCTTCCCTTTGCCCTAGAAATTAAACCTCGGTACTTTCTTTTTGCAAGATTTATGCTAGAAATGTTGGCTGGTATTTCATTGTCAGTCAGGGTGTGATTCTGCTGTGACATTTCCAGCTAGATTTTTATGGCAGCTGCAGTTAAACCAACATCAAGCATAAAAACAAGCATTTTTTTTTCCCTGGCAGAGTTCATTTACATCAGTGAACCAGACTAAAAGGTGCACTACTACCCAAAGCACTTTTGCCTGGTATTATTTACATCTGCCCCAGAGGGCTTTGCTAGGATGGATGTAGCTGGACTGCCAGTAGCTGAAATGGGGGGTGTGGGGGTGGGGGTGTGTGTCTGTGCATGTGTGCATGGAGGGTGGTTGAAGTGCAGAGTGAATAGTGAAAGAAAAAATGAGTTCTAATATGCAATCTGTTGTTCTGGTGCTTGGGTAAAAAAAAAAAAACCAACAAAAAAAAACCCCAAAACAACAAAAAAAACCCAAAAACCAAAGTGCTGAAGTTTGGAGAGAAATTGTCAGGGCATCCTGACACGTTGAAGACCAGCTGACTCACACTGTCTGTTGGATTCAGTGGAGGTGGCTGAAGAGGCTGCTGACTTCTGCCTGCCCACCTCACTTCAGCCAGAGCTTATTGCTGTCAGAAGCAGGCCATGATAGAACAACTGACCGGGTTGTTCCTCAGCTGTGCCAGGTAACAACCTACCATATTAATTTGATTGAAAGCAATTGTTCCCAACAAAGGCTTTATTTGTAACAGTCCTGTAAAAGAACTGATTTTCATTGTCAAAGCTTCCAGCCTGCTCTGGACTTTTCCAAATGGATTAGAAGGGTGGACAGAGCATGCAGGAAGAGTACTATTAAGCTAGAAAGTGATTTGATAGCCACAGTCAGTACTTTAATCAGCAAGGACAGTTATCCTTGGGGCTGAAATCCGTAGTGCTAATAATCAATGGCCAATGGCTCTTTTCTTCACCTCCATCCCGCCTTAATGAAAACAGAGCCCACAAAATCAGTGGTGAAGGGACATACATAGGAGGAAAGGAGAAAAAAAACATAAGGACATGCCAGGCAGGTCCTGTGGTGGTGGGAGGGAGGGATGGATCCTGGCCAAGCAGAGGGAGAACAGTGGGAATGGAGGCATGCAGGGCCCCAGCATGCAGGAGACTAGGAAGACCCTGAGCAAGGAGAGTATGGGAACCTGCAATCAGTGGGCTCCCATAGTTACGAACCCGTAATCTCAGCCTGTAGAGTAGAGTGGAAGTCCCTCATTTACTCACTTCTTAAACTTATATTTCCCCCTTCTCAGAAAGGGTCAGAAGTGGTGCTAGCAGTTCAGGACTGTCCAGCTGCAATGCCTTTTCCACTGGAAACTTTTCCCAGTTTCTTGGGAACGTCCTCTGTCTCCCTTTTCCCTCTCTGGCACATAGTCTTTGCATTGTTAAATATTGATGCATTCTCATTCCGCAAGGTTCTCTGCCACTTGAATTTCTTTGGCCTTATATGTTGTTCTCTCTTCAGTGCTTGCTTTCAACCTCTTCGGACCAAGGGGGAGAGCGGCAGTAGGGGGAGACTGATGTAAATTAACCATCTAGTGTAAATCAGTATAACTCGACTGACTACAGTGAAGCTGCACTGAATTACTGTAGCTGGGAACCTGCTTTGTCGTGTCTCCCTCTTCTGTGTGTTTTATATTGCCTGTTGTGAAAAAAAAAAACAAACCACAACAGAAAACCACCCTGCCAAAACTCCAATTCTTTCTGTTTTGTTCTCCTAGGAGGTGCAGCTGTATGCTAATAGTCTACTTCTCTAGTGGGAAATAGAAAGGGCTATAGCATGCTTTGATAAGCCAGGAAGCAGACTCTGACGCTAGTGTGCAAGGAGAGAAACATACGGAGCTTTTTTCCTCCTCTTCTCTCCCTTGCATCAATTTCACACTCTTTTAGTTCTGTTGACCTCCATGGAGTCCCTCCTAATTTACGGCGCCATAAACAAAATTGGAACGATGCCCTGTGAAATGTGCAGAATTGTTTTCAGCTCACACCGAAGAACACGGCGTGTTCCAGGGATTTGCAAAGGCACCTCTCTACTTGGTGAGTTTCTTGCATTATACACCTTCTCCCGTGCTTCTGCTGCTCTTACTGGCATGTTTTATTTGGATGCGTAAGAGAGATGCAGACAGCAATGCAATCACATGGCCTGCTGCTTTGGAAGAATCTGAAGGAACTCGGTTTCTGCTGTATTTTCTTCTAAACAAACAGTTGGAAGTTGCATGGTCATGGCTGGAGCAACAGTCAAGCCATCGACTATGCCGATACCCTGAGGATGGGTTTGGAGTTACCGTTCTGCTGATTAATTTCATGCCATGGGTGGACTGGAAGCACTTTACTTTGCCCTGTGCCTCCCTGTGCCTCAGTATATGTCCAAGGTGTGCCATTAATCAGCCTGACTATATGGGCTGTTCCATCTTATTGCTTAATTAAGACTCATCAGTAATTTACTTGAGATTAATACCTATTTAGATGGAGCTGAAGTTTCATCTGTTTGGGGGATGAGTTATTGAACTGCATTATGTGAAGTAAATCAATAAAATATTACTGGAAATGAGAATGACTCTCCCTTGCACTTCAGTCCTTTCACCAAGCTCACAGACAAAACTCACTTAAGGGAGGCGTTCACATTTACAGTCAGCTTCCCATCTTCCAGTTAGATGTGATGTCTATTAATATCTCTGATCACCTTGCTCTCATTACCTGAATCATATTGTAAAGTCAAGACCTGAGGGAGTGCTGCTAAGAATAAGAGGTGCTTATAATCAGTTACAGGGTAGTGGCACTGTTACAATATGACCCAGAGCCCAGTCTTCCCAGGGGTTACTACAAAACCAACACCCTCAAACTGGTCTCAAGCTGCTGTTAAAGGAGTGCTTTGTATCACCCACCATATATACGCATTATTCATGAGCAACAGCAGAGAGGTCATCAGTAGGTGATGTCCAGAATATGTAGCATAATTGCAGGGTTTTGTTAAGCTTATACAACTTGTTTACCAAATGCAAATAGCTTCCACTTAATATCATGTCTTAATTCTTTTCCAGTGCTGAGGAAGATTTTCCCCTGGCCACATCGCCTGCCTGTGGTGACTTCCCTTGAATGGGGCTCTCTGAGCAGGACACCTTTCTCACCAGGGGCACCCTGCCAGGAAAATTCCAGGTAGTCTTGAAAAACAGAGCTAGCCTTTCTGCCTTTTCTTCCTCTCCTAAGCTTGACCTTCTGGGACGGATCTGACATATGCCCTCTCTCTACAAAGATGTATAGTTTTACCTTGGCGGATGGCTGGTTACTTTCCACCCTCAGTTTTCCTGCTCTTCACCCAGCCCCATCCCAAATGAGAAGTGGAAAGTCTTTGTCCTTTTGTCCATTTCTGTGAAAAAATATTTACTTCTGATACCATTTGATTAACAACCTGCCACAGAAGAGAGCTTCCAAGAAACTGGAACCTTATTTTCTTTGTAATAATTGTTCCTGTCTTTGTAATAATCTTTTCTAACACGTGACCAGAGTCAGGCTGCAGAGTCTTAAAAGAGTCTGACATTCACTGACTCAAGTGGCTGCTGTAGCAACTGCTAGGAGAGGGGGAAATGCTAATGTTGAGTGAGGGATGGACTTCAGTTCAGAGGTGTTTGCTGAGATGGCGGAGTTCATCTCTACCCTGGAGCTTCTGTTGGTTTGAAAAAAACCCATCCCCTTCTAAAGTCTTGGCGAAAGAAGAGGGCTTTTCTCTTACTTGTGCGTAATTCAGAAGAGTCTTTTGCCTGACCTTAAAGCAAGGGACAACCTTCACCTCTTACCAGCTTCTCCCCCTGTCCCTCTTTCTCTTCATTGCTTCTTTTAGCTTCACTGCCGTTGTCACTCAAAAGCCTCCTGGATGCTTGTACTGCAAGGAAGAGTTCACGCAGCTAAGAAATGAGGTGCTCTCTCGGCAGCAGGTGCTGTTTAAAGCAGGGGTTAATGTGCTCTTCTGGCCTCAGACGAACCCAGTTTCAGAGCACCCCCATGCCCCAGCTATCCTTTTCCACTCTGCTAAACATTATCCCTGCTTCGTATCTGCCAGCATAACTGCAGGTTGGAGGTGCTCCCTAACCCAATTCTGTCACAGTAATCTGGGTCAGCCTCAACACTTCCAGTACTACGTTTATTTTTGTAGCTCTCATCACTTCAACAGTTGGTTTAGAGAGCCCTTTCATGTGCAATTATGCTCACAAAATTGAGGGGGAAGTGAGCTCCAGAGGGGGCTGAGCAGAGCAGCACAGGGGTGCCAGTGGCCGGGACAGCAGACCGACCATTCCCCAAAGCACACAATAAACAAACCCGGGGAGGGACAGCCCACATGATTTTTTTTGGCCTCTTGAGACTTTTGTCCTCTTCTGGTAATGAGAGTAGGTGGGAAGTTTACAGATCCAGAATTTCATTCCCAAGTTCATGATGTGCTTGCATGTTAACAAAGGGTAGGTTCCTTAGCTAAACTCTTTCCACCTTGGCTTGGCCCTTTTTCTCTAGCTGAAGTTACTGATTTGGGACTCAGCCTTGCAATGAGCCTCGTAGGTTGCAGGTATCAAGCTACAAAAGATTTCCTGAAAAAAAGGGGCCTCCTGTTTTCTCAGGTATGCCTTCAGCTTGGCAGAAGACATGCATGGGCATCACAACAGTGCAAAAGCTGGTGAGCCCAACCTCCATGGAGACAGCACAGTAGCAGATGGATTTGCTGAGGAATGTAATCATTGGCAAATGCTAGGATTTTTTATCTAATATCAAACAGGAGAAAGCTACAAAGTATGGAGCTGAACTTCCCTGAAGTTTAGTAGAGGAGCAGGGAGGAACTGTTCCTATTACAGGTTTTGGTCCGTCTCCTCTTTCGGTATTTAACTGTTGGCAAAAGGCACCAGTGAAGGAAAGAAAAGAAATCATCTGGGCACTTTGTTTTATTATTAGCTAAGTTTGATATTTTGCTAGCTGCTCTTCTTCTAACCTTTCCTGCCTCTATTTCCATCCTTCATTTCACTGAGACTATTCTATATGCGAAAGCCGTTTCTCTACACAAAAAACCAACTACAAAATCTTTAGACATTTGCCCCTGGAAAAGAAGTACACTGTAAATAATAAACAGGAGTAAGAGCCTCATGAGGATCTGAGTCCAAGCAGATGTCACTAACTTGGAACTGAATATAATACCTCTAATACCTCTGAAAACAAACCAGCCCTGCCAGTCCCAGCCCCTGTCACCTCTTCAGTAATATCTGATCATTGGAGCAGGCTTGGCAATTCAAGGAAAGCTGTCCTTTGCCCTATGAGAAACTGGCATACAGGAGAGTATGCGCTGCCAACTCAGCGTCGAACAGTTATGACACCGGCGTCGCTAACCATTTTACACACAGTTGGAAGCAGCTTTTACATGACTTCCACCTCCTCAGGCTTTTCGACCTCTCTCTTCAGCCTCTCCCTTTATTGAACATAATGAAAATGTCAAGACTGTTCTTAGACCCACTCGCCTGGGCATGTTCACCTCCTGAGTGAAAATGGGTTTGTGGCTGTGGGTGCAATATACGTTTATTGAACTATCTCCATAGATACCAGCCGTCGCTTTTTCAATTCAGCCTTAACTAACTCCACGTAGTGGTGGAAATGAAGCAGCCAGTGTAAATAAATAGATGTTTTGTGCCTGCGGTTTAGATCACTTAAGCTGTCTTTTACAGCTGAGGTAGAGAGTTAGGAACTGACTGCGGCAGAAAGCCTTAGCAGCTGCTTGCACCGCAGTACACGGCCAGCTCCAGAGTAAGGATAGCCACAGAGGACAGTGCCCAAGTAGTTATATGAGTTTAGATTCACACTTCGGTTTATAGCAGTGTAATTTTGCTGTAGAGCCAAGCTTTTAAATATTAAAGTGAATTTATTCCCAGATTTGTATCTGTATTTAATATGCACGCATGCATGTATTTATACCCTATGAGGTGATCATATGCCCATGTGGTAAGCTGCCAAAGCAGGTGCTAAATTGTACTTAATCTAACTTTCACCTTTGATCACCTCAGCCTTTGGTCTTGGTTGCTTAAGAAGACTTTTCCTTAAGAATAACGTCTTGGTTGCGAATGCCCCTGGGATTAGGTAGCTGGAAATCTCTACTCCAATTAGAACAATTTATCTATTTGTAAATGAGAAAGTATATCTGAGATTTTGTACCTCAGCCAATTTACTTTAAGCATCTCCACATTGACCAACAGCAAAAATTTCCTTTTCAAATACAAAATCCTGCTTCCACTCAAAAATCAACCGACCAATCAATCAATTAGTTTGCTGGCTGGTTTTGCTATATGTACACTATTCAGTTCCTCAAACAGTGGCAGTTGTAAGAAACAAATATCAATATATATATCATTATGAGTGCTTGAAAGGAAGGCTTTCTGCTACCAGATAGCTGAGAAATCCTCCTTTCCGGAGGAATACAGCACGTGTTTCCAACCATGGCAGATTGGAAAGACAAGATTTTAAAATCATGACACTGACTGACAGGACTGCTGTTTTAGGGAGTTGCTTAGACATTTTAAAATGCACTATTTATATTTATTTTCCCTTCTAGGTCTCTGCTAAGGCAAATTAGCAGTGTAGGTAGAGGGATTAAGAAAGCAGACGTTAATAAAAGTCTCGGAGTTAGGATTTGTGTCTGTAAATCCTTTGGCATAAACAAGAGGCAGTGAGTGGTGTGGCACAGTAAAAATCCAAGCGTCAGTCATGCCAGGGTGACTAATATAACTCACTTGTGGCCTCATTAATCATAAGTGGAGCAGGCATCCCAAATTCATGTCGATAACAGCTTTATGCCACCCCAGCAAATAAGGAATCCTCTATAGATATCCTCAGGTACAGTGAGAAGCCCTGGTCCTTCGCTGGTGTAAACCACCTGAGCTGTGCTGAAGAGTGACGAGCGATGCCCATTTTTCTTAGCTGAGCATCTGACCCACATTTACTATTCATTATTACCATGTTATTTTTTGGGAGTCAGCAGAGTTCTTACAGCTCTGAAAAAAGTGTTTGCCTTGTAATCTCACCAGGCTGGGAATGTCTTCAAATACTCTTTGGGAACTTTATAAAAAATGCAGCCTCTGCCCCAGTGATAGAAAATAAATTGAAGATTTTTTTTTCCCCAGGTGAAACTGATACCATCTTTGGACACTGGTGATCCCTGAATAAGGGGCTCACACAAGTAATCCTAACAAGCACGTTTGGTTAGATTGCGAAAGTGTGGTAATTAAAAAAGAAAATTAGGTAAATAGACTTCTAGACTTCTTTAAAAGGTCTTTGCTTCCCCTTCTTCCAAGTTGTGCATATGAAAGATTTTGCTGCCCTCTCCCTGCCTCTGCACCTCTATAGTAATACTCATTTGGGATAAGGAAGAAGTGTCTGCACCTCTATAGTAATACTCATTTGGGATAAGGAAGAAGCGTTGCTGTCAAACTGCTCACTCTAACCTCATTTCCCAGCATGTGGAGTTTTCCTTTGTGAGAGTGACACTGAGAGTGCTGCTGATGTGATGGTATACTTCGCTCTGATAGCTGAGAAACGGGCTGCAAGCACTTTCGCAGCCAGTTGGAAGCAGCGTAAGAGTGGCTGTGCAGTCTGCCCGAGGAGAGGGCTGATCTGGTTGAAAAGCCATCGCTGTTTTTTTGGTAGGGGTAGAGTCCAGGTGGATCAGCTCCTTCTTCCAGGTGACCTCGCTGCCACATGCGCTAGCAGAAGGGAGGCAACACAGACACTGGACTAAGGGCAGGACCCTCCACCTCTTTTGGTGGCTGTCTGCATGTAGGCCATCTTAGTCTAAGAGCCAAAACATGCTGCGAGGAGAAAGCCGTCATAAAGATTCGACAAAATTTGGTCAATGCTTTGACTAAAGGCTGAAGAACCTGACAGCATGGTGCTTCTTAGGCCTCTGAAAGTCCTGCTGGCATAGCAGTGGGTTGGACCATCCTATATTTGGGTAAAAAAAAAAACCCAACCCACAAGCAGAGGAAAGGCTCTCTCATGTCTCATTATCCTGCAGCAAAAATGGGCAAGAAAATCCATTTATCTCCTGCATCTCCTGTAAGTATATCTCTATATATTTGCTTCAAAATTCAAATTTTCATAAAAAAGCTCATCATAGGGGGGTGTTGGTCAGGAGTCCTCCTGCCTGCTGCCCAGGACCTCCATGTTGTGCTTGAAGAGCAGTCTGCCTTTCCAACTCATCCGTGCTCAGCCCACTCCCCAGCCCCAGACGTGAGCCGC